>NC_090864.1:2476785-2777857 GCF_024217435.2 Syngnathus scovelli | reverse complement strand
ATTAAAAATGCACCCAAAACCTAAACCAAACGTTGCAGGTGGTTATTTCTTAATGCGCAGTGGTCAACGCGGCACTCTCTAGCTGCCAAGAGCACTTTTTACTATGCGCACCCAACCAGAGTGACGGGAGGAGCGCATTTCAGAAAACGTGCTCAGCTCGTCGAGAAAATGCGATTTAAGCAATAAAATTAAAAATGCACCTAAAGCCTAAACCAAACGTTGCAGGTGGTTATTTCTTCATGCGCAGCAGTCAACGCGGCACTCTCTAGCTGCCAAGAGCACTTTTTACTATGCGCACCCAACCAGAGTGACGGGAGGAGCACATTTCAGAAAACGTGCTCAGCTCGTCGAGAAAATGCGATTTAAGCAATAAAATTAAAAATGCACCCAAAACCTAAACCAAACGTTGCAGGTGGTTATTTCTTCATATGCAGCAGTCAACGCGGCACTCTCTAGCTGCCAAGAGCACTTTTTACTATGCGCACCAAACCAGAGTGACGGGAGGAGCACATTTCAGAAAACGTGCTCAGCTCGTCGAGAAAATGCGATTTAAGCAATAAAATAAAAAATGCACCTAAAACCTAAACCAAACGTTGCAGGTGGATATTTCTTCATGCGCAGTGGTCAACGCGGCACTCTCTAGCTGCCAAGAGCACTTTTTACTATGCGCACCCAACCAGAGTGACGGGAGGAGCACATTTCAGAAAACGTGCTCAGCTCGTCGAGAAAATGCGATTTAAGCAATAAAATTTAAAATGCACCTAAAACCTAAACCAAACGTTGCAGGTTGTTATTTCTTCATGCGCAGTGGTCAACGCGGCACTCTCTAGCTGCCAAGAGCACTTTTTACTATGTGCACCCAACCAGAGTGACGGGAGGAGCACATTTCAGAAAACGTGCTCAGCTCGTCGAGAAAATGCGATTTAAGCAATAAAATTAAAAATGCACCCAAAACATTAAACCAAACGTTGCAGGTGGTTATTTCTTCATGCGCAGTCTTCAACGCGGCACTCTCTAGCTGCCAAGAGCATTTTTTACTATGCGCACCCAACCAGAGTGACGGGAGGAGCACATTTCAGAAAACGTGCTCAGCTCGTCGAGAAAATGCGATTTAAGCAATAAAATTAAAAATGCACCTAAAACCTAAACCAAATGTTGCAGGTGGTTATTTCTTCATGCCCAGTGGTCAACGCGGCACTCTCTAGCTGCCAAGAGCACTTTTTACTATGCGCACCCAACCAGAGTGACGGGAGGCGCACATTTCAGAAAACGTGCTCAGCTCGTCGAGAAAATGCGATTTAAGCAATAAAATTAAAAATGCACCTAAAACCTAAACTAAACGTTGGAGGTGGTTATTTCTTCGTGCGCAGCAGTCAACGCGGCACTCTCTAGCTGCCAAGAGCACTTTTTACTATGCGTACCCAACCAGAGTGACGGGAGGAGCACATTTCAGAAAACGTGCTCAGCTCGTCGAGAAAATGCGATTTAAGCAATAAAATTAAAAATGCACCCAAAACCTAAACCAAACGTTGCAGATGGTCATTTCTTCATGTGCAGTGGTCAACGCGGCACTCTCTAGCTGCCAAGAGCACTTTTTACTATGCACACCCAACCAGAGTGACGGGAGGAGCGCATTTCAGAAAACGTGCTCAGCTCGTCGAGAAAATGCGATTTAAGCAATAAAATTAAAAATGCACCCAAAACCTAAACCAAACGTTGCAGATGGTCATTTCTTCATGTGCAGTGGTCAACGCGGCACTCTCTAGCTGCCAAGAGCACTTTTTACTATGCGCACCCAGCCAGAGTGACGGGAGGAGCACATTTTAGAATACGTGCTCAGCTCGTTTAGAAAATGCGATTTAAGCAATAAAATTAAAAATGCACCCAAAACCTAAACCAAACGTTGCAGGTGGTTATTTCTTCATGCGCAGTGGTCAACGCGGCACTCTCTAGCTGCCAAGAGCACTTTTTACTATGCACACCCAACCAGAGTGACGGGAGGAGCGCATTTCAGAAAACGTGCTCAGCTCGACGAGAAAATGCGATTTAAGCAATAAAATTAAAAATGCACCCAAAACCTAAACCAAACGTTGCAGGTGGTTATTTGTTCATGCGCAGTGGTCAACGCGGCACTCTCTAGCTGCCAAGAGCACTTTTTCGATGCACACCCAACCAGAGAGACGGGAGGAGCGCATTTCAGAAAACGTGCTCAGCTCGACGAGAAAATGCGATTTAAGCAATAAAATAAAAAATGCACCCAAAACCTCTAACCAAACGTTGCAGGTGGTTATTTCTTCATGCGCAGTGGTCAACGCGGCACTCTCTAGCTGCCAAGAGCACTTTTTACTATGCGCACCCAACCAGAGTGACGGGAGGAGCACATTTCAGAAAACGTGCTCAGCTCGTCGAGAAAATGCGATTTAAGCAATAAAATTAAAAATGCACCCAAAACCTAAACCAAACGTTGCAGGTGGTTATTTCTTCATGCGCAGTGGTCAACGCGGCACTCGCTAGCTGCCAAGAGCACTTTTTACTATGCGCACCCAACCAGAGTGACGGGAGGAGCACATTTCAGAAAACGTGCTCAGCTCGTCCAGAAAATGCGATTTAAGCAATAAAATTAAAAATGCACCTAAAACCTAAACCAAACGTTGCAGATGGTCATTTCTTCATGCGCAGTGGTCAACGCGGCACTCTCTAGCTGCCAAGAGCACTTTTTACTATGCACACCCAACCAGATTGACGGGAGGAGCACATTTCAGAAAACGTGCTCAGCTCGTCCAGACAATGCGATTTAAGCAATAAAATTAAAAATGCACCCAAAACCTAAACCAAACGTTGCAGGTGGTTATTTCTTCATGCGCAGTGGTCAACGCGGCACTCTCTAGCTGCCAAGAGCACTTTTTACTATGCGCACCCAACCAGAGTGACGGGAGGAGCGCATTTTAGAAAACGTGCTCAGCTCGTCGAGAAAATGCGATTTAAGCAATAAAATTAAAAATGCACCTAAAACCTAAACCAAAAGTTGCAGGTGGTTATTTCTTCATGCGCAGCAGTCAACACGGCACTCTCTAGCTGCCAAGAGCACTTTTTACTATGCGCACCCAACCAGAGTGACGGGAGGAGCACATTTCAGAAAACGTGCTCAGCTCGTCGAGAAAATGCGATTTAAGCAATAAAATTGAAAATGCACCTAAAAACCTAAACCAAACGTTGCAGGTGGTTATTTCTTCATGCGCATTGGTCAACGCGGCACTCTCTAGCTGCCAAGAGCACTTTTTACTATGTGCACCCAACCAGAGTGACGTGAGGAGTACATTTCAGAAAACGTGCTCAACTCGTCGAGAAAATGCGATTTAAGCAATAAAATTAAAAATGCACCCAAAACCTAAACCAAACGTTGCAGGTGGTTATTTCTTCATGCGCAGTGGTCAACGCGGCACTCTCTAGCTGCCAAGCGCACTTTTTACTATGCGCACCCAACCAGAGTGACGGGAGGAGCACATTTCAGAAAACGTGCTCAGCTCGTCGAGAATATGCGATTTAAGCAATAAAATTAAAAATGTACCTAAAAACCTAAACCAAACGTTGCAGGTGGTTATTTCTTCATGCGCAGCAGTCAACGCGGCACTCTCTAGCTGCCAGGAGCACTTTTTACTATGCGCACCCAACCAGAGTGACGGGAGGAGCACATTTCAGAAAACGTGCTCAGCTCGTCCAGAAAATGCTATTTAAGCAATAAAATAAAAAATGCAACTAAAACCTAAACCAAACGTTGCAGATGGTCATTTCTTCATGCGCAGTGGTCAACGCGGCACTCTCTAGCTGCCAAGAGCACTTTTTACTATGCGCACCCAACCAGAGTGACGGGAGGAGCACATTTCAGAAAACGTGCTCAGCTCGTCGAGAAAATGCGATTTAAACAATAAAATTTAAAATGCACCTAAAACCTAAACCAAACGTTGCAGGTGGTTATTTTTTCATGCGAAGTGGTCAACGCGGCACTCTCTAGCTGCCAAGAGCACTTTTTACTATGCGCACCCAACCAGAGTGACGGGAGGAGCACATTTCAGAAAACGTGCTCAGCTCGTCGAGAAAATGCGATTTAAGCAATAAAATTAAAAATGCACCCAAAACCTAAACCAAACGTTGCAGATGGTCATTTCTTCATGCGCAGTGGTCAACGCGGCACTCTCTAGCTGCCAAGAGCACTTTTTACTATGCACACCCAACCAGAGTGACGGGAGGAGCACATTTCAGAAAACGTGCTCAGCTCGTCCAGAAAATGCTATTTAAGCAATAAAATAAAAAATGCAACTAAAACCTAAACCAAACGATGCAAATGGTCATTTCTTCATGCGCAGTGGTCAACGCGGCACTCTCTAGCTGCCAAGAGCACTTTTTACTATGCGCACCCAACCAGAGTTACGGGAGGAGCACATTTCAGAAAACGTGCTCAGCTCGTCGAGAAAATGCGATTTAAGCAATAAAATTAAAAATGCACCCAAAACCTAAACCAAACGTTGCAGGTGGTTATTTCTTCATGCGCAGCAGTCAACGCGGCACTCTCTAGCTGCCAAGAGCACTTTTTACTATGCGCACCCAACCAGAGTGACGGGAGGAGCACATTTCAGAAAACGTGCTCAGCTCGTCCAGAAAATGCTATTTAAGCAATAAAATAAAAAATGCAACTAAAACCTAAACCAAACGTTGCAGATGGTCATTTCTTCATGCGCAGTGGTCAACGCGGCACTCTCTAGCTGCCAAGAGCACTTTTTACTATGCGCACCCAACCAGTGACGGGAGGAGCACATTTCAGAAAACGTGCTCAGCTCGTCGAGAAAATGCGATTTAAGCAATAAAATTAAAAATGCAACTAAAACCTAAACCAAACGTTGCAGATGGTCATTTCTTCATGCGCAGTGGTCAACGCGGCACTCTCTAGCTGCCAAGAGCACTTTTTACTATGCGCACTCAACCAGAGTGACGGGAGGAGCACATTTCAGAAAACGTGCTCAGCTCGTCGAGAAAATGCGATTTAAGCAATAAAATAAAAAATGCACCTAAAACCTAAACCAAACGCTGCAGATGGTCATTTCTTCATGTGCAGTGGTCAACGCGGCACTCTCTAGCTGCCAAGAGCACTTTTTACTATGCACACCCAACCAGAGTGACGGGAGGAGCACATTTCAGAAAACGTGCTCAGCTCGTCGAGAAAATGCGATTTAAGCAATAAAATTAAAAATGCACCCAAAACCTAAACCAAACGTTGCAGGTGGTTATTTCTTCATGCGCAGCAGTCAACGCGGCACTCTCTAGCTGCCAAGAGCACTTTTTACTATGCGCACTCAACCAGAGTGACGGGAGGAGCACATTTCAGAAAACGTGCTCAGCTCGTCCAGAAAATGCTATTTAAGCAATAAAATAAAAAATGCAACTAAAACCTAAACCAAACGTTGCAGATGGTCATTTCTTCATGCGCAGTGGTCAACGCGGCACTCTCTAGCTGCCAAGAGCACTTTTTACTATGCGCACCCAACCAGAGTGACGGGAGGAGCACATTTCAGAAAACGTGCTCAGCTCGTCGAGAAAATGCGATTTAAACAATAAAATTTAAAATGCACCTAAAACCTAAACCAAACGTTGCAGGTGGTTATTTTTTCATGCGAAGTGGTCAACGCGGCACTCTCTAGCTGCCAAGAGCACTTTTTACCATGCGCACCCAACCAGAGTGACGGGAGGAGCACATTTCACAAAACGTGCTCAGCTCGTCGAGAAAATGCGATTTAAGCAATAAAATTAAAAATGCACCCAAAACCTAAACCAAACGTTGCAGATGGTCATTTCTTCATGCGCAGTGGTCAACGCGGCACTCTCTAGCTGCCAAGAGCACTTTTTACTATGCACACCCAACCAGAGTGACGGGAGGAGCACATTTCAGAAAACGTGCTCAGCTCGTCCAGAAAATGCTATTTAAGCAATAAAATAAAAAATGCAACTAAAACCTAAACCAAACGATGCAGATGGTCATTTCTTCGTGCGCAGCAGTCAACGCGGCACTCTCTAGCTGCCAAGAGCACTTTTTACTATGCGCACCCAACCAGAGTGACGGGAGGAGCACATTTCAGAAAACGTGCTCGTCGAGTAAATGCGATTTAAGCAATAAAATTAAAAATGCACCCAAAACCTAAACCAAACGTTGCAGGTGGTTATTTCTTCATGCGCAGTGGTCAACGCGGCACTCTCTAGCTGCCAAGAGCACTTTTTTCTATGCGCACTCAACCAGAGTGACGGGAGGAGCACATTTCAGAAAACGTGCTCAGCTCGTCGAGAAAATGCGATTTAAGCAATAAAATAAAAAATGCACCTAAAACCTAAACCAAACGCTGCAGATGGTCATTTCTTCATGTGCAGTGGTCAACGCGGCACTCTCTAGCTGCCAAGAGCACTTTTTACTATGCACACCCAACCAGAGTGACGGGAGGAGCACATTTCAGAAAACGTGCTCAGCTCGTCGAGAAAATGCGATTTAAGCAATAAAATTAAAAATGCACCCAAAACCTAAACCAAACGTTGCAGGTGGTTATTTCTTCATGCGCAGCAGTCAACGCGGCACTCTCTACCTGCCAAGAGCACTTTTTACTATGCGCACCCAACCAGAGTGACGGGAGGAGCACATTTCAGAAAACGTGCTCAGCTCGTCGAGAAAATGCGATTTAAGCAATAAAATTAAAGATGCACCTAAGACCTAAACCAAACGTTGCAGGTGGTTATTTCTTCATGCGCAGTGGTCAACGCGGCACTCTCTAGCTGCCAAGAGCACTTTTTACTATGCACACCCAACCAGAGTGACGGGAGGAGCACATTTCAGAAAACGTGCTCAGCTCGTCGAGAAAATGCGATTTAAGCAATAAAATTAAAAATGCACCCAAAACCTAAACCAAACGTTGCAAATGGTCATTTCTTCATGTGCAGTGGTCAACGCGGCACTCTCTAGCTGCCAAGAGCACTTTTTACTATGCGCACCCAACCAGAGTGACGGGAGGAGCACATTTCAGAAAACGTGCTCAGCTCGTCGAGAAAATGCGATTTAAGCAATACAATTAAAAATGCACCTAAAATCTATACCAAACGTTGCAGGTGGTTATTTCTTCATGCGCAGCAGTCAACACGGCACTCTCTAGCTGCCAAGAGCACTTTTTACTATGCACACCCAACCAGAGTGACGGGAGGAGCACATTTCAGAAAACGTGCTCAGCTCGTCGAGAAAATGCGATTTAAGCAATAAAATTAAAAATGCACCCAAAACATTAAACCAAACGTTGCAGGTGGTTATTTCTTCATGCGCAGTGGTCAACGCGGCACTCTCTAGCTGCCAAGAGCATTTTTTACTATGCGCACCCAACCAGAGTGACGGGAGGAGCACATTTCAGAAAACGTGCTCAGCTCGTCGAGAAAATGCGATTTAAGCAATAAAATTAAAAATGCACCTAAAACCTAAACCAAACGTTGCAGGTGGTTATTTCTTCATGCGCAGTGGTCAACGCGGCACTCTCTAGCTGCCAAGAGCACTTTTTACTATGCGCACCCAACCAGAGCGACGGGAGGAGCACATTTCAGAAAACGTGCTCAGCTCGTCGAGAAAATGCGATTTAAGCAATAAAATTAAAAATGCACCTAAAACCTAAACTAAACGTTGCAGGTGGTTATTTCTTCGTGCGCAGCAGTCAACGCGGCACTCTCTAGCTGCCAAGAGCACTTTTTACTATGCGCACCCAACCAAAGTGACGGGAGGAGCACATTTCAGAAAACGTGCTCAGCTCGTCGAGTAAATGCAATTTAAGCAATAAAATTAAAAATGCACCCAAAACCTAAACCAAACGTTGCAGGTGGTTATTTCTTCATGCGCAGTGGTCAACGCGGCACTCTCTAGCTGCCAAGAGCACTTTTTACTATGCGCACCCAACCAGAGTGACGGGAGGAGCACATTTCAGAAAACGTGCTCAGCTCGTCCAGAAAATGCGATTTAAGCAATAAAATTAAAAATGCACCTAAAACCTAAACCAAACGTTGCAGATGGTCATTTGTTCATGCGCAGTGGTCAACGCGGCACTCTCTAGCTGCCAAGAGCACTTTTTACTATGCACACCCAACCAGAGTGACGGGAGGAGCACATTTCAGAAAACGTGCTCAGCTCGTCCAGACAATGCGATTTAAGCAATAAAATTAAAAATGCACCCAAAACCTAAACCAAACGTTGCAGGTGGTTATTTCTTCATGCGCAGTGGTCAACGCGGCACTCTCTAGCTGCCAAGAGCACTTTTTACTATGCGCACCCAACCAGAGTGACGGGAGGAGCGGATTTCAGAAAACGTGCTCAGCTCGTCGAGAAAATGCGATTTAAGCAATAAAATTAAAAATGCACCTAAAACCTAAACCAAAAGTTGCCGGTGGTTATTTCTTCATGCGCAGCAGTCAACACGGCACTCTCTAGCTGCCAAGAGCACTTTTTACTATGCGCACCCAACCAGAGTGACGGGAGGAGCACATTTCAGAAAACGTGCTCAGCTCGTCGAGAAAATGCGATTTAAGCAATCAAATTAAAAATGCACCCAAAACCTAAACCAAACGTTGCAGATCGTCATTTCTTCATGTGCAGTGGTCAACGCGGCACTCTCTAGCTGCCAAGAGCACTTTTTACTATGCGCACCCAACCAGAGTGACGGGAGGAGCACATTTCAGAAAACGTGCTCAGCTCGTCCAGAAAATGCGATTTAAGCAATAAAATTAAAAATGCACCTAAAACCTAAACCAAACGTTGCAGATGGTCATTTCTTCATGCGCAGCGGTCAACGCGGCACTCTCTAGCTGCCAAGAGCACTTTTTACTATGCGCACCCAACCAGAGTGACGGGAGGAGCACATTTCAGAAAACGTGCTCAGCTCGACGAGAAAATGCGATTTAAGCAATAAAATTAAAAATGCACCCAAAACCTAAACCAAACGTTGCAGGCGGTTATTTCTTCATGCGCAGTGGTCAACGCGGCACTCTCTAGCTGCCAAGAGCACTTTTTACTATGCGCACCCAACCAGAGTGACGGGAGGAGCACATTTCAGAAAACGTGCTCAGCTCGTCAAGAAAATGCGATTTAAGCAATAAAATTAAAAATGCACCTAAAACCTAAACCAAACGTTGCAGGTGGTTATTTCATCATTCGCAATGGTCAACGCGGCACTCTCTAGCCTCCAAGAGCACTTTTTACTATGCGCACCCAACCAGAGTGAAGGGAGGAGCACATTTCAGAAAACGTGCTCAGCTCGTCGAGAAAATGCGATTTAAGCAATACAATTAAAAATGCACCCAAAACCTAAAACAAACGTTGCAGGTGGTTATTTCTTCATGCGCAGTGGTCAACGCGGCACTCTCTAGCTGCCAAGAGCACTTTTTATTATGCGCACCCAACCAGAGTGACGGGAGGAGCACATTTCAGAAAACGTGCTCAGCTCGTCGAGAAAATGCGATTTAAGCAATAAAATTAAAAATGCACCTAAAACCTAAACCAAACGTTGCAGGTGGTTATTTCTTCATTCGCAGCAGTCAACGCGGCACTCTCTAGCTGCCAAGAGCACTTTTTACTATGCGCACCCAACCAGAGTGACGGGAGGAGCACATTTCAGAAAACGTGCTCAGCTCGTCGAGAAAATGCGATTTAAGCAATAAAATTAAAAATGCACCTAAAACCTAAACCAAACGTTGCAGATGGTCATTTCTTCATGCGCAGTGGTCAACGCGGCACTCTCTAGCTGCCAAGAGCACTTTTTACTATGCGCACCCAACCAGAGTGACGGGAGGAGCACATTTCAGAAAACGTGCTCAGCTCGTCGAGAAAATGCGATTTAAGCAATAAAATTAAAAATGCACCCAAAACCTAAACCAAACGTTGCAGATGGTCAATTTCTTCATGCGCAGTGTTCAACGCGGCACTCTCTAGCTGCCAAGAGCACTTTTTACCATGCGCACCCAACCAGAGTGAAGGGAGGAGCACATTTCAGAAAACGTGCTCAGCTCGTCGAGAAAATGCGATTTAAGCAATAAAATTAAAAATGCACCCAAAACCTAAACCAAACGTTGCAGATGGTCAATTTCTTCATGCGCAGTGGTCAACGCGGCACTCTCTAGCTGCCAAGAGCACTTTTTACTATGCACACCCAACCAGAGTGACGGGAGGAGCACATTTCAGAAAACGTGCTCAGCTCGACGAGAAAATGCGATTTAAGCAATAAAATTAAAAATGCACCCAAAACCTAAAACAAACGTTGCAGATGGTCATTTCTTCATTCGCAGTGGTCAACGCGGCACTCTCTAGCTGCCAAGAGCACTTTTTACTATGCGCACCCAACCAGAGTGACGGGAGGAGCACATTTCAGAAAACGTGCTCAGCTCGTCGAGAAAATGCGATTTAAGCAATAAAATTAAAAATGCACCCAAAACCTAAACCAAACGTTGCAGATGGTCAATTTCTTCATGCGCAGTGTTCAACGCGGCACTCTCTAGCTGCCAAGAGCACTTTTTACCATGCGCACCCAACCAGAGTGAAGGGAGGAGCACATTTCAGAAAACGTGCTCAGCTCGTCGAGAAAATGCGATTTAAGCAATAAAATTAAAAATGCACCCAAAACCTAAACCAAACGTTGCAGATGGTCAATTTCTTCATGCGCAGTGGTCAACGCGGCACTCTCTAGCTGCCAAGAGCACTTTTTACTATGCACACCCAACCAGAGTGACGGGAGGAGCACATTTCAGAAAACGTGCTCAGCTCGACGAGAAAATGCGATTTAAGCAATAAAATTAAAAATGCACCCAAAACCTAAAACAAACGTTGCAGATGGTCATTTCTTCATTCGCAGTGGTCAACGCGGCACTCTCTAGCTGCCAAGAGCACTTTTTACTATGCGCACCCAACCAGAGTGACGGGAGGAGCACATTTCAGAAAACGTGCTCAGCTCGACGAGAAAATGCGATTTAAGCAATAAATTTAAAAATGCACCCAAAACCTAAACCAAACGTTGCAGGTGGTTATTTCTTCATGCGCAGTGGTCAACGCGGCACTCTCTAGCTGCCAAGAGCACTTTTTACTATGCGCACCCAACCAGAGTGACGGGAGGAGCACATTTCAGAAAACGTGCTCAGCTCGTCGAGAAAATGCGATTTAAGCAATAAAATTAATAATGCACCCAAAACCTAAACCAAGCGTTGCAGGTGGTTATTTCTTCATGCGCAGTGGTCAACGCGGCACTCTCTAGCTGCCAAGAGCACTTTTTACTATGCGCGCCCAACCAGAGTGACGGGAGGAGCACATTTCAGAAAACGTGCTCAGCTCGTCGAGAAAATGCGATTTAAGCAATAAAATTAAAAATGCACCTAAAACCTAAACCAAACGTTGGGGGTGGTTATTTCTTCATGTGCAGCAGTCAACGCGGCACTCTCTAGCTGCCAAGAGCACTTTTTACTATGCGCACCCGACCAGAGTGACGGGAGGAGCACATTTCAGAAAACGTGCTCAGCTCGTCGAGAAAATGCGATTTAAGCAATAAAATTAAAAATGCACCTAAAACCTAAACCAAACGTTGCAGGTGGTTATTTCTTCATGCGCAGTGGTCAACGCGGCACTCTCTAGCTGCCAAGAGCACTTTTTACTATGCGCACCCAACCAGAGTGACGGGAGGAGCACATTTCAGAAAACGTGCTCAGCTCGTCGAGAAAATGCGATTTAAGCAATAAAATTAAAGATGCACCTAAGACCTAAACCAAACGTTGCAGGTGGTTATTTCTTCATGCGCAGTGTTCAACGCGGCACTCTCTAGCTGCCAAGAGCACTTTTTTACTATGCGCACCCAACCAGAGTGACCGGAGGAGCGCATTTCAGAAAACGTGCTCAGCTCGTCGAGAAAATGCGATTTAAGCAATAAAATTAAAAATGCACCTAAAACCTAAACCAAACGTTGCAGATGGTCATTTCTTCATGCGCAGTGGTCAACGCGGCACTCTCTAGCTGCCAAGAGCACTTTTTACTATGCGCACCCAATCAGAGTGACGGGAGGAGCACATTTCAGAAAACGTGCTCAGCTCGTCCAGAAAATGCGATTTAAGCAATAAAATTAAAAATGCACCTAAAACCTAAACCAAACGTTGCAGATGGTCGTTTCTTCATGCGCAGTGGTCAACGCGGCACTCTCTAGCTGCCAAGAGCACTTTTTACTATGCACACCCAACCAGAGTGACGGGAGGAGCACATTTCAGAAAACGTGCTCAACTCGTCCAGACAATGCGATTTAAGCAATAAAATTAAAAATGCACCCAAAACCTAAACCAAACGTTGCAGTTGGTTATTTCTTCATGCGCAGTGGTGAACGCGGCACTCTCTAGCTGCCAAGAGCACTTTTTTACTATGCGCACCCAACCAGAGTGACCGGAGGAGCGCATTTCAGAAAACGTGCTCAGCTCGTCGAGAAAATGCGATTTAAGCAATAAAATTAAAAATGCACCCAAAACCTAAACCAAACGTTGCAGGTTGTTATTTCTTCGTGCGCAGCAGTCAACGCGGCACTCTCTAGCTGCCAAGAACACTTTTTACTATGCGCACCCAACCAGAGTGACGGGAGGAGCACATTTCAGAAAACGTGCTCAGCTCGTCGAGAAAATGCGATTTAAGCAATAAAATTAAAAATGCACCCAAAACCTAAACCAAACGTTGCAGGTGGTTATTTCTTCATGCGCAGCAGTCAAAGCGGCACTCTCTAGCTGCCAAGAGCACCTTTTACCATGTGCACCCAACCAGAGTGACGGGAGGACCACATTTCAGAAAACGTGCTCAGCTCGTCGAGAAAATGCGATTCAAGCAATAAAATTTAAAATGCACCTAAAACCTAAACCAAACGTTGCAGGTGGTTATTTCTTCATGCGCAGTGGTCAACGCGGCACTCTCTAGCTGCCAAGAGCACTTTTTACTATGCGCACCCAACCAGAGTGACGGGAGGAGCACATTTCAGAAAACGTGCTCAGCTCGTCGAGAAAATGCGATTTAAGCAATAAAATTAAGAATGCACCTAAAACCTAAACCAAACGTTGCAGGTGGTTATTTCTTCATGCGCAGTGTTCAACGCGGCACTCTCTAGCTGCCAAGAGCACTTTTTTACTATGCGCACCCAACCAGAGTGACCGGAGGAGCGCATTTCAGAAAACGTGCTCAGCTCGTCAAGAAAATGCGATTTAAGCAATAAAATTAAAAATGCACCTAAAACCTAAACCAAACGTTGCAGATGGTCATTTCTTCATGCGCAGTGGTCAACGCGGCACTCTCTAGCTGCCAAGAGCACTTTTTACTATGCACACCCAACAAGAGTGACGGGAGGAGCGCATTTCAGAAAACGTGCTCAGCTCGATGAGAACATGCGATTTAAGCAATAAAATTAAAAATGCACCCAAAACCTAAACCAAACGTTGCAGGTGGTTATTTCTTCATGCGCAGTGGTCAACGCGGCACTCTCTAGCTGCCAAGAGCACTTTTTACTATGCGCACCCAACCAGAGTGACGGGGGAGCACATTTCAGAAAACGTGCTCAGCTCGTCCAGAAAATGCTATTTAAGCATTAAAATAAAAAAATGCACCTAAAACCTAAACCAAACGTTGCAGAAGGTCATTTCTTCATGCACAGTGGTCAACGCGGCACTCTCTAGCTGCCAAGAGCACTTTTTACTATGCGCACCCAACAAGAGTGACGGGAGGAGCACATTTCAGAAAACGTGCTCAGCTCGTCCAGAAAATGCGATTTAAGCAATAAAATTAAAAATGCACCTAAAACCTAAACCAAACGTTGAAGGTGGTTATTTCTTTATTCGCAGAGGTCAACGCGGCACTCTCTAGCTGCCAAGAGCACTTTTTACTATGCGCACCCAACCAGAGTGACGGGAGGAGCACATTTCAGAAAACGTGCTCAGCTCGTCCAGAAAATGCGATTTAAGCAATAAAATTAAAAATGCACCCAAAACCTAAACCAAACGTTGCAGGTGGTTATTTCTTCATATGCAGTGGTCAACGCGGAGCTCTCTAGCTGCCAAGAGCACTTTTTACTATGCGCACCCAACCAGAGTGACGGGAGGAGCACATTTCAGAAAACGTGCTTAGCTCGTCCAGAAAATGCGATTTAAGCAATAAAATTAAAAATGCACCTAAAACCTAAACCAAACGTTGCAGGTGGTTATTTCTTCATGCGCAGTGGTCAACGCGGCACTCTCTAGCTGCCAAGAGCAATTTTTACTATGCGCACCCAGCCAGAGTGACGGGAGGAGCACATTTCAGAAAACGTGCTCAGCTCGTCGAGAAAATGCGATTTAAGAAATAAAATTAAAAATGCACCCAAAACCTAAACCAAACGTTGCAGGTGGTTATTTCTTCATGCGCAGCAGTCAACGCGGCACTCTCTAGCTGCCAAGAGCACTTTTTACTATGTGCACCCAACCAGAGTGACGGGAGGAGCACATTTCAGAAAACGTGCTCAGCTCGTCGAGAAAATGCGATTTAAGCAGTAAAATTAAAAATGCACCCAAAACCTAAACCAAACGTTGCAGGTGGTTATTTCTTCATGCGCAGCAGTCAACGCGGCACTCTCTAGCTGCCAAGAGCACTTTTTACTATGCACACCCAACCAGAGTGACGGGAGGAGCGCATTTCAGAAAACGTGCTCAGCTCGACGAGAAAATGCGATTTAAGCAATAAAATTATAAATGCACCCAAAACCTAAACCAAACGTTGCAGGTGGTTATTTCTTCATGCGCAGTGGTCAACGCGGCACTCTCTAGCTGCCAAGAGCACTTTTTACTATACACACCCAACTAGAGTGACGGGAGGAGCACATTCCAGAAAACGTGCTCAGCTCGTCGAGAAAATGCGATTTAAGCAATAAAATTAAAAATGCACCCAAAACCTAAACCAAACGTTGCAGGTGGTTATTTCTTCATGCGCAGCAGTCAACGCGGCACTCTGTAGCTGCCAAGAGCACTTTTTACTATGCGCACCCAACCAGAGTGACGGGAGGAGCACATTTCAGAAAACGTGCTCAGCTCGTCGAGAAAATGCGATTTAAGCAATAAAATTAAAAATGCACCTAAAACCCAAACCAAACGTTGCAGGTGGTTATTTCTTCATGCGCAGTGGTCAACGCGGCACTCTCTAGCTGCCAAGAGCACTTTTTACTATGCGCACCCAACCAGAGTGACGGGAGGAGCACATTTCAGAAAACGTGCTCAGCTCGTCCAGAAAATGCGATTTAAGCAATAAAATTAAAAATGCACCTAAAACCTAAACCAAACGTTGCAGGTGGTTATTTCTTCATGCGCAGTGGTCAACGCGGCACTCTCTAGCTGCCAAGAGCAATTTTTACTATGCGCACCCAGCCAGAGTGACGGGAGGAGCACATTTCAGAAAACGTGCTCAGCTCGTCGAGAAAATGCGATTTAAGAAATAAAATTAAAAATGCACCCAAAACCTAAACCAAACGTTGCAGGTGGTTATTTCTTCATGCGCAGCAGTCAACGCGGCACTCTCTAGCTGCCAAGAGCACTTTTTACTATGTGCACCCAACCAGAGTGACGGGAGGAGCACATTTCAGAAAACGTGCTCAGCTCGTCGAGAAAATGCGATTTAAGCAGTAAAATTAAAAATGCACCCAAAACCTAAACCAAACGTTGCAGGTGGTTATTTCTTCATGCGCAGCAGTCAACGCGGCACTCTCTAGCTGCCAAGAGCACTTTTTACTATGCACACCCAACCAGAGTGACGGGAGGAGCGCATTTCAGAAAACGTGCTCAGCTCGACGAGAAAATGCGATTTAAGCAATAAAATTAAAAATGCACCCAAAACCTAAACCAAACGTTGCAGGTGGTTATTTCTTCATGCGCAGTGGTCAACGCGGCACTCTCTAGCTGCCAAGAGCACTTTTTACTATACACACCCAACAAGAGTGACGGGAGGAGCACATTCCGGAAAACGTGCTCAGCTCGTCGAGAAAATGCGATTTAAGCAATAAAATTAAAAATGCACCCAAAACCTAAACCAAACGTTGCAGGTGGTTATTTCTTCATGCGCAGCAGTCAACGCGGCACTCTCTAGCTGCCAAGAGCACTTTTTACTATGCGCACCCAACCAGAGTGACGGGAGGAGCACATTTCAGAAAACGTGCTCAGCTCGTCGAGAAAATGCGATTTAAGCAATAAAATTAAAAATGCACCTAAAACCCAAACCAAACGTTGCAGGTGGTTATTTCTTCATGCGCAGTGGTCAACGCGGCACTCTCTAGCTGCCAAGAGCACTTTTTACTATGCGCACCCAACCAGAGTGACGGGAGGAGCACATTTCAGAAAACGTGCTCAGCTCGTCGAGAAAATGCGATTTAAGCAATAAAATTAAAAATGCACCTAAAACCTAAACCAAACGTTGCAGGTGGTTATTTCTTCATGCGCAGTGGTCAACGCGGCACTGTCTAGCTGCCAAGAGCACTTTTTACTATGCGCACCCAACCAGAGTGACGGGAGGAGCACATGTCAGAAAACGTGCTTAGCTCGTCGAGAAAATGCGATTTAAGCAATAAAATTAAAAATGCACCTAAAACCTAAACCAAACGCTGCAGATGGTCATTTCTTCATGCGCAGCAGTCAACGCGGCACTCTCTAGCTGCCAAGAGCACTTTTTACTATGCACACCCAACCAGAGTGACGGGAGGAGCACATTCCAGAAAACGTGCTCAGCTCGTAGAGACAATGCGATTTAAGCAATAAAATTAAAAATGCACCCAAAACCGAAACCAAACGTTGCAGATGGTCATTTCTTCATGCGCAATGGTCAACGCGGCACTCTCTAGCTGCCAAGAGCACTTTTTACTATGCGCACCCAACCAGAGTGACGGGAGGAGCACATTTCAGAAAACGTGCTCAGCTCGTCGAGAAATTGCGATTTAAGCAATAAAATTAAAAATGCACCTAAAACCTGAACCAAACGTTGCAGGTGGTTATTTCTTCATGCGCAGTGGTCAACGCGGCACTCTCTAGCTGCCAAGGGCACTTTTTACTATGCGCACCCAACCAGAGTGACGGGAGGAGCACATTTCAGAAAACGTGCTCAGCTCGTCGAGAAAATGCGATTTAAGCAATAAAATTAAAAATGCACCTAAAACCTAAACCAAACGTTGCAGGTGGTTAATTCTTCGTGCGCAGCAGTCAACGCGGCACTCTCTAGCTGCCAAGAGCACTTTTTACTATGCGCACCCAACCAGAGTGACGGTAGGAGCACATTTCAGAAAACGTGCTCAGCTCGTCGAGTAAATGCGATTTAAGCAATAAAATTAAAACTGCACCCAAAACCTAAACCAAACGTTGCAGGTGGTTATTTCTTCATGCGCAGTGGTCAACGCGGCACTCTCTAGCTGCCAAGAGCACTTTTTACTATGCGCACCCAATCAGAGTGACGGGAGGAGCACATTTCAGAAAACGTGCTCAGCTCGTCCAGAAAATGCGATTTAAGCAATAAAATTAAAAATGCACCTAAAACCTAAACCAAACGTTGCAGATGGTCGTTTCTTCATGCGCAGTGGTCAACGCGGCACTCTCTAGCTGCCAAGAGCACTTTTTACTATGCACACCCAACCAGAGTGACGGGAGGAGCACATTTCAGAAAACGTGCTCAACTCGTCCAGACAATGCGATTTAAGCAATAAAATTAAAAATGCACCCAAAACCTAAACCAAACGTTGCAGTTGGTTATTTCTTCATGCGCAGTGGTGAACGCGGCACTCTCTAGCTGCCAAGAGCACTTTTTTACTATGCGCACCCAACCAGAGTGACCGGAGGAGCGCATTTCAGAAAACGTGCTCAGCTCGTCGAGAAAATGCGATTTAAGCAATAAAATTAAAATTGCACCCAAAACCTAAACCAAACGTTGCAGGTGGTTATTTCTTCGTGCGCAGCAGTCAACGCGGCACTCTCTAGCTGCCAAGAACACTTTTTACTATGCGCACCCAACCAGAGTGACGGGAGGAGCACATTTCAGAAAACGTGCTCAGCTCGTCGAGAAAATGCGATTTAAGCAATAAAATTAAAAATGCACCCAAAACCTAAACCAAACGTTGCAGGTGGTTATTTCTTCATGCGCAGCAGTCAAAGCGGCACTCTCTAGCTGCCAAGAGCACTTTTTACTATGTGCACCCAACCAGAGTGACGGGAGGACCACATTTCAGAAAACGTGCTCAGCTCGTCGAGAAAATGCGATTCAAGCAATAAAATTTAAAATGCACCTAAAACCTAAACCAAACGTTGCAGATGGTCATTTCTTCATGCGCAATGGTCAACGCGGCACTCTCTAGCTGCCAAGAGCACTTTTTACTATGCGCACCCAACCAGAGTGACGGGAGGAGCACATTTCAGAAAACGTGCTCAGCTCGTCGAGAAATTGCGATTTAAGCAATAAAATTAAAAATGCACCTAAAACCTGAACCAAACGTTGCAGGTGGTTATTTCTTCATGCGCAGTGGTCAACGCGGCACTCTCTAGCTGCCAAGAGCACTTTTTACTATGCGCACCCAACCAGAGTGACGGGAGGAGCACATTTCAGAAAACGTGCTCAGCTCGACGAGAAAATGCGATTTAAGCAATAAAATTAAAAATGCACCCAAAACCTAAACCAAACGTTGCAGGTGGTTATTTGTTCATGCGCAGTGGTCAACGCGGCACTCTCTAGCTGCCAAGAGCACTTTTTACTATGCGCACCCAACCAGAGTGACGGGAGGAGCACATTTCAGAAAACGTGCTCAGCTCGTCGAGAAAATGCGATTTAAGCAATAAAATTAAAAATGCACGTAAAACCTAAACCAAGCGTTGCAGGTGGTTATTTCTTCATGTGCAGCAGTCAACGCGGCACTCTCTAGCTGCCAAGAGCACTTTTTACTATGCGCAGCCAACCAGAGTGACGGGAGGAGCACATTTCAGAAAACGTGCTCAGCTCGTCGAGAAAATGCGATTTAAGCAATAAAATTAAAAATGCACCCAAAACCTAAACCAAACGTTGAAGGTGGTTATTTCTTCATGCGCAGTGGTCAACGCGGCACTCTCTAGCTGCCAAGAGCACTTTTTACTATGCGCACCCAACCAGAGTGACGGGAGGAGCACATTTCAGAAAACGTGCTCAGCTCGTCGAGAAAATGCGATTTAAGCAATAAAATTAAAAATGCACGTAAAACCTAAACCAAGCGTTGCAGGTGGTTATTTCTTCATGTGCAGCAGTCAACGCGGCACTCTCTAGCTGCCAAGAGCACTTTTTACTATGCGCAGCCAACCAGAGTGACGGGAGGAGCACATTTCAGAAAACGTGCTCAGCTCGTCGAGAAAATGCGATTTAAGCAATAAAATTAAAAATGCACCCAAAACCTAAACCAAACGTTGAAGGTGGTTATTTCTTCATGCGCAGTGGTCGACGCGGCACTCTCTAGCTGCCAAGAGCACTTTTTACTATGCGCACCCAACCAGAGTGACGGGAGGAGCACATTTCAGAAAACGTGCTCAGCTCGTCGAGAAAATGCGATTTAAGCAATAAAATTAAAAATGCACCTAAAACCTAAACCAAACGTTGCAAATGGTCATTTCTTCATGCGCAGTGGTCAACGCGGCACTCTCTAGTTGCCAAGAGCACTTTTTACTATGCGCACCCAACCAGAGTGACGGGAGGAGCACATTTCAGAAAACGTGCTCAGCTCGACGAGAAAGTGCGATTTAAGCAAAAAAATTAAAAATGCACCCAAAACCTAAACCAAACGTTGCAGGTGGTTATTTCTTCATGCGCAGTGGTCAACGCGGCACTCTCTAGCTGCCAAGAGCACTTTTTACTATGCGCACCCTACCAGAGTGACGGGAGGAGCAGATTTCAGAAAACGTGCTCAGCTCGTCGAGAAAATGCGATTTAAGCAATAAAATTAAAAATGCACCTAAAACCTAAACCAAACGTTGCAGGTGGTTATTTCTTCATGCGCAGCAGTCAACGCGGCACTCTCTAGCTGCCGAGAGCACTTTTTACTATGCGCACACAACCAGAGTGACGGGATGAGCACATTTCAGAAAACGTGCTCAGCTCGTCGAGAAAATGCAATTTAAGCAATAAAAATAAAAATGCACCTAAAACCTAAACCAAACGTTGCAAATGGTCATTTCTTCATGCGCAGTGGTCAACGCGGCACTCTCTAGTTGCCAAGAGCACTTTTTACTATTCGCACCCAACCAGAGTGACGGGAGGAGCACATTTCAGAAAACGTGCTCAGCTCGTCGAGAAAATGCGATTTAAGCAATAAAATTAAAAATGCACCTAAAACCTAAACCAAACGTTGCAGATGGTCATTTCTTCATGCGCAGTGGTCAACGCGGCACTCTCTAGCTGCCAAGAGCACTTTTTACTATGCACACCCAACCAGAGTGACGGGAAGAGCGCATTTTAGAAAACGTGCTCAGCTCGACGAGAAAATGCGATTTAAGCAATAAAATTAAAAATGCACCCAAAACCTAAACCAAACGTTGCAGGCGGTTATTTCTTCATGCGCAGTGGTCAACGCGGCACTCTCTAGCTGCCAAGAGCACTTTTTACTATGCGCACCCAACCAGAGTGACGGGAGGAGCACATTTCAGAAAACGTGCTCAGCTCGTCAAGAAAATGCGATTTAAGCAATAAAATTAAAAATGCACCTAAAACCTAAACCAAACGTTGCAGGTGGTTATTTCATCATTCGCAATGGTCAACGCGGCACTCTCTAGCCTCCAAGAGCACTTTTTACTATGCGCACCCAACCAGAGTGAAGGGAGGAGCACATTTCAGAAAACGTGCTCAGCTCGTCGAGAAAATGCGATTTAAGCAATACAATTAAAAATGCACCCAAAACCTAAAACAAACGTTGCAGGTGGTTATTTCTTCATGCGCAGTGGTCAACGCGGCACTCTCTAGCTGCCAAGAGCACTTTTTATTATGCGCACCCAACCAGAGTGACGGGAGGAGCACATTTCAGAAAACGTGCTCAGCTCGTCGAGAAAATGCGATTTAAGCAATAAAATTAAAAATGCACCTAAAACCTAAACCAAACGTTGCAGGTGGTTATTTCTTCATGCGCAGCAGTCAACGCGGCACTCTCTAGCTGCCAAGAGCACTTTTTACTATGCGCACCCAACCAGAGTGACGGGAGGAGCACATTTCAGAAAACGTGCTCAGCTCGTCGAGAAAATGCGATTTAAGCAATAAAATTAAAAATGCACCTAAAACCTAAACCAAACGTTGCAGATGGTCATTTCTTCATGCGCAGTGGTCAACGCGGCACTCTCTAGCTGCCAAGAGCACTTTTTACTATGCGCACCCAACCAGAGTGACGGGAGGAGCACATTTCAGAAAACGTGCTCAGCTCGTCGAGAAAATGCGATTTAAGCAATAAAATTAAAAATGCACCCAAAACCTAAACCAAACGTTGCAGATGGTCAATTTCTTCATGCGCAGTGTTCAACGCGGCACTCTCTAGCTGCCAAGAGCACTTTTTACCATGCGCACCCAACCAGAGTGAAGGGAGGAGCACATTTCAGAAAACGTGCTCAGCTCGTCGAGAAAATGCGATTTAAGCAATAAAATTAAAAATGCACCCAAAACCTAAACCAAACGTTGCAGATGGTCAATTTCTTCATGCGCAGTGGTCAACGCGGCACTCTCTAGCTGCCAAGAGCACTTTTTACTATGCACACCCAACCAGAGTGACGGGAGGAGCACATTTCAGAAAACGTGCTCAGCTCGACGAGAAAATGCGATTTAAGCAATAAAATTAAAAATGCACCCAAAACCTAAAACAAACGTTGCAGATGGTCATTTCTTCATGCGCAGTGGTCAACGCGGCACTCTCTAGCTGCCAAGAGCACTTTTTACTATGCGCACCCAACCAGAGTGACGGGAGGAGCACATTTCAGAAAACGTGCTCAGCTCGTCGAGAAAATGCGATTTAAGCAATAAAATTAAAAATGCACCTAAAACCTAAACCAAACGTTGCAGATGGTCATTTCTTCATGCGCAGTGGTCAACGCGGCACTCTCTAGCTGCCAAGAGCACTTTTTACTATGCGCACCCAACCAGAGTGACGGGAGGAGCACATTTCAGAAAACGTGCTCAGCTCGTCGAGAAAATGCGATTTAAGCAATAAAATTAAAAATGCACCCAAAACCTAAACCAAACGTTGCAGGTGGTTATTTCTTCATGCGCAGTGGTCAACGCGGCACTCTCTAGCTGCCAAGAGCACTTTTTACTATGCGCACCCAACCAGAGTGACGGGAGGAGCACATTTCAGAAAACGTGCTCAGCACGTCGAGAAAATGCGATTTAAGCAATAAAATTAAAAATGCACCTAAAACCTAAACCAAACGTTGCAGGTGGTTATTTCTTCATGCGCAGCAGTCAACGCGGCACTCTCTAGCTGCCAAGAGCACTTTTTATTATGCGCACCTAACCAGAGTGACGGGAGGAGCACATTTCAGAAAACGTGCTCAGCTTGTCCAGAAAATGCGATTTAAGCAATACAATTAAAAATGCACCCAAAACCTAAACCAAACGTTGCAGGTGGTTATTTCTTCATGCGCAGTGGTCAACGCGGCACTCTCTAGCTGCCAAGAGCACTTTTTACTATGCGCACCCAACCAGAGTGACGGGAGGAGCACATTTCAGAAAACGTGCTCAGCTCGTCGAGAAAATGCGATTTAAGCAATAAAATTAAAAATGCACCCAAAACCTAAACCAAACGTTGCAGGTGGTTATTTCTTCATGCGCAGTGGTCAACGCGGCACTCTCTAGCTGCCAAGAGCACTTTTTACTATGCGCACCCAACCAGAGTGACGGGAGGAGCACATTTCAGAAAACGTGCTCAGCTCGTCGAGAAAATGCGATTTAAGCAATAAAATTAAAAATGCACTAAAAACCTAAACCAAACGTTGCCGATGGTCATTTCTTCATGCGCAGCGGTCAACGCGGCACACTCTAGCTGCCAAGAGCACTTTTTACTATGCGCACCCTACCAGAGTGACGGGAGGAGCACATTTCAGAAAACGTGCTCAGCTCGTCGAGAAAATGCGATTTAAGCAATAAAATTAAAAATGCACCTAAAACCTAAACCAAACGTTGCAGGTGGTTATTTCTTCATGCGCAGCAGTCAACGCGGCACTCTCTAGCTGCCAAGAGCACTTTTTACTATGCGCACCCAACCAGAGTGACGGGAGGAGCACATTTCAGAAAACGTGCTCAGCTCGTCGAGAAAATGCAATTTAAGCAATAAAATTAAAAATGCACCTAAAACCTAAACCAAACGTTGCAGGTGGTTATTTCTTCATGCGCAGTGGTCAACGCGGCACTCTCTAGCTGCCAAGAGCACTTTTTACTATGCGCACCCAACCAGAGTGACGGGAGGAGCACATTTCAGAAAACGTGCTCAGCTTGTCCAGAAAATGCGATTTAAGCAATAAAATTAAAAATGCACCCAAAACCTAAACCAAACGTTGCAGGTGGTTATTTATTCATGCGCAGTGGTCAACGCGGCACTCTCTAGCTGCCAAGAGCACTTTTTACTATGCGCACCCAACCAGAGTGACGGGAGGAGCACATTTCAGAAAACGTGCTCAGCACGTCGAGAAAATGCGATTTAAGCAATAAAATTAAAAATGCACCTAAAACCTAAACCAAACGTTGCAGGTGGTTATTTCTTCATGCGCAGCAGTCAACGCGGCACTCTCTAGCTGCCAAGAGCACTTTTTATTATGCGCACCTAACCAGAGTGACGGGAGGAGCACATTTCAGAAAACGTGCTCAGCTTGTCCAGAAAATGCGATTTAAGCAATACAATTAAAAATGCACCCAAAACCTAAACCAAACGTTGCAGGTGGTTATTTCTTCATGCGCAGTGGTCAACGCGGCACTCTCTAGCTGCCAAGAGCACTTTTTACTATGCGCACCCAACCAGAGTGACGGGAGGAGCACATTTCAGAAAACGTGCTCAGCTCGTCGAGAAAATGCGATTTAAGCAATAAAATTAAAAATGCACCCAAAACCTAAACCAAACGTTGCAGGTGGTTATTTCTTCATGCGCAGTGGTCAACGCGGCACTCTCTAGCTGCCAAGAGCACTTTTTACTATGCGCACCCAACCAGAGTGACGGGAGGAGCACATTTCAGAAAACGTGCTCAGCTCGTCGAGAAAATGCGATTTAAGCAATAAAATTAAAAATGCACTAAAAACCTAAACCAAACGTTGCCGATGGTCATTTCTTCATGCGCAGCGGTCAACGCGGCACACTCTAGCTGCCAAGAGCACTTTTTACTATGCGCACCCTACCAGAGTGACGGGAGGAGCACATTTCAGAAAACGTGCTCAGCTCGTCGAGAAAATGCGATTTAAGCAATAAAATTAAAAATGCACCTAAAACCTAAACCAAACGTTGCAGGTGGTTATTTCTTCATGCGCAGCAGTCAACGCGGCACTCTCTAGCTGCCAAGAGCACTTTTTACTATGCGCACCCAACCAGAGTGACGGGAGGAGCACATTTCAGAAAACGTGCTCAGCTCGTCGAGAAAATGCGATTTAAGCAATAAAATTAAAAATGCACCCAAAACCTAAACCAAACGTTGCAGATGGTCATTTCTTCATGCGCAGTGGTCAACGCGGCACTCTCTAGCTGCCAAGAGCACTTTTTACTATGCGCACCCAACCAGAGTGACGGGAGGAGCACATTTCAGAAAACGTGCTCAGCTCGTCGAGACAATGCGATTTAAGCAATAAAATTAAAAATGCACCTAAAACCTAAACCAAACGCTGCAGATGGTCATTTCTTCATGCGCAGTGGTCAACGCGGCAATCTCTAGCTGCCAAGAGCACTTTTTACTATGCGCACCCAACCAGAGTGACGGGAGGAGCACATTTCAGAAAACGTGCTCAGCTCGTCCAGAAAATGCGATTTAAACAATAAAATTAAAAATGCACCCAAAACCTAAACCAAACGTTGCAGGTGGTTATTTCTTCATGCGCAGTGGTCAACGCGGCACTCTCTAGCTGCCAGGAGCACTTTTTACTATGCGCACCCAACCAGAGTGACGGGAGGAGCACATTTCAGAAAACGTGCTCAGCTCGTCGAGAAAATGCGATTTAAGCAATAAAATTAAAAATGCACCCAAAACCTAAACCAAACGTTGCAGATGGTCATTTCTTCATGCGCAGTGGTCAACGCGGCACTCTCTAGCTGCCAAGAGCACTTTTTACTATGCGCACCCAACCAGAGTGACGGGAGGAGCACATTTCAGAAAACGTGCTCAGCTCGTCGAGAAAATGCGATTTAAGCAATAAAATTAAAAATGCACCTAAAACCTAAACCAAACGTTGCAGGTGGTTATTTCTTCATGCGCAGTGGTCAACGCGGCACTCTCTAGCTGCCAAGAGCACTTTTTACTATGCGCACCCAACCAGAGTGACGGGAGGAGCACATTTCAGAAAACGTGCTCAGTTCGACGAGAAAATGCGATTTAAGCAATAAAATTAAAAATGCACCCAAAACCTAAACCAAACGTTGCAGGTGGTTATTTCTTCATGCGCAGTGGTCAACGCGGCACTCTCTAGCTGCCAAGAGCACTTTTTACTATGCGCACCCAACCAGAGTGACGGGAGGAGCACATTTCTGAAAACGTGCTCAGCTCGACGAGAAAATGCGATTTAAGCAATAAAATTAAAAATGCACCCAAAACCTAAAACAAACGTTGCAGGTGGTTATTTCTTCGTGCGCAGTGGTCAACGCGGCACTCTCTAGCTGCCAAGAGCACTTTTTACTATGCGCACCCAACCAGAGTGACGGGAGGAGCACATTTCAGAAAACGTGCTCAGCTCGACGAGAAAATGCGATTTAAGCAATAAAATTAAAAATGCACCCAAAACCTAAACCAAACGTTGCAGGCGGTTATTTCTTCATGCGCAGTGGTCAACGCGGCACTATCTAGCTACCAAGAGCACTTTTTACTATGCGCACCCAACCAGAGTGACGGGAGGAGCTCATTTCAGAAAACGTGCTCAGCTCGACGAGAAAATGCGATTTAAGCAATAAAATTAAAAATGCACCCAAAACCTAAACCAAACGTTGCAGATGGTCATTTCTTCATGCGCAGTGGTCAACGCGGCACTCTCTAGCTGCCAAGAGCACTTTTTACTATGCGCACCCAACCAGAGTGACGGGAGGAGCACATTTCAGAAAACGTGCTCAGCTCGTCGAGAAAATGCGATTTAAGCAATAAAATTAAAAATGCACCTAAAACCTAAACCAAACGCTGCAGATGGTTATTTCTTCATGCGCAGTGGTCAACGCGGCACTCTCTAGCTGCCAAGAGCACTTTTTACTATGCGCACCCAACCAGAGTGACGGGAGGAGCACATTTCAGAAAACGTGCTCAGCTCGTCCAGAAAATGCGATTTAAGCAATAAAATTAAAAATGCACCCAAAACCTAAACCAAACGTTGCAGGTGGTGATTTCTTCATGCGCAGTGGTCAACGCGGCACTCTCTAGCTGCCAAGAGCACTTTTTACTATGCGCACCCAACCAGAGTGACGGGAGGAGCACATTTCAGAAAACGTGCTCAGCTCGTCGAGAAAATGCGATTTAAGCAATAAAATTAAAAATGCACCTAAAACCTAAACCAAACGTTGCAGGTGGTTATTTCTTCATGTGCAGTGGTCAACGCGGCACTCTCTAGCTGCCAAGAGCACTTTTTACTATGCGCACCCAAACAGAGTGACGGGAGGAGCACATTTCAGAAAACGTGCTCTGCTCGTCGAGAAAATGCGATTTAAGCAATACAATTAAAAATGCACCTAAAACCTAAACCAAACGTTGCAGGTGGTTATTTCTTTATGCGCAATGGTCAACGCGGCACTCTCTAGCTGCCAAGAGCACTTTTTACTATGCGCACCCAACCAGAGTGACGGGAGGAGCACATTTCAGAAAACGTGCTCAGCTCGTCGAGAAAATGCGATTTAAGCAATAAAATTAAAAATGCACCTAAAACCTAAACCAAACGTTGCAGATGGTCATTTCTTCATGCACAGTGGTCAACGTGGCACTCTCTAGCTGCCAAGAGCACTTCTTACTATGCGCACCCAACCAGAGTGACGGGAGGAGCACATTTCAGAAAACGTGCTCAGCTCGTCGAGAAAATGCGATTTAAGCAATAAAATTAAAGATGCACCTAAGACCTAAACCAAACGTTGCAGATGGTCATTTCTTCATGCGCAGTGGTCAACGCGGCACTCTCTAGCTGCTATGAGCACTTTTTACTATGCGCACCCAACCAGAGTGACGGGAGGAGCATATTTCAGAAAACGTGCTCAGCTCGACGAGAAAATGCGATTTAAGCAATAAAATTAAAAATGCACCCAAAACCTAAACCAAACGTTGCAGGCGGTTATTTCTTCATGCGCAGTGGTCAACGCGGCACTATCTAGCTACCAAGAGCACTTTTTACTATGCGCACCCAACCAGAGTGACGGGAGGAGCACATTTCAGAAAACGTGCTCAGCTCGTCGAGAAAATGCGATTTAAGCAATAAAATTAAAAATGCACCTAAAACCTAAACCAAACGTTGCAGGTGGTTATTTCTTCATGTGCAGCAGTCAACGCGGCACTCTCTAGCTGCCAAGAGCACTTTTTACTATGCGCACCCAACCAGAGTGACGGGAGGAGCACATTTCAGAAAACGTGCTCAGCTCGTCGAGAAAATGCGATTTAAGCAATCAAATTAAAAATGCACCTAAAACCTAAAACAAACGTTGCACGTGGTTATTTCTTCATGCGCAGTGGTCAACGCGGCACTCTCTAGCTGCCAAAAGCACGTTTTACTATGCGCACCCAACCCGAGTGACGGGAGGAGCACATTTCAGAAAACGTGCTCAGCTCGTCGAGAAAATGCGATTTAAGCAATAAAATTAAAAATGCACCCAAAACCTAAACCAAACGTTGCAGATGGTCATTTCTTCATGCGCAGTGGTCAACGCGGCACTCTCTAGCTGCCAAGAGCACTTTTTACTATGTGCACCCAACCAGAGTGACGGGAGGAGCACATTTCAGAAAACGTGCTCAGCTCGACGAGAAAATGCGATTTAAGCAATAAAATTAAAAATGCACCCAAAACCTAAACCAAACGTTGCAGGTGGTTATTTCTTCATGCGCAGTGGTCAACGCGGCACTCTCTAGCTGCCAAGAGCACTTTTTACTATGCGCACCCAACCAGAGTGACGGGAGGAGCACATTTCAGAAAACGTGCTCAGCTCGTCGAGAAAATGCGATTTAAGCAATAAAATTAAAAATGCACCTAAAACCTAAACCAAACGTTGCAGGTGGTTATTTCTTCATGCGCAATGGTCAACGCGGCACTCTCTAGCTGCCAAGAGCACTTTTTACTATGCGCACCCAACCAGAGTGACGGGAGGAGCACATTTCAGAAAACGTGCTCAGCTCGTCGAGAAAATGCGATTTAAGCAATAAAATTAAAAATGCACCTAAAACCTAAACCAAACGTTGCAGATGGTCATTTCTTCATGCGCAGTGGTCAACGCGGCACTCTCTAGCTGCCAAGAGCACTTTTTACTATGCGCACCCAACCAGAGTGACGGGAGGAGCACATTTCAGAAAACGTGCTCAGCTCGACGAGAAAATGAGATTTAAGCAATACAATTAAAAATGCACCCAAAACCTAAACCAAACGTTGCAGGCGGTTATTTCTTCATGCGCAGTGGTCAACGCGGCGCTCTCTAGCTGCCAAGAGCACTTTTTACTATGCGCACCCAACCAGAGTGACGGGAGGAGCACATTTCAGAAAACGTGCTCAGCTCGTCGAGAAAATGCGATTTAAGCAATAAAATTAAAAACGCACCTAAAACCTAAACCAAACGTTGCAGGTGGTTATTTCTTCATGCGCAGCAGTCAACGCGGCACTCTCTAGCTGCCAAGAGCACTTTTTACTATGCGCACCCAACCAGAGTGACGGGAGGAGCACATTTCAGAAAACGTGCTCAGCTCGTCGAGAAAATGCGATTCAAGCAATAAAATTAAAAATGCACCTAAAACCTAAACCAAACGTTGCAGGTGGTTATTTCTTCATGCGCAGTGGTCAACGCGGCACTCTCTAGCTGCCAAGAGCACTTTTTACTATGCGCACCCAACCAGAGTGACGGGAGGAGCACATTTCAGAAAACGTGCTCAGCTCGTCGAGAAAATGCAATTTAAGCAATAAAATTAAAAATGCACATAAAACCTAAACCAAACGTTGCAGGTGGTTATTTCTTCATGCAAATAAAGAAGCTGCCAAGAGCACTTTTTACTATGCGCACCCAACCAGAGTTACGGGAGGAGCACATTTCAGAAAACGTGCTCAGCTCGTCGAGAAAATGCGATTTAAGCAATAAAATTAAAAATGCACCTAAAACCCAAACCAAACGTTGCAGGTGGTTATTTCTTCATGCGCAGTGGTCAACGCGGCACTCTCTAGCTGCCAAGAGCACTTTTTACTATGCGCACCCAACCAGAGTGACGGGAGGAAGACATTTCAGACAACGTGCTCAGCTCGTCGAGAAAATGCGATTTAAGCAATAAAATTAAAAATGCACCTAAAACCTAAACCAAACGTTGCAGGTGGTTATTTCTTCATGCGCAGTGGTCAACGCTGCACTCTCTAGCTGCCAAGAGCACATTTTACTATGCGCACCCAACCAGAGTGACGGGAGGAGCACATTTCAGAAAACGTGCTCAGCTCGTCGAGAAAATGCGATTTAAGCAATAAAAGTAAAAATGCACGCAAAACATTAAACCAAACGTTGCAGGTGGTTATTTCTTCATGCGCAGTGATCAACGCGGCACTCTCTAGCTGCCAAGAGCATTTTTTTACTATGCGCACCCAACCAGAGTGACGGGAGGAGCACATTTCAGAAAACGTGCTCAGCTCGTCGAGAAAATGCGATTTAAGCAATAAAATTAAAAATGCACCTAAAACCTAAACCAAACGTTGCAGGTGGTTATTTCTTCATGCGCAGTGGTCAACGCGGCACTCTCTAGCTGCCAAGAGCACTTTTTACTATGCGCACCCAACCAGAGTGACGGGAGGAGCACATTTCAGAAAACGTGCTCAGCTCGTCGAGAAAATGCGATTTAAGCAATAAAATTAAAAATGCACCTAAAACCTAAACCAAACGTTGCAGGTGGTTATTTCTTCGTGCGCAGCAGTCAACGCGGCACTCTCTAGCTGCCAAGAGCACGTTTTACTATGCGCACCTAACCAGAGTGACGGGAGGAGCACATTTCAGAAAACGTGCTCAGCTCGTCGAGTAAATGCAATTTAAGCAATAAAATTAAAAATGCACCCAAAACCTAAACCAAACGTTGCAGGTGGTTATTTCTTCATGCGCAGTGGTCAACGCGGCACTCTCTAGCTGCCAAGAGCACTTTTTACTATGTGCACCCAACCAGAGTGACGGGAGGAGCACATTTCAGAAAACGTGCTCAGCTCGTCCAGAAAATGCGATTTAAGCAATAAAATTAAAAATGCACCTAAAACCTAAACCAAACGCTTCAGATGGTCATTTCTTCATGCGCAGTGGTCAACGCGGCACTCTCTAGCTGCCAAGAGCACTTTTTACTATACACACCCAACCAGAGTGACGGGAGGAGCACATTCCAGAAAACGTGCTCACCTCGTCGAGAAAATGCGATTTGAGCAATAAAATTAAAAAATGCACCCAAAACCTAAACCAAACGTTGCAGATGGTCATTTCTTCATGTGCAGTGGTCAACGCGGCACTCTCTAGCTGCCAAGAGCACTTTTTACTATGCACACCCAACCAGAGTGACGGGAGGAGCGCATTTCAGAAAACGTGCTCAGCTCGTCGAGAAAATGCGATTTAAGCAATAAAATTAAAAATGCACCCAAAACCTAAACCAAACGTTGCAGGTGGTTATTTCTTCATGCGCAGTGGTCAACGCGGCACTCTCTAGCTGCCAAGAGCACTTTTTACTATGCGCACCCAACCAGAGTGACGGGAGGAGCACAGTTCAGAAAACGTGCTCAGCTCGTCGAGAAAATGCGATTTAAGCAATAAAATTAAAAATGCACCCAAAACCTAAACCAAACATTGCAGGTGGTTATTTCTTCATGCGCAGTGGTCAACGCGGCACTCTCTAGCTGCCAAGAGCACTTTTTACTATGCACACCCAACCAGAGTGACGGGAGGAGCGCATTTCAGAAAACGTGCTCAGCTCGACGAGAAAATGCGATTTAAGCAATAAAATTAAAAATGCACCCAAAACCTAAACCAAACGTTGCAGGTGGTTATTTCTTCATGCGCAGTGGTCAACGCGGCACTCTCTAGCTGCCAAGAGCACTTTTTACTATGCGCACCCAACCAGAGTGACGGGAGGAGCACATTTCAGAAAACGTGCTCAGCTCGTCGAGAAAATGCGATTTAAGCAATAAAATTAAAAATGCACCCAAAACCTAAACCAAACGTTGCAGATGGTCATTTCTTCATGTGCAGTGGTGAACGCGGCACTCTCTAGCTGCCAAGAGCACTTTTTACTATGCGCACCCAACCAGAGTGACAGGAGGAGCATATTTCAGAAAACGTGCTCAGCTCGTTGAGAAAATGCGATTTAAGCAATAAAATTAAAAATGCACCCAAAACCTAAACCAAACGTTGCAGGTGGTTATTTCTTCATGCGCAGTGGTCAACGCGGCACTCTCTAGCTGCCAAGAGCACTTTTTACTATGCGCACCCAACCAGAGTGACGGGAGGAGCACATTTCAGAAAACGTGCTCAGCTCGTCGAGAAAATGCGATTTAAGCAATAAAATTAAAAATGCACCTAAAAACCTAAACCAAACGTTGCAGGTGGTTATTTCTTCATGCGCATTGGTCAACGCGGCACTCTCTAGCTGCCAAGAGCACTTATTACTATGTGCACCCAACCAGAGTGACGGGTGGAGCACATTTCAGAAAACGTGCTCAGCTCGTCGAGAAAATGCGATTTAAGCAATAAAAGTAAAAATGGACGCAAAACATTGAACCAAACGTTGCAGGTGGTTATTTCTTCATGCGCAGTGATCAACGCGGCACTCTCTAGCTGCCAAGAGCATTTTGTACTATGCGCACCCAACCAGAGTGACGGGAGGAGCACATTTCAGAAAACGTGCTCAGCTCGTCGAGAAAATGCGATTTAAGCAATAAAATTAAAAATGCACCTAAAACCTAAACCAAACGTTGCAGGTGGTTATTTCTTCATGCGCAGTGGTCAACGCGGCACTCTCTAGCTGCCAAGAGCACTTTTTACTATGCGCACCTAACCAGAGTGACGGGAGGAGCACATTTCAGAAAACGTGCTCAGCTCGTCGAGAAAATGCGATTTAAGCAATAAAATTAAAAATGCACCTAAAACCTAAACCAAAAGTTGCAGGTGGTTATTTCTTCATGCGCAGCAGTCAACACGGCACTCTCTAGCTGCCAAGAGCACTTTTTACTATGCGCACCCAACCAGAGTGACGGGAGGAGCACATTTCAGAAAACGTGCTCAGCTCGTGGAGAAAATGCGATTTAAGCAATAAAATTAAAAATGCACCCAAAACCTAAACCAAACGTTGCAGATGGTCATTTCTTCATGTGCAGTGGTCAACGCGGCACTCTCTAGCTGCCAAGAGCACTTTTTACTATGCACACCCATCCAGAGTGACGGGAGGAGCGCATTTCAGAAAACGTGCTCAGCTCGTCGAGAAAATGCGATTTAAGCAATAAAATTAAAAATGCACCCAAAACCTAAACCAAACGTTGCAGGTGGTTATTTCTTCATGCGCAGTGGTCAACGCGGCACTCTCTAGCTGCCAAGAGCTCTTTTTACTATACACACCCAACCAGAGTGACGGGAGGAGCACATTCCAGAAAACGTGCTCAGCTCGTCGAGAAAATGCGATTTAAGCAATAAAATTAAAAATGCACCCAAAACCTAAACCAAACGTTGCAGATGGTCATTTCTTCATGTGCAGTGGTCAACGCGGCACTCTCTAGCTGCCAAGAGCACTTTTTACTATGCGCACCCAACCAGAGTGACGGGAGGAGCGCATTTCAGAAAACGTGCTCAGGTCGTCGAGAAAATGCGATTTAAGCAATAAAATTAAAAATGCACCCAAAACCTAAACCAAACGTTGCAGGTGGTTATTTCTTCATGCGCAGTGGTCAACGCGGCACTCTCTAGCTGCCAAGAGCACTTTTTACTATGCGCACCCAACCAGAGTGACGGGAGGAGCACATTTCAGAAAACGTGCTCAGCTCGTCGAGAAAATGCGATTTAAGCAATAAAATTAAAAATGCACCCAAAACCTAAAACCAAACGTTGCAGGTGGTTATTTCTTCATATGCAGCAGTCAACGCGGCACTCTCTAGCTGCCAAGAGCACTTTTTACTATGCGCACCCAACCAGAGTGACGGGAGGAGCACATTTCAGAAAACGTGCTCAGCTCGTCGAGAAAATGCGATTTAAGCAATAAAATATAAAATGCACCTAAAACCTAAACCAAACGTTGCAGGTGGATATTTCTTAATGCGCAGTGGTCAACGCGGCACTCTCTAGCTGCCAAGAGCACTTTTTACTATGCGCACCCAACCAGAGTGACGTGAGGAGCACATTTCAGAAAACGTGCTCAGCTCGTCGAGAAAATGCAATTTAAGCAATAACATTAAAAATGCACCTAAAACCTAAACCAAACGTTGCAGGTGGTTATTTCTTCATGCGCAGTGGTCAACGCGGCACTCTCTCGCTGCCAAGAGCACTTTTTACTGTGCGCACCCAACCAGAGTGACGGGAGGAGCACATTTCAGAAAACGTGCTCAGCTCATCGAGAAAATGCGATTTAAGCAATAAAATTAAAAATGCACCTAAAACCTAAACCAAACGTTGCAGGTGGTTATTTCTTCATGCGCAGTGGTCAACGCGGCACTCTCTAGCTGCCAAGAGCACTTTTTACTATGCGCACCCAACCAGAGTGACGGGAGGAGCACATTTCAGAAAACGTGCTCAGCTCGTCGAGAAAATGCAATTTAAGCAATAAAAATAAAAATGCAATTAAAACCTAAACCAAACGTTGCAGGTGGTTATTTCTTCGTGCGCAGCAGTCAACGCGGCACTCTCTAGCTGCCAAGAGCACTTTTTACTATGCGCACCCAACCAGAGTGACGGGAGGAGCACATTTCAGAAAACGTGCTCAGCTCGTCGAGTAAATGTGATTTAAGCAATAAAATTAAAAATGCACCCAAAACCTAAACCAAACGTTGCAGGTGGTTATTTCTTCATGCGCAGTGGTCGACGCGGCAATCTCTAGCTGCCAAGAGCACCTTTTACTATGCGCACCAAACCAGAGTGACGGGAGGAGCACATTTTAGAAAACGTGCTCAGCTCGTCGAGAAAATGCGATTTAAGCAATAAAATTAAAACTGCACCCAAAACCTAAACCAAACGTTGCAGATGGTCATTTCTTCATGCGCAGTGGTCAACGCAGCACTCTCTAGCTGCCAAGAGCACTTTTTACTATGCGCACCCAACCAGAGTGACGGGAGGACCACATTTCAGAAAACGTGCTCAGCTCGTCGAGAAAATGCGATTTAAGCAGTAAAATTAAAAATGCACCCAAAACCTAAACCAAACGTTGCAGGTGGTTATTTCTTCATGCGCAGCAGTCAACGCGGCACTCTCTAGCTGCCAAGAGCACTTTTTACTATGCGCACCCAACCAGAGTGACGGGAGGAGCACATTTCAGAAAACGTGCTCAGCTCGTCGAGAAAATGCGATTTAAGCAGAGAAATTAAAAATGCACCCAAAACCTAAACTAAACGTTGCAGGTGGTTATTTCTTCATGCGCAGTGGTCAACGCGGCACTCTCTAGCTGCCAAGAGCACTTTTTACTATGCACACCCAACCAGAGTGACGGGAGGAGCACATTTCAGAAAACGTGCTCAGCTCGTCGAGAAAATGCGATTTAAGCAATAAAATTAAAAATGCACCCAAAACCTAAACCAAACGTTGCAGATGGTCATTTCTTCATGTGCAGTGGTCAACGCGGCACTCTCTAGCTGCCAAGAGCACTTTTTACCATGCGCACCCAACCAGAGTGACGGGAGGAGCACATTTCAGAAAACGTGCTCAGCTCGTCGAGAAAATGCGATTTAAGCAATACAATTAAAAATGCACCTAAAATCTATACCAAACGTTGCAGGTGGTTATTTCTTCATGCGCAGCAGTCAACACGGCACTCTCTAGCTGCCAAGAGCACTTTTTACTATGCACACCCAACCAGAGTGACGGGAGGAGCACATTTCAGAAAACGTGCTCAGCTCGTCGAGAAAATGCGATTTAAGCAATAAAATTAAAAATGCACCCAAAACATTAAACCAAACGTTGCAGGTGGTTATTTCTTCATGCGCAGTGGTCAACGCGGCACTCTCTAGCTGCCAAGAGCATTTTTTACTATGCGCACCCAACCAGAGTGACGGGAGGAGCACATTTCAGAAAACGTGCTCAGCTCGTCGAGAAAATGCGATTTAAGCAATAAAATTAAAAATGCACCTAAAACCTAAACCAAACGTTGCAGGTGGTTATTTCTTCATGCGCAGTGGTCAACGCGGCACTCTCTAGCTGCCAAGAGCACTTTTTACTATGCGCACCCAACCAGAGCGACGGGAGGAGCACATTTCAGAAAACGTGCTCAGCTCGTCGAGAAAATGCGATTTAAGCAATAAAATTAAAAATGCACCTAAAACCTAAACTAAACGTTGCAGGTGGTTATTTCTTCGTGCGCAGCAGTCAACGCGGCACTCTCTAGCTGCCAAGAGCACTTTTTACTATGCGCACCCAACCAAAGTGACGGGAGGAGCACATTTCAGAAAACGTGCTCAGCTCGTCGAGTAAATGCAATTTAAGCAATAAAATTAAAAATGCACCCAAAACCTAAACCAAACGTTGCAGGTGGTTATTTCTTCATGCGCAGTGGTCAACGCGGCACTCTCTAGCTGCCAAGAGCACTTTTTACTATGCGCACCCAACCAGAGTGACGGGAGGAGCACATTTCAGAAAACGTGCTCAGCTCGTCGAGAAAATGCGATTTAAGCAATAAAATTAAAAATGCACCCAAAACCTAAAACCAAAAGTTGCCGGTGGTTATTTCTTCATGCGCAGCAGTCAACACGGCACTCTCTAGCTGCCAAGAGCACTTTTTACTATGCACACCCAACCAGAGTGACAGGAGGAGCACATTTCAGAAAACGTGCTCAGCTCGTCCAGACAATGCGATTTAAGCAATAAAATTAAAAATGCACCCAAAACCTAAACCAAACGTTGCAGGTGGTTATTTCTTCATGCGCAGTGGTCAACGCGGCACTCTCTAGCTGCCAAGAGCACTTTTTACTATGCGCACCCAACCAGAGTAACGGGAGGAGCACATTTCAGAAAACGTGCTCAGCTCGTCGAGAAAATGCGATTTAAGCAATAAAATTAAAAATGCACCCAAAACCTAAACCAAACGTTGCAGGTGGTTATTTCTTCATATGCAGCAGTCAACGCGGCACTCTCTAGCTGCCAAGAGCACTTTTTACTATGCGCACCCAACCAGAGTGACGGGAGGAGCACATTTCAGAAAACGTGCTCAGCTCGTCGAGAAAATGCGATTTAAGCAATAAAATAAAAAATGCACCTAAAACCTAAACCAAACGTTGCAGGTGGATATTTCTTCATGCGCAGTGGTCAACGCGGCACTCTCTAGCTGCCAAGAGCACTTCTTACTATGCGCACCCAACCAGAGTGACGTGAGGAGCACATTTCAGAAAACGTGCTCAGCTCGTCGAGAAAATACGATTTAAGCAATAACATTAAAAATGCACCTAAAACCTAAACCAAACGTTGCAGGTGGTTATTTCTTCGTGCGCAGCAGTCAACGCGGCACTCTCTAGCTGCCAAGAGCACTTTTTACTATGCGCACCCAACCAGAGTGACGGGAGGAGCACATTTCAGAAAACGTGCTCAGCTCGTCGAGTAAATGCGATTTAAGCAATAAAATTAAAAATGCACCCAAAACCTAAACCAAACGTTGCAGGTGGATATTTCTTCATGCGCAGTGGTCAACGCGGCACTCTCTAGCTGCCAAGAGCACTTCTTACTATGCGCACCCAACCAGAGTGACGTGAGGAGCACATTTCAGAAAACGTGCTCAGCTCGTCGAGAAAATACGATTTAAGCAATAACATTAAAAATGCACCTAAAACCTAAACCAAACGTTGCAGGTGGTTATTTCTTCATGCGCAGTGGTCAACGCGGCACTCTCTAGCTGCCAAGAGCACTTTTTACTATGCGCACCCAACCAGAGTGACGGGAGGAGCACATTTCAGAAAACGTGCTCAGCTCGTCCAGAAAATGCGATTTAAGCAATAAAATTAAAAATGCACCTAAAACCTCAACCAAACGTTGCAGGTGGTTATTTCTTCATATGCAGCAGTCAACGCGGCACTCTCTAGCTGCCAAGAGCACTTTTTACTATGCGCACCCAACCAGAGTGACGGGAGGAGCACATTTCAGAAAACGTGCTCAGCTCGTCGAGAAAATGCGATTTAAGCAATAAAATAAAAAATGCACCTAAAACCTAAACCAAACGTTGCAGGTGGATATTTCTTCATGCGCAGTGGTTAACGCGGCACTCTCTAGCTGCCAAGAGCACTTTTTACTATGCGCACCCAACCAGAGTGACGTGAGGAGCACATTTCAGAAAACGTGCTCAGCTCGTCGAGAAAATACGATTTAAGCAATAACATTAAAAATGCACCTAAAACCTAAACCAAACGTTGCAGGTGGTTATTTCTTCATGCGCAGTGGTCAACGCGGCACTCTCTCGCTGCCAAGAGCACTTTTTACTATGCGCACCCAACCAGAGTGACGGGAGGAGCACATTTCAGAAAACGTGCTCAGCTCGTCGAGAAAATGCGATTTAAGCAATAAAATTAAAAATGCACCTAAAACCTAAACCAAATGTTGCAGGTGGTTGTTTCTTCATGCGCAGCAGTCAACGCGGCACTCTCTAGCTGCAGAGAGCACTTTTTACTATGCGCACCCAACCAGAGTGACGGGAGGAGCACATTTCAGAAAACGTGCTCAGCTCGTCGAGAAAATGCGATTTAAGCAATAAAATTAAAAATGCACCTAAAACCTAAACCAAACGTTGCAGGTGGTTATTTCTTCATGCGCAGTGGTCAACGCGGCACTCTCCAGCTGCCAAGAGCACTTTTTAGTATGCGCACCCAACCAGAGTGACGGGAGGAGCACATTTCAGAAAACGTGCTCAGCTCGTCGAGAAAATGCGATTTAAGCAATAAAATTAAAAATGCACCCAAAACCTAAACCAAACGTTGCAGATGGTCATTTCTTCATGCGCAGTGGTCAACGCGGCACTCTCTAGCTTCCAAGAGCACTTTTTAATATGCACACCCAACAAGAGTGACGGGAGGAGCGCATTTCAGAAAACGTGCTCAGCTCGACGAGAACATGCGATTTAAGCAATAAAATTAAAAATGCACCCAAAACCTAAACCAAACGTTGCAGGTGGTTATTTCTTCATGCGCAGTGGTCAACGCGGCACTCTCTAGCTGCCAAGAGCACTTTTTACTATGCGCACCCAACCAGAGTGACGGGAGGAGCACATTTCAGAAAACGTGCTCAGCTCGTCGAGAAAATGCGATTTAAGCAATAAAATTAAAAATGCACCCAAAACCTAAACCAAACGTTGCAGGTGGTTATTTCTTCGTGCGCAGCAGTCAACGCGGCACTCTCTAGCTGCCAAGAACACTTTTTACTATGCGCAGCCAACCAGAGTGACGGGAGGAGCACATTTCAGAAAACGTGCTCAGCTCGTCGAGAAAATGCGATTTAAGCAATAAAATTAAAAATGCACACAAAACCTAAACCAAACGTTGCAGGTGGTTATTTCTTCATGCGCAGCAGTCAAAGCGGCACTCTCTAGCTGCCAAGAGCACTTTTTACTATGTGCACCCAACCAGAGTGACGGGAGGAGCACATTTCAGAAAACGTGCTCAGCTTGTCGAGAAAATGCGATTCAAGCAATTAAATTTAAAATGCACCTAAAACCTAAACCAAACGTTGCAGGTGGTTATTTCTTCATGCGCATTTGTCAACGCGGCACTCTCTAGCTGCCAAGAGCACTTTTTACTTTGCGCACCCAACCAGAGTGACGGGAGGAGCACATTTCAGAAAACGTGCTCAGCTCGTCGAGAAAATGCGATTTAAGCAATAAAATTAAAAATGCACCCAAAACCTAAACCAAACGTTGCAGTTGGTTATTTCTTCATGCGCAGTGGTCAACGCCGCACTCTCTAGCTGCCAAGAGCACTTTTTACTATGCGCACCCAACCAGAGTGACGGGAGGAGCACATTTCAGAAAACGTGCTCAGCTCGTCGAGAAAATGCGATTTAAGCAATAAAATTAAAAATGCACCCAAAACCTAAACCAAACGTTGCAGGTGGTTATTTCTTCATGCGCAGTGGTCAACGCGGCACTCTCTAGCTGCCAAGAGCACTTTTTACTATGCACACCCAACCAGAGTGACGGGAGGAGCACATTTAAGAAAACGTGCTCAGCTCGTCGAGAAAATGCGATTTAAGCAATAAAATTAAAAATGCACCCAAAACATTAAACCAAACGTTGCAGGTGGTTATTTCTTCATGCGCAGCAGTCAACACGGCACTCTCTAGCTGCCAAGAGCATTTTTTACTATGCGCACCCAACCAGAGTGACGGGAGGAGCACATTTCAGAAAACGTGCTCAGCTCGTCGAGAAAATGCGATTTAAGCAATCAAATTAAAAATGCACCCAAAACCTAAACCAAACGTTGCAGATGGTCATTTCTTCATGTGCAGTGGTCAACGCGGCACTCTCTAGCTGCCAAGAGCACTTTTTACTATGCGCACCCAACCAGAGTGACGGGAGGAGCACATTTCAGAAAACGTGCTCAGCTCGTCCAGAAAATGCGATTTAAGCAATAAAATTAAAAATGCACCTAAAACCTAAACCAAACGTTGCAGATGGTCATTTCTTCATGCGCAGTGGTCAACGCGGCACTCTCTAGCTGCCAAGAGCACTTTTTACTATGCACACCCAACCAGAGTGACGGGAGGAGCACATTTCAGAAAACGTGCTCAGCTCGTCCAGACAATGCGATTTAAGCAATAAAATTAAAAATGCACCCAACACCTAAACCAAACGTTGCAGGTGGTTATTTCTTCATGCGCAGTGGTCAACGCGGCACTCTCTAGCTGCCAAGAGCACTTTTTACTATGCGCACCCAACCAGAGTGACGGGAGGAGCGCATTTCAGAAAACGTGCTCAGCTCGTCGAGAAAATGCCATTTAAGCCGTACAATTAAAAATGCACCTAAAACCTAAACCAAACGTTGCAGGTCGTTGTTTCTTCATGCGCAGTGGTCAACGTGGCACTCTCTAGCTGCCAAGAGCACTTCTTACTATGCGCACCCAACCAGAGTGACGGGAGGAGCACATTTCAGAAAACGTGCTCAGCTCGTCCAGAAAATGCGATTTAAGCAATAAAATTAAAAATGCACCTAAAACCTAAACCAAACGTTGCAGATGGTCATTTGTTCATACGCAGTGGTCAACGCGGCACTCTCTAGCTGCCAAGAGCACTTTTTACTATGCACACCCAACCAGAGTGACGGGAGGAGCACATTTCAGAAAACGTGCTCAGCTCGTCCAGACAATGCGATTTAAGCAATACAATTAAAAATGCACCCAAAACCTAAACCAAACGTTGCAGGTGGTTATTTCTTCATGCGCAGTGGTCAACGCGGCACTCTCTAGCTGCCAAGAGCACTTTTTACTATGCGCACCCAACCAGAGTGACGGGAGGAGCGGATTTCAGAAAACGTGCTCAGCTCGTCGAGAAAATGCGATTTAAGCAATAAAATTAAAAATGCACCTAAAACCTAAACCAAAAGTTGCCGGTGGTTATTTCTTCATGCGCAGCAGTCAACACGGCACTCTCTAGCTGCCAAGAGCACTTTTTACTATGCACACCCAACCAGAGTGACAGGAGGAGCACATTTCAGAAAACGTGCTCAGCTCGTCCAGACAATGCGATTTAAGCAATAAAATTAAAAATGCACCCAAAACCTAAACCAAACGTTGCAGGTGGTTATTTCTTCATGCGCAGTGGTCAACGCGGCACTCTCTAGCTGCCAAGAGCACTTTTTACTATGCGCACCCAACCAGAGTAACGGGAGGAGCACATTTCAGAAAACGTGCTCAGCTCGTCGAGAAAATGCGATTTAAGCAATAAAATTAAAAATGCACCCAAAACCTAAACCAAACGTTGCAGGTGGTTATTTCTTCATATGCAGCAGTCAACGCGGCACTCTCTAGCTGCCAAGAGCACTTTTTACTATGCGCACCCAACCAGAGTGACGGGAGGAGCACATTTCAGAAAACGTGCTCAGCTCGTCGAGAAAATGCGATTTAAGCAATAAAATAAAAAATGCACCTAAAACCTAAACCAAACGTTGCAGGTCGATATTTCTTCATGCGCAGTGGTCAACGCGGCACTCTCTAGCTGCCAAGAGCACTTCTTACTATGCGCACCCAACCAGAGTGACGTGAGGAGCACATTTCAGAAAACGTGCTCAGCTCGTCGAGAAAATACGATTTAAGCAATAACATTAAAAATGCACCTAAAACCTAAACCAAACGTTGCAGGTGGTTATTTCTTCGTGCGCAGCAGTCAACGCGGCACTCTCTAGCTGCCAAGAGCACTTTTTACTATGCGCACCCAACCAGAGTGACGGGAGGAGCACATTTCAGAAAACGTGCTCAGCTCGTCGAGTAAATGCGATTTAAGCAATAAAATTAAAAATGCACCCAAAACCTAAACCAAACGTTGCAGGTGGATATTTCTTCATGCGCAGTGGTCAACGCGGCACTCTCTAGCTGCCAAGAGCACTTCTTACTATGCGCACCCAACCAGAGTGACGTGAGGAGCACATTTCAGAAAACGTGCTCAGCTCGTCGAGAAAATACGATTTAAGCAATAACATTAAAAATGCACCTAAAACCTAAACCAAACGTTGCAGGTGGTTATTTCTTCATGCGCAGTGGTCAACGCGGCACTCTCTAGCTGTCAAGAGCACTTTTTACTATGCGCACCCAACCAGAGTGACGGGAGGAGCACATTTCAGAAAACGTGCTCAGCTCGTCCAGAAAATGCGATTTAAGCAATAAAATTAAAAATGCACCTAAAACCTCAACCAAACGTTGCAGGTGGTTATTTCTTCATATGCAGCAGTCAACGCGGCACTCTCTAGCTGCCAAGAGCACTTTTTACTATGCGCACCCAACCAGAGTGACGGGAGGAGCACATTTCAGAAAACGTGCTCAGCTCGTCGAGAAAATGCGATTTAAGCAATAAAATAAAAAATGCACCTAAAACCTAAACCAAACGTTGCAGGTGGATATTTCTTCATGCGCAGTGGTTAACGCGGCACTCTCTAGCTGCCAAGAGCACTTTTTACTATGCGCACCCAACCAGAGTGACGTGAGGAGCACATTTCAGAAAACGTGCTCAGCTCGTCGAGAAAATACGATTTAAGCAATAACATTAAAAATGCACCTAAAACCTAAACCAAACGTTGCAGGTGGTTATTTCTTCATGCGCAGTGGTCAACGCGGCACTCTCTCGCTGCCAAGAGCACTTTTTACTATGCGCACCCAACCAGAGTGACGGGAGGAGCACATTTCAGAAAACGTGCTCAGCTCGTCGAGAAAATGCGATTTAAGCAATAAAATTAAAAATGCACCTAAAACCTAAACCAAATGTTGCAGGTGGTTGTTTCTTCATGCGCAGCAGTCAACGCGGCACTCTCTAGCTGCAGAGAGCACTTTTTACTATGCGCACCCAACCAGAGTGACGGGAGGAGCACATTTCAGAAAACGTGCTCAGCTCGTCGAGAAAATGCGATTTAAGCAATAAAATTAAAAATGCACCTAAAACCTAAACCAAACGTTGCAGGTGGTTATTTCTTCATGCGCAGTGGTCAACGCGGCACTCTCCAGCTGCCAAGAGCACTTTTTAGTATGCGCACCCAACCAGAGTGACGGGAGGAGCACATTTCAGAAAACGTGCTCAGCTCGTCGAGAAAATGCGATTTAAGCAATAAAATTAAAAATGCACCCAAAACCTAAACCAAACGTTGCAGATGGTCATTTCTTCATGCGCAGTGGTCAACGCGGCACTCTCTAGCTTCCAAGAGCACTTTTTAATATGCACACCCAACAAGAGTGACGGGAGGAGCGCATTTCAGAAAACGTGCTCAGCTCGACGAGAACATGCGATTTAAGCAATAAAATTAAAAATGCACCCAAAACCTAAACCAAACGTTGCAGGTGGTTATTTCTTCATGCGCAGTGGTCAACGCGGCACTCTCTAGCTGCCAAGAGCACTTTTTACTATGCGCACCCAACCAGAGTGACGGGAGGAGCACATTTCAGAAAACGTGCTCAGCTCGTCGAGAAAATGCGATTTAAGCAATAAAATTAAAAATGCACCCAAAACCTAAACCAAACGTTGCAGGTGGTTATTTCTTCGTGCGCAGCAGTCAACGCGGCACTCTCTAGCTGCCAAGAACACTTTTTACTATGCGCAGCCAACCAGAGTGACGGGAGGAGCACATTTCAGAAAACGTGCTCAGCTCGTCGAGAAAATGCGATTTAAGCAATAAAATTAAAAATGCACACAAAACCTAAACCAAACGTTGCAGGTGGTTATTTCTTCATGCGCAGCAGTCAAAGCGGCACTCTCTAGCTGCCAAGAGCACTTTTTACTATGTGCACCCAACCAGAGTGACGGGAGGAGCACATTTCAGAAAACGTGCTCAGCTTGTCGAGAAAATGCGATTCAAGCAATTAAATTTAAAATGCACCTAAAACCTAAACCAAACGTTGCAGGTGGTTATTTCTTCATGCGCATTTGTCAACGCGGCACTCTCTAGCTGCCAAGAGCACTTTTTACTTTGCGCACCCAACCAGAGTGACGGGAGGAGCACATTTCAGAAAACGTGCTCAGCTCGTCGAGAAAATGCGATTTAAGCAATAAAATTAAAAATGCACCCAAAACCTAAACCAAACGTTGCAGTTGGTTATTTCTTCATGCGCAGTGGTCAACGCCGCACTCTCTAGCTGCCAAGAGCACTTTTTACTATGCGCACCCAACCAGAGTGACGGGAGGAGCACATTTCAGAAAACGTGCTCAGCTCGTCGAGAAAATGCGATTTAAGCAATAAAATTAAAAATGCACCCAAAACCTAAACCAAACGTTGCAGGTGGTTATTTCTTCATGCGCAGTGGTCAACGCGGCACTCTCTAGCTGCCAAGAGCACTTTTTACTATGCACACCCAACCAGAGTGACGGGAGGAGCACATTTAAGAAAACGTGCTCAGCTCGTCGAGAAAATGCGATTTAAGCAATAAAATTAAAAATGCACCCAAAACATTAAACCAAACGTTGCAGGTGGTTATTTCTTCATGCGCAGTGGTCAACGCGGCACTCTCTAGCTGCCAAGAGCATTTTTTACTATGCGCACCCAACCAGAGTGACGGGAGGAGCGCATTTCAGGAAACGTGCTCAGCTCGTCGAGAAAATGCGATTTAAGCAATAAAATTAAAAATGCACCCAAAACCTAAAGCAAACGTTGCAGATGGTCATTTCTTCATGTGCAGCAGTCAACGCGGCACTCTCTAGCTTCCAAGAGCACTTTTTACTATGCGCACCCAACCAGAGTGACGGGAGGAGCACATTTCAGAAAACGTGCTCAGCTCGTCGAGAAAATGCGATTTAAGCAATAAAATTAAAAATGCACCTAAAAACCTAAACCAAACGTTGCAGGTGGTTATTTCTTCATGCGCAGTGGTCAACGCGGCACTCTCTAGCTGCCAAGAGCACTTTTTACTATGCGCACCCAACCAGAGTGACGGGAGGAGCACATTTCAGAAAACGTGCTCAGCTCGTCGAGAAAATGCGATTTAAGCAATAAAATTAAAAATGCACCTAAAACCTAAACCAAACGCTGCAGATGGTCATTTCTTCATGCGCAGTGGTCAACGCGGCACTCTCTAGCTGCCAAGAGCACTTTTTACTATACACACCGAACCAGAGTGACGGGAGGAGCACATTCCAGAAAACGTGCTCAGCTCGTCGAGAAAATGCGATTTAAGCAATAAAATTAAAAATGCACCCAAAACCTAAAGCAAACGTTGCAGATGGTCATTTCTTCATGTGCAGTGGTCAACGCGGCACTCTCTAGCTGCCAAGAGCACTTTTTACTATGCACACCCAACCAGAGTGACGGGAGGAGCGCATTTCAGGAAACGTGCTCAGCTCGTCGAGAAAATGCGATTTAAGCAATAAAATTAAAAATGCACCCAAAACCTAAACCAAACGTTGCAGGTGGTTATTTCTTTATGCGCAGTGGTCAACGCGGCACTCTCTAGCTGCCAAGAGCACTTTTTACTATGCGCACCCAACCAGAGTGACGGGAGGAGCACATTTCAGAAAACGTGCTCAGCTCGCCGAGAAAATGCGATTTAAGCAATACAATTAAAAATGCACCTAAAACCTAAACCAAACGTTGCAGGTGGTTATTTCTTCATGCGCAGTGGTCAACGCGGCACTCTCTAGCTGCCAAGAGCACTTTTTACTATTCGCACCCACCCAGAGTAACGGGAGGAGAACATTTAAGAAAACGTGCTCAGCTCGTCGAGAAAATGCGATTTAAGCAATAAAATTAAAAATGCACCCAAAACCTAAACCAAACGTTGCAGATGGTCATTTCTTCATGTGCAGTGGTCAACGCGGCACTCTCTAGCTTCCAAGAGCACTTTTTACTATGCACACCCAACCAGAGTGACGGGAGGAGCGCATTTCAGAAAACGTGCTCAGCTCGTCGAGAAAATGCGATTTAAGCAATAAAATTAAAAATGCACCCAAAACCTAAACCAAACGTTGCAGGTGGTTATTTCTTCATGCGCAGTGGTCAACGCGGCACTCTCTAGCTGCCAAGAGCACTTTTTACTATGCGCATCCAACCAGAGTAACGGGAGGAGCACATTTCAGAAAACGTGCTCAGCTCGTCGAGAAAATGCGATTTAAGCAATAAAATAAAAAATGCACCTAAAACCTAAACCAAACGTTGCAGGTGGATATTTCTTCATGCGCAGTGGTCAACGCGGCACTCTCTAGCTGCCAAGAGCACTTCTTACTATGCGCACCCAACCAGAGTGACGGGAGGAGCACATTTCAGAAAACGTGCTCAGCTCGTCGAGAAAATACGATTTAAGCAATAACATTAAAAATGCACCTAAAACCTAAACCAAACGTTGCAGGTGGTTATTTCTTCGTGCGCAGCAGTCAACGCGGCACTCTCTAGCTGCCAAGAGCACTTTTTACTATGCGCACCCAACCAGAGTGACGGGAGGAGCACATTTCAGAAAACGTGCTCAGCTCGTCGAGTAAATGCGATTTAAGCAATAAAATTAAAAATGCACCCAAAACCTAAACCAAACGTTGCAGGTGGTTATTTCTTCATGCGCAGTGGTCAACGCGGCACTCTCTAGCTGCCAAGAGCACTTTTTACTATGCGCACCCAACCAGATTGACGGGAGGAGCACATTTCAGAAAACGTGCTCAGCTCGTCCAGAAAATGCGATTTAAGCAATAAAATTAAAAATGCACCTAAAACCTAAACCAAACGTTGCAGATGGTCATTTCTTCATGCGCAGTGGTCAACGCGGCACTCTCTAGCTGCCAAGAGCACTTTTTAATATGCACACCCAACAAGAGTGACGGGAGGAGCGCATTTCAGAAAACGTGCTCAGCTCGTCGAGAAAATGCAATTTAAGCAATAAAATTAAAAATGCACCCAAAACCTAAACCAAACGTTGCAGATGGTCATTTCTTCATGTGCAGTGGTCAACGCGGCACTCTCTAGCTGCCAAGAGCACTTTTTACTATGCACACCCAACCAGAGTGACGGGAGGAGCGCATTTCAGAAAACGTGCTCAGCTCGTCGAGAAAATGCGATTTAAGCAATAAAATTAAAAATGCACCCAAAACCTAAACCAAACGTTGCAGGTGGTTATTTCTTCATGCGCAGTGGTCAACGCGGCACTCTCTAGCTGCCAAGAGCACTTTTTACTATGCGCACCCAACCAGAGTGACGGGAGGAGCACATTTCAGAAAACGTGCTCAGCTCGTCGAGAAAATGCGATTTAAGCAATAAAATTAAAAATGCACCCAAAACCTCAACCAAACGTTGCAGGTGGTTATTTCTTCATATGCAGCAGTCAACGCGGCACTCTCTAGCTGCCAAGAGCACTTTTTACTATGCGCACCCAACCAGAGTGACGGGAGGAGCACATTTCAGAAAACGTGCTCAGCTCGTCGAGAAAATGCGATTTAAGCAATAAAATAAAAAATGCACCTAAAACCTAAACCAAACGTTGCAGGTGGATATTTCTTCATGCGCAGTGGTTAACGCGGCACTCTCTAGCTGCCAAGAGCACTTTTTACTATGCGTACCCAACCAGAGTGACGTGAGGAGCACATTTCAGAAAACGTGCTCAGCTCGTCGAGAAAATACGATTTAAGCAATAACATTAAAAATGCACCTAAAACCTAAACCAAACGTTGCAGGTGGTTATTTCTTCATGCGCAGTGGTCAACGCGGCACTCTCTCGCTGCCAAGAGCACTTTTTACTATGCGCACCCAACCAGAGTGACGGGAGGAGCACATTTCAGAAAACGTGCTCAGCTCGTCGAGAAAATGCGATTTAAGCAATAAAATTAAAAATGCACCTAAAACCTAAACCAAATGTTGCAGGTGGTTGTTTCTTCATGCGCAGCAGTCAACGCGGCACTCTCTAGCTGCAGAGAGCACTTTTTACTATGCGCACCCAACCAGAGTGACGGGAGGAGCACATTTCAGAAAACGTGCTCAGCTCGTCGAGAAAATGCGATTTAAGCAATAAAATTAAAAATGCACCTAAAACCTAAACCAAACGTTGCAGGTGGTTATTTCTTCATGCGCAGTGGTCAACGCGGCACTCTCCAGCTGCCAAGAGCACTTTTTAGTATGCGCACCCAACCAGAGTGACGGGAGGAGCACATTTCAGAAAACGTGCTCAGCTCGTCGAGAAAATGCGATTTAAGCAATAAAATTAAAAATGCACCCAAAACCTAAACCAAACGTTGCAGATGGTCATTTCTTCATGCGCAGTGGTCAACGCGGCACTCTCTAGCTGCCAAGAGCACTTTTTAATATGCACACCCAACAAGAGTGACGGGAGGAGCGCATTTCAGAAAACGTGCTCAGCTCGACGAGAACATGCGATTTAAGCAATAAAATTAAAAATGCACCCAAAACCTAAACCAAACGTTGCAGGTGGTTATTTCTTCATGCGCAGTGGTCAACGCGGCACTCTCTAGCTGCCAAGAGCACTTTTTACTATGCGCACCCAACCAGAGTGACGGGAGGAGCACATTTCAGAAAACGTGCTCAGCTCGTCGAGAAAATGCGATTTAAGCAATAAAATTAAAAATGCACCTAAAACCCAAACCAAACGTTGCAGGTGGTTATTTCTTCATGCGCAGTGGTCAACGCGGCACTCTCTAGCTGCCAAGAGCACTTTTTACTATGCGCACCCAACCAGAGTGACGGGAGGAGCACATTTCAGAAAATGTGCTCAGCTCGTCGAGAAAATGCCATTTAAGCCGTACAATTAAAAATGCACCTAAAACCTAAACCAAACGTTGCAGGTGGTTGTTTCTTCATGCGCAGTGGTCAACGTGGCACTCTCTAGCTCCCAAGAGCACTTTTTACTATGCGCACCCAACCAGAGTGACGGGAGGACCACATTTCAGAAAACGTGCTCAGCTCGTCGAGAAAATGCGATTTAAGCAATAAAATTAAAAATGCACCTAAAACCCAAACCAAACGTTGCAGGTGGTTATTTCTTCATGCGCAGTGGTCAACGCGGCACTCTCTAGCTGCCAAGAGCACTTTTTACTATGCGCACCCAACCAGAGTGACGGGAGGAGCACATTTCAGAAAATGTGCTCAGCTCGTCGAGAAAATGCCATTTAAGCCGTACAATTAAAAATGCACCTAAAACCTAAACCAAACGTTGCAGGTGGTTGTTTCTTCATGCGCAGTGGTCAACGTGGCACTCTCTAGCTGCCAAGAGCACTTTTTACTATGCGCACCCAACCAGAGTGACGGGAGGAGCACATTTCATAAAACGTGCTCAGCTCGTCCAGAAAATGCTATTTAAGCAATAAAATTAAAAATGCACCTAAAACCTAAACCAAACGTTGCAGGTGGTTGTTTCTTCATGCGCAGTGGTCAACGTGGCACTCTCTAGCTGCCAAGAGCACTTTTTACTATGCGCACCCAACCAGAGTGACGGGAGGAGCACATTTCAGAAAACGTGCTCAGCTCGTCGAGAAAATGCGATTTAAGCAATGAAATTAAAAATGCACCTAAAACCTAAACCAAACGTTGCAGGTGGTTATTTCTTCATGCGCAGTGGTCAACGCGGCACTCTGTAGCTGCCAAGAGCACTTTTTACTATGCGCACCCACCCAGAGTGACGGGAGGAGCACATTTCAGAAAACGTGCTCACCTCGTCGAGAAAATGCGATTTAAGCAATAAAATTAAAAATGCACCTAAAACCTAAACCAAACGTTGCAGGTGGTTATTTCTTCATGCGCAGTGGTCAACGCGGCACTCTCTAGCTGCCAAGAGCACTTTTAACTATGCGCACCCAACCAGAGTGACGGGAGGAGCACATTTCAGAAAACGTGCTCAGCTCGTCGAGAAAATGCGATTTAAGCAATAAAATAAAAAATGCACCTAAAACCTAAACCAAACGTTGCAGGTGGTTATTTCTTCATGCGCAGTGGTCAACGCGGCACTCTCTAGCTGCCAAGAGCACTTTTTACTATGCGCACCCAACCAGAGTGACGGGAGGAGCACATTTCAGAAAACGTGCTCAGCTCGTCGAGAAAATGCGATTTAAGCAATAAAATTAAAAATGCACCTAAAACCTAAACCAAACGTTGCAGGTGGTTATTTCTTCATGCGCAGTGGTCAACGCGGCACTCTCTAGCTGCCAAGAGCACTTTTTACTATGCGCACCCAACCAGAGTGACGGGAGGAGCACATTTCAGAAAACGTGCTCAGCTCGTCGAGAAAATGCGATTTAAGCAATAAAATTTAAAATGCACCTAAAACCTAAACCAAACGTTGCAGGTGGTTATTTCTTCATGCGCAGTGGTCAATGCGGCACTCTCTAGCTGCCAAGAGCACTTTTTACTATGCGCACCTAACCAGAGTGACGGGAGGAGCACATTTCAGAAAACGTGCTCAGCTCGTCGAGAAAATGCGATTTACGCAATAAAATTAAAAATGCACCTAAAACCTAAACAAAACGTTGCAGGTGGTTATTTCTTCATGCGCAGTGGTCAACGCGGCACTCTCTAGCTGCCAAGAGCACTTTTTACTATGCGCACCCAACCAGAGTGACGGGAGGAGCACATTTCAGAAAACGTGCTCAGCTCGTCGAGAAAATGCGATTTAAGCAATAAAATTAAAAATGCACCCAAAACCTAAACCAAACGTTGCAGGTGGTTATTTCTTCATGCGCAGCAGTCAAAGCGGCACTCTCTAGCTGCCAAGAGCACTTTTTACTATGTGCACCCAACCAGAGTGACGGGAGGAGCACATTTCAGAAAACGTGCTCAGCTCGTCGAGAAAATGCGATTCAAGCAATAAAATTTGAAATGCACCTAAAACCTAAACCAAACGTTGCAGGTGGTTATTTCTTCATGCGCATTGGTCAACGCGGCACTCTCTAGCTGCCAAGAGCACTTTTTACTTTGCGCACCCAACCAGAGTGACGGGAGGAGCACATTTCAGAAAACGTGCTCAGCTCGTCGAGAAAATGCGATTTAAGCAATGAAATTAAAAATGCACCCAAAACCTAAACCAAACGTTGCAGGTGGTTATTTCTTCATGCGCATTGGTCAACGCGGCACTCTCTAGCTGCCAAGAGCACTTTTTACTTTGCACACCCAACCAGAGTGACGGGAGGAGCACATTTCAGAAAACGTGCTCAGCTCGTCGAGAAAATGCGATTTAAGCAATAAAATTAAAAATGCACCCAAAACCTAAACCAAACGTTGCAGGTGGTTATTTCTTCATGCGCAGTGGTCAACGCGGCACTCTCTAGCTGCCAAGAGCACTTTTTACTATGCGCACCCAACCAGAGTGACGGGAGGAGCACATTTCAGAAAACGTGCTCAGCTCGTCCAGAAAAGGCTATTTAAGCAATAAAATAAAAAATGCACATTAAACCTAAACCAAACGTTGCAGATGGTCATTTCTTCATGCGCAGTGGTCAATGCGGCACTCTCTAGCTGCCAAGAGCACTTTTTACTATGTGCACCCAACCAGAGTGACGGGAGGAGCACATTTCAGAAAACGTGCTCAGCTCGTCGAGAAAATGCGATTCAAGCAATAAAATTTGAAATGCACCTAAAACCTAAACCAAACGTTGCAGGTGGTTATTTCTTCATGCGCATTGGTCAACGCGGCACTCTCTAGCTGCCAAGAGCACTTTTTACTTTGCGCACCCAACCAGAGTGACGGGAGGAGCACATTTCAGAAAACGTGCTCAGCTCGTCGAGAAAATGCGATTTAAGCAATGAAATTAAAAATGCACCCAAAACCTAAACCAAACGTTGCAGGTGGTTATTTCTTCATGCGCATTGGTCAACGCGGCACTCTCTAGCTGCCAAGAGCACTTTTTACTTTGCACACCCAACCAGAGTGACGGGAGGAGCACATTTCAGAAAACGTGCTCAGCTCGTCGAGAAAATGCGATTTAAGCAATAAAATTAAAAATGCACCCAAAACCTAAACCAAACGTTGCAGGTGGTTATTTCTTCATGCGCAGTGGTCAACGCGGCACTCTCTAGCTGCCAAGAGCACTTTTTACTATGCGCACCCAACCAGAGTGACGGGAGGAGCACATTTCAGAAAACGTGCTCAGCTCGTCCAGAAAAGGCTATTTAAGCAATAAAATAAAAAATGCACATTAAACCTAAACCAAACGTTGCAGATGGTCATTTCTTCATGCGCAGTGGTCAATGCGGCACTCTCTAGCTGCCAAGAGCACTTTTTACTATGCGCACCAAACCAGAGTGACGGGAGGAGCACATTTCAGAAAACGTGCTCAGCTCGTCCAGAAAAGGCTATTTAAGCAATAAAATAAAAAATGCACATAAAACCTAAACCAAACGTTGCAGATGGTCATTTCTTCATGCGCAGTGGTCAATGCGGCACTCTCTAGCTGCCAAGAGCACTTTTTACTATGCGCACCAAACCAGAGTGACGGGAGGAGCACATTTCAGAAAACGTGCTCAGCTCGTCGAGAAAATGCGATTTAAGCAATAAAATTAAAACTGCACCCAAAACCTAAACCAAACGTTGCAGATGGTCATTTCTTCATGTGCAGTGGTCAACGCGGCACTCTCTAGCTGCCAAGAGCACTTTTTACTATGCACACCCAACCAGAGTGACGGGAGGAGCGCATTTCAGAAAACGTGCTCAGCTCGTCGAGAAAATGCGATTTAAGCAATAAAATTAAAAATGCACCCAAAACCTAAACCAAACGTTGCAGGTGGTTATTTCTTCATGCGCAGTGGTCAACGCGGCACTCTCTAGCTGCCAAGAGCACTTTTTACTATGCGCACCCAACCAGAGTGACGGGAGGAGCACATTTCAGAAAACGTGCTCAGCTCGTCGAGAAAATGCGATTTAAGCAATAAAATTAAAAATGCACCCAAAACCTCAACCAAACGTTGCAGGTGGTTATTTCTTCATATGCAGCAGTCAACGCGGCACTCTCTAGCTGCCAAGAGCACTTTTTACTATGCGCACCCAACCAGAGTGACGGGAGGAGCACATTTCAGAAAACGTGCTCAGCTCGTCGAGAAAATGCGATTTAAGCAATAAAATAAAAAATGCACCTAAAACCTAAACCAAACGTTGCAGGTGGATATTTCTTCATGCGCAGTGGTTAACGCGGCACTCTCTAGCTGCCAAGAGCACTTTTTACTATGCGTACCCAACCAGAGTGACGTGAGGAGCACATTTCAGAAAACGTGCTCAGCTCGTCGAGAAAATACGATTTAAGCAATAACATTAAAAATGCACCTAAAACCTAAACCAAACGTTGCAGGTGGTTATTTCTTCATGCGCAGTGGTCAACGCGGCACTCTCTCGCTGCCAAGAGCACTTTTTACTATGCGCACCCAACCAGAGTGACGGGAGGAGCACATTTCAGAAAACGTGCTCAGCTCGTCGAGAAAATGCGATTTAAGCAATAAAATTAAAAATGCACCTAAAACCTAAACCAAATGTTGCAGGTGGTTGTTTCTTCATGCGCAGCAGTCAACGCGGCACTCTCTAGCTGCAGAGAGCACTTTTTACTATGCGCACCCAACCAGAGTGACGGGAGGAGCACATTTCAGAAAACGTGCTCAGCTCGTCGAGAAAATGCGATTTAAGCAATAAAATTAAAAATGCACCTAAAACCTAAACCAAACGTTGCAGGTGGTTATTTCTTCATGCGCAGTGGTCAACGCGGCACTCTCCAGCTGCCAAGAGCACTTTTTAGTATGCGCACCCAACCAGAGTGACGGGAGGAGCACATTTCAGAAAACGTGCTCAGCTCGTCGAGAAAATGCGATTTAAGCAATAAAATTAAAAATGCACCCAAAACCTAAACCAAACGTTGCAGATGGTCATTTCTTCATGCGCAGTGGTCAACGCGGCACTCTCTAGCTGCCAAGAGCACTTTTTAATATGCACACCCAACAAGAGTGACGGGAGGAGCGCATTTCAGAAAACGTGCTCAGCTCGACGAGAACATGCGATTTAAGCAATAAAATTAAAAATGCACCCAAAACCTAAACCAAACGTTGCAGGTGGTTATTTCTTCATGCGCAGTGGTCAACGCGGCACTCTCTAAGTGCCAAGAGCACTTTTTACTATGCGCACCCAACCAGAGTGACGGGAGGAGCACATTTCAGAAAACGTGCTCAGCTCGTCGAGAAAATGCGATTTAAGCAATAAAATTAAAAATGCACCTAAAACCCAAACCAAACGTTGCAGGTGGTTATTTCTTCATGCGCAGTGGTCAACGCGGCACTCTCTAGCTGCCAAGAGCACTTTTTACTATGCGCACCCAACCAGAGTGACGGGAGGAGCACATTTCAGAAAATGTGCTCAGCTCGTCGAGAAAATGCCATTTAAGCCGTACAATTAAAAATGCACCTAAAACCTAAACCAAACGTTGCAGGTGGTTGTTTCTTCATGCGCAGTGGTCAACGTGGCACTCTCTAGCTCCCAAGAGCACTTTTTACTATGCGCACCCAACCAGAGTGACGGGAGGACCACATTTCAGAAAACGTGCTCAGCTCGTCGAGAAAATGCGATTTAAGCAATAAAATTAAAAATGCACCCAAAACCTAAACCAAACGTTGCAGGTGGTTATTTCTTCATGCGCAGCAGTCAACGCGGCACTCTCTAGCTGCCAAGAGCACTTTTTACTATGCGCACCCAACCAGAGTGACGGGAGGAGCACATTTCAGAAAACGTGCTCAGCTCGTCGAGAAAATGCGATTTAAGCAATGAAATTAAAAATGCACCCAAAACCTAAACCAAACGTTGCAGGTGGTTATTTCTTCATGCGCAGTGGTCAACGCGGCACTCTCTAGCTGCCAAGAGCACTTTTTACTATGCGCACCCAACCAGAGTGACGGGAGGAGCACTTTTCAGAAAACGTGCTCAGCTCGTCGAGAAAATGCGAATTAAGCAATAAAATTAAAAATGCACCCAAAACCTAAACCAAACGTTGCAGATGGTCATTTCTTCATGCGCAGTGGTCAACGCGGCACTCTCTAGCTGCCAAGAGCACTTTTTACTATGCGCACCCAACCAGAGTGACGGGAGGAGCACATTTCAGAAAACGTGCTCAGCTCGTCGAGAAAATGCGATTTAAGCAATAAAATTAAAAATGCACCTAAAACCCAAACCAAACGTTGCAGGTGGTTATTTCTTCATGCGCAGTGGTCAACGCGGCACTCTCTAGCTGCCAAGAGCACTTTTTACTATGCGCACCCAACCAGAGTGACGGGAGGAGCACATTTCAGAAAATGTGCTCAGCTCGTCGAGAAAATGCCATTTAAGCCGTACAATTAAAAATGCACCTAAAACCTAAACCAAACGTTGCAGGTGGTTGTTTCTTCATGCGCAGTGGTCAACGTGGCACTCTCTAGCTGCCAAGAGCACTTTTTACTATGCGCACCCAACCAGAGTGACGGGAGGAGCACATTTCATAAAACGTGCTCAGCTCGTCCAGAAAATGCTATTTAAGCAATAAAATTAAAAATGCACCTAAAACCTAAACCAAACGTTGCAGGTGGTTGTTTCTTCATGCGCAGTGGTCAACGTGGCACTCTCTAGCTGCCAAGAGCACTTTTTACTATGCGCACCCAACCAGAGTGACGGGAGGAGCACATTTCAGAAAACGTGCTCAGCTCGTCGAGAAAATGCGATTTAAGCAATGAAATTAAAAATGCACCTAAAACCTAAACCAAACGTTGCAGGTGGTTATTTCTTCATGCGCAGTGGTCAACGCGGCACTCTGTAGCTGCCAAGAGCACTTTTTACTATGCGCACCCACCCAGAGTGACGGGAGGAGCACATTTCAGAAAACGTGCTCACCTCGTCGAGAAAATGCGATTTAAGCAATAAAATTAAAAATGCACCTAAAACCTAAACCAAACGTTGCAGGTGGTTATTTCTTCATGCGCAGTGGTCAACGCGGCACTCTCTAGCTGCCAAGAGCACTTTTAACTATGCGCACCCAACCAGAGTGACGGGAGGAGCACATTTCAGAAAACGTGCTCAGCTCGTCGAGAAAATGCGATTTAAGCAATAAAATAAAAAATGCACCTAAAACCTAAACCAAACGTTGCAGGTGGTTATTTCTTCATGCGCAGTGGTCAACGCGGCACTCTCTAGCTGCCAAGAGCACTTTTTACTATGCGCACCCAACCAGAGTGACGGGAGGAGCACATTTCAGAAAACGTGCTCAGCTCGTCGAGAAAATGCGATTTAAGCAATAAAATTAAAAATGCACCTAAAACCTAAACCAAACGTTGCAGGTGGTTATTTCTTCATGCGCAGTGGTCAACGCGGCACTCTCTAGCTGCCAAGAGCACTTTTTACTATGCGCACCCAACCAGAGTGACGGGAGGAGCACATTTCAGAAAACGTGCTCAGCTCGTCCAGAAAAGGCTATTTAAGCAATAAAATAAAAAATGCACATTAAACCTAAACCAAACGTTGCAGATGGTCATTTCTTCATGCGCAGTGGTCAATGCGGCACTCTCTAGCTGCCAAGAGCACTTTTTACTATGTGCACCCAACCAGAGTGACGGGAGGAGCACATTTCAGAAAACGTGCTCAGCTCGTCGAGAAAATGCGATTCAAGCAATAAAATTTGAAATGCACCTAAAACCTAAACCAAACGTTGCAGGTGGTTATTTCTTCATGCGCATTGGTCAACGCGGCACTCTCTAGCTGCCAAGAGCACTTTTTACTTTGCGCACCTAACCAGAGTGACGGGAGGAGCACATTTCAGAAAACGTGCTCAGCTCGTCGAGAAAATGCGATTTAAGCAATGAAATTAAAAATGCACCCAAAACCTAAACCAAACGTTGCAGGTGGTTATTTCTTCATGCGCATTGGTCAACGCGGCACTCTCTAGCTGCCAAGAGCACTTTTTACTTTGCACACCCAACCAGAGTGACGGGAGGAGCACATTTCAGAAAACGTGCTCAGCTCGTCGAGAAAATGCGATTTAAGCAATAAAATTAAAAATGCACCCAAAACCTAAACCAAACGTTGCAGGTGGTTATTTCTTCATGCGCAGTGGTCAACGCGGCACTCTCTAGCTGCCAAGAGCACTTTTTACTATGCGCACCCAACCAGAGTGACGGGAGGAGCACATTTCAGAAAACGTGCTCAGCTCGTCCAGAAAAGGCTATTTAAGCAATAAAATAAAAAATGCACATTAAACCTAAACCAAACGTTGCAGATGGTCATTTCTTCATGCGCAGTGGTCAATGCGGCACTCTCTAGCTGCCAAGAGCACTTTTTACTATGCGCACCAAACCAGAGTGACGGGAGGAGCACATTTCAGAAAACGTGCTCAGCTCGTCCAGAAAAGGCTATTTAAGCAATAAAATAAAAAATGCACATAAAACCTAAACCAAACGTTGCAGATGGTCATTTCTTCATGCGCAGTGGTCAATGCGGCACTCTCTAGCTGCCAAGAGCACTTTTTACTATGCGCACCAAACCAGAGTGACGGGAGGAGCACATTTCAGAAAACGTGCTCAGCTCGTCGAGAAAATGCGATTTAAGCAATAAAATTAAAACTGCACCCAAAACCTAAACCAAACGTTGCAGATGGTCATTTCTTCATGCGCAGTGGTCAACGCGGCACTCTCTAGCTGCCAAGAGCACTTTTTACTATGCACACCCAACCAGAGTGACGGGAGGAGCACATTTCAGAAAACGTGCTCAGCTCGTCGAGAAAATGCGATTTAAGCAATAAAATTAAAAATGCACCCAAAACCTAAACCAAACGTTGCAGGTGGTTATTTCTTCATGCGCAGCAGTCAACGCGGCACTCTCTAGCTGCCAAGAGCACTTTTTACTATGCGCACCCAACCAGAGTGACGGGAGGAGCACATTTCAGAAAACGTGCTCAGCTCGTCGAGAAAATGCGATTTAAGCAATAAAATTAAAAATGCACCCAAAACCTAAACCAAACGTTGCAGATGGTCATTTCTTCATGCGCAGTGGTCAACGCGGCACTCTCTAGCTGCCAAGAGCACTTTTTACTATGCGCACCCAACCAGAGTGACGGGAGGACCACATTTCAGAAAACGTGCTCAGCTCGTCGAGAAAATGCGATTTAAGCAATAAAATTAAAAATGCACCCAAAACTTAAACCAAACGTTGCAGGTGGTTATTTCTTCATGCGCAGCAGTCAACGCGGCACTCTCTAGCTGCCAAGAGCACTTTTTACTATGCGCACCCAACCAGAGTGACGGGAGGAGCACATTTCAGAAAACGTGCTCAGCTCGTCGAGAAAATGCGATTTAAGCAATGAAATTAAAAATGCACCCAAAACCTAAACCAAACGTTGCAGGTGGTTATTTCTTCATGCGCAGTGGTCAACGCGGCACTCTCTAGCTGCCAAGAGCACTTTTTACTATGCGCACCCAACCAGAGTGACGGGAGGAGCACTTTTCAGAAAACGTGCTCAGCTCGTCGAGAAATTGCGAATTAAGCAATAAAATTAAAAATGCACCCAAAACCTAAACCAAACGTTGCAGATGGTCATTTCTTCATGCGCAGTGGTCAACGCGGCACTCTCTAGCTGCCAAGAGCACTTTTTACTATGCGCACCCAACCAGAGTGACGGGAGGAGCACATTTCAGAAAACGTGCTCAGCTCGTCGAGAAAATGCGATTTAAGCAATAAAATTAAAAATGCACCTAAAACCCAAACCAAACGTTGCAGGTGGTTATTTCTTCATGCGCAGTGGTCAACGCGGCACTCTCTAGCTGCCAAGAGCACTTTTTACTATGCGCACCTAACCAGAGTGACGGGAGGAGCACATTTCAGAAAATGTGCTCAGCTCGTCGAGAAAATGCCATTTAAGCCGTACAATTAAAAATGCACCTACAACCTAAACCAAACGTTGCAGGTGGTTGTTTCTTCATGCGCAGTGGTCAACGTGGCACTCTCTAGCTGCCAAGAGCACTTTTTACTATGCGCACCCAACCAGAGTGACGGGAGGAGCACATTTCAGAAAACGTGCTCAGCTCGTCGAGAAAATGCGATTTAAGCAATAAAATTAAAAATGCACCTAAACCAAACGTTGCAGGTGGTTATTTCTTCATGCGCAGTGGTCAACGCGGCACTCTGTAGCTGCCAAGAGCACTTTTTACTATGCGCACCCACCCAGAGTGACGGGAGGAGCACATTTCAGAAAACGTGCTCACCTCGTCGAGAAAATGCGATTTAAGCAATAAAATTAAAAATGCACCCAAAACCTAAACCAAACGTTGCAGGTGGTTATTTCTTCATGCGCAGTGGTCAACGCGGCACTCTCTAGCTGCCAAGAGCACTTTTAACTATGTGCACCCAACCAGAGTGACGGGAGGAGCACATTTCAGAAAACGTGCTCAGCTCGTCGAGAAAATGCAATTTAAGAAATAAAATTAAAAATGCACCTAAAACCTAAACCAAACGTTGCAGGTGGTTATTTCTTCATGCGCAGTGGTCAACGCGGCACTCTCTAGCTGCCAAGAGCACTTTTTACTATGCGCACCCAACCAGAGTGACGGGAGGAGCACATTTCAGAAAACGTGCTCAGCTCGTCGAGAAAATGCGATTTAAGCAATAAAATTTAAAATGCACCTAAAACCTAAACCAAACGTTGCAGGTGGTTATTTCTTCATGCGCAGTGGTCAATGCGGCACTCTCTAGCTGCCAAGAGCACTTTTTACTATGCGCACCTATAACCAGAGTGACGGGAGGAGCACATTTCAGAAAATGTGCTCAGCTCGTCGAGAAAATGCGATTTAAGCAATAAAATTAAAAATGCACCTAAAACCTAAACCAAACGCTGCAGATGGTCATTTCTTCATTCGCAGTGGTCAACGCGGCACTCTCTAGCTGCCAAGAGCACTTTTTACTATGCACACCCAACCAGAGTGACGGGAGGAGCGCATTTCAGAAAACGTGCTCAGCTCGTCGAGAAAATGCGATTTAAGCAATAAAATTAAAAATGCACCCAAAACCTAAACCAAACGTTGCAGGTGGTCATTTCTTCATGCGCAGTGGTCAACGCGGCACTCTCTAGCTGCCAAGAGCACTTTTTACTATGCGCACCCAACCAGAGTGACGGGAGGAGCACATTTCAGAAAACGTGCTCAGCTCGTTGAGAAAATGCGATTTAAGCAATAAAATTAAAAATGCACCTAAAACCTAAACCAAACGTTGCAGGTGGTTATTTCTTCATGCGCAGCAGTCAACGCGGCACTCTCTAGCTGCCAAGAGCACTTTTTACTATGCGCACCCAACCAGAGTGACGGGAGGAGCACATTTCAGAAAACGTGCTCAGCTCGTCGAGTAAATGCGATTTAAGCAATAAAATTAAAAATGCACCCAAAACCTAAACCAAACGTTGCAGATGGTCATTTCTTCATGCGCAGTTTTCAACGCGGCACTCTCTAGCTGCCAAGAGCACTTTTTACTATGCACACCCAACCAGAGTGACGGGAGGAGCACATTTCAGAAAACGTGCTCAGCTCGTCGAGAAAATGCGATTTAAGCAATAAAATTAAAAATGCACCCTAAACCTGAACCAAACGTTGCAGGTGGTTATTTCTACATTCGCAGTGGTCAACGCGGCACTCTCTAGCTGCCAAAGGCATTTTTTACTATGCGCACCCAACCAGAGTAACGGGAGGAGCACATTTCAGAAAACGTGCTCAGCCCGTCGAGAAAATGCGATTTAAGCAATAAAATTAAAAATGCACCTAAAACCTAAACCAAACGTTGCAGGTGGTTATTTCTTCATGCGCAGTGGTAAACGCGGCACTCTCTAGCTGCCAAGAGCACTTTTTACTATGCGCACCCAACCAGAGTGACGGGAGGAGCACATTTCAAAAAACGTGCTCAGCTCGTCGAGAAAATGCGATTTAAGCAATAAAATTAAAAATGCACCTAAAACCTAAACCGAACGTTGCAGATGGTCATTTCTTCATGCGCAGTGGTCAACGCGGCACTCTCTAGCTGCCAAGAGCACTTTTTACTATGCACACCCAACCAGAGTGACGGGAGGAGCACATTTCAGAAGACGTGCTCAGCTCGTCGAGAAAATGCGATTTAAGCAATAAAATTAAAAATGCACCGAAAACCTAAACCAAACGTTGCAGGTAGTTATTTCTTCATGCGCAGCAGTCAACGCGGCACTCTCTAGCTGCCAAGAGCACTTTTTACTATGCGCACCCAACCAGAGTGACGGGAGGAGCACATTTCAGAAAACGTGCTCAGCTCGTCGAGAAAATGCGATTTAAGCAATAAAATTAAAAATGCACCCAAAACCTAAACCAAACGTTGCAGGTGGTTATTTCTTCATGCGCAGTGGTCAACGCGGCACTCTCTAGCTGCCAAGAGCACTTTTTCCTATGCGCACCCAACCAGAGTGACGGGAGGAGCACATTTCAGAAAACGTGCTCAGCTCGTCCAGAAAATGCGATTTAAGCAATAAAATTAAAAATGCACCTAAAACCTAAACCAAAAGTTGCAGGTGGTTATTTCTTCATGCGCAGCAGTCAACGCGGCACTCTCTAGCTGCCAAGAGCAATTTTTACTATGCGCACCCAACCAGAGTGACGGGAGGAGCACATTTCAGAAAACGTGCTCAGCTCGTTGAGAAAATGCGATTTAAGCAATAAAATTAAAAAATGCACCTAAAACCTAAACCAAACGTTGCAGGTGGTTATTTCTTCATGCGCAGCAGTCAACGCGGCACTCTCTAGCTGCCAAGAGCACTTTTTACTATGCGCACCCAACCAGAGTGACGGGAGGAGCACATTTCAGAAAACGTGCTCAGCTCGTCGAGAAAATGCGATTTAAGCAATAAAATTAAAAATGCAACTAAAACCTAAACCAAACGTTGCAGGTGGTTATTTCTTCGTGCGCAGCAGTCAACGCGGCACTCTCTAGCTGCCAAGAGCACTTTTTACTATGCGCACCCAACCAGAGTGACGGGAGGAGCACATTTCAGAAAACGTGCTCAGCTCGTCGAGTAAATGCGATTTAAGCAATAAAATTAAAAATGCACCCAAAACCTAAACCAAACGTTGCAGGTGGTTATTTCTTCATGCGCAGTGGTCAACGCGGCACTCTCTAGCTGCCAAGAGCACTTTTTACTATGCGCACCCAACCAGAGTGACGGGAGGAGCACATTTCAGAAAACGTGCTCAGCTCGTCCAGAAAATGCGATTTAAGCAATAAAATTAAAAATGCACCCAAAACCTAAATCAAACGTTGCAGGTGGTTATTTCTTCATGCGCAGTGGTCAACGCGGCACTCTCTAGCTACCAAGAGCACTTTTTACTATGCGCACCCAACCAGAGTGACGGGAGGAGCACATTTCAGAAAACGTGCTCAGCTCGTCGAGAAAATGCGATTTAAGCAATAAAATTAAAAATGCACCCAAAACCTAAACCAAACGTTGCAGGTGGTTATTTCTTCATGCGCAGTGGTAAACGCGGCACTCTCTAGCTGCCAAGAGCACTTTTTACTATGCACACCCAACCAGAGTGACGGGAGGAGCACATTTCAGAAAACGTGCTCAGCTCGTCGAGAAAATGCGATTTAAGCAATAAAATTAAAAATGCACCCAAAACCTAAACCAAACGTTGCAGGTGGTTATTTCTTCATGCGCAGTGGTCAACGCGGCACTCTCTAGCTGCCAAGATCACTTTTTACTATGCGCACTCAACCAGAGTGACGGGAGGAGCACATTTCATAAAACGTGCTCAGCTCGTCGAGAAAATGCGATTTAAGCAATGAAATTAAAAATGCACCCAAAACCTAAACCAAACGTTGCAGGTGGTTATTTCTTCGTGCGCAGCAGTCAACGCGGCACTCTCTAGCTGCCAAGAGCACTTTTTACTATGTACACCCAACCAGAGTGACGGGAGGACCACATTTCAGAAAACGTGCTCAGCTCGTCGAGAAAATGCGATTCAAGCAATAAAATTTAAAATGCACCTAAAACCTAAACCAAACGTTGCAGGTGGTTATTTCTTCATGCGCATTGGTCAACGCGGCACTCTCTAGCTGCCAAAAGCACTTTTTACTTTGCGCACCCAACCAGAGTGACGGGAGGAGCACATTTCAGAAAACGTGCTCAGCTCGTCGAGAAAATGCGATTTAAGCAATAAAATTAAAAATGCACCCAAAACCTAAACCAAACGTTGCAGGTGGTTATTTCTTCATGCGCAGTGGTCAACGCGGCACTCTCTAGCTGCCAAGAGCACTTTTTACTATGCGCACCCAACCAGAGTGACGGGAGGAGCACATTTCAGAAAACGTGCTCAGCTCGTCCAGAAAAGGCTATTTAAGCAATAAAATAAAAAATGCACCTAAAACCTAAACCAAACGTTGCAGATGGTCATTTCTTCATGCGCAGTGGTCAATGCGGCACTCTCTAGCTGCCAAGAGTACTTTTTACTATGCGCACCAAACCAGAGTGACGGGGGGAGCACATTTCAGAAAACGTGCTCAGCTCGTCGAGAAAATGCGATTTAAGCAATAAAAGTAAAACTGCACCCAAAACCTAAACCAAACGTTGCAGGTGGTTATTTCTTCATGCGCAGTGGTCAACGCGGCACTCTCTAGCTGCCAAGAGCACTTTTTACTATGCGCACCCAACCAGAGTGACGGGAGGAGCACATTTCAGAAAACGTGCTCAGCTCGTCGAAAAAATGCGATTTAAGCAATAAAATTAAAAATGCACCCAAAACCTAAACCAAACGTTGCAGATGGTCATTTCTTCATGCGCAGTGGTCAACGCGGCACTCTCTAGCTGCCAAGAGCACTTTTTACTATGCACACCCAACAAGAGTGACGGGAGGAGCGCATTTCAGAAAACGTGCTCAGCTCGATGAGAACATGCGATTTAAGCAATAAAATTAAAAATGCACCCAAAACCTAAACCAAACGTTGCAGGTGGTTATTTCTTCATGCGCAGTGGTCAACGCGGCACTCTCTAGCTGCCAAGAGCACTTTTTACTATGCGCACCCAACCAGAGTGACGGGAGGAGCACATTTCAGAAAACGTGCTCAGCTCAACGAGAAAATGCGATTAAAGCAATAAAATTAAAAAAGCACCTAAAACCTAAACCAAACGTTGCAGGTGGTTATTTCTTCATGCGCAGTGGTCAACGCGGCACTCTCTAGCTGCCAAGAGCACTTTTTACTATGCGCACCCAACCAGAGTGACGGGAGGAGCACATTTCAGAAAACGTGCTCAGCTCGTCGAGAAAATGCGATTTAAGCAATAAAATTAAAAATGCACCTAAAACCTAAACCAAACGTTGCAGGTGGTTATTTCTTCATGCGCAGTGGTCAACGCGGCACTCTGTCGCTGCCAAGAGCACTTTTTACTATGCGCAACCAAGCAGAGTGACGGGAGGAGCACATTCCAGAAAACGTGCTCAGCCCGTCGAGAAAATGCGATTTAAGCAATAAAATTAAAAATGCACCCAAAACCTAAACCAAACGTTGCAGATGGTCATTTCTTCATGTGCAGTGGTCAACGCGACACTCTCTAGCTGCCAAGAGCACTTTTTACTATGCGCACCCAACCAGAGTGACGGGAGGAGCACATTTCAGAAAACGTGCTCAGCTCGTCGAGAAAATGCGATTTAAGCAATAAAATTAAAAATGCACCCAAAACCTAAACCAAACGTTGCAGGTGGTTATTTCTTCATGCGCATTGGTCAACGCGGCACTCTCTAGCTGCCAAGAGCACTTTTTACTATGCGCACCCAACCAGAGTGACGGGAGGAGCACTTTTCAGAAAACGTGCTCAGCTCGTCGAGAAAATGCGAATTAAGCAATAAAATTAAAAATGCACCCAAAACCTAAACCAAACGTTGCAGATGGTCATTTCTTCATGCGCAGTGGTCAACGCGGCACTCTCTAGCTGCCAAGAGCACTTTTTACTATGCGCACCCAACCAGAGTGACGGGAGGAGCACATTTCAGAAAACGTGCTCAGCTCGTCGAGAAAATGCGATTTAAGCAATAAAATTAAAAATGCACCTAAAACCCAAACCAAACGTTGCAGGTGGTTAATTCTTCATGCGCAGTGGTCAACGCGGCACTCTCTAGCTGCCAAGAGCACTTTTTACTATGCGCACTCAACCAGAGTGACGGGAGCACATTTTAGAAAACGTTCTCAGCTCGTCGAGAAAATGCGATTTAAGCTATGAAATTAAAAATGCACCTAAAACCTAAACCAAACGTTGCAGGTGGTTATTTCTTCATGCGCAGTGGTCAACGCGGCACTCTCTAGCTGCCAAGAGCACTTTTTACTATGCGCACCCAACCAGAGTGACGGGAGGAGCACATGTCAGAAAACGTGCTCAGCTCGTCGAGAAAATGCGATTTAAGCAATAAAATTAAAAATGCACCTAAAACCTAAACCAAACGCTGCAGATGGTCATTTCTTCATGCGCAGCGGTCAACGCGGCACTCTCTAGCTGCCAAGAGCACTTTTTACTATGCACACCCAACCAGAGTGACGGGAGGAGCACATTCCAGAAAACGTGCTCAGCTCGTCGAGAAAATGCGATTTAAGCAATAAAATTAAAAATGCACCCAAAACCGAAACCAAACGTTGCAGATGGTCATTTCTTCATGCGCAGTGGTCAACGCGGCACTCTCTAGCTGCCAAGAGCACTTTTTACTATGCACACCCAACCAGAGTGACGGGAGGAGCACATTTCAGAAAACGTGCTCAGCTCGTCGAGAAAATGCGATTTAAGCAATAAAATTAAAAATGCACCCAAAACCTAAACCAAACGTTGCAGGTGGTTATTTCTTCATGCGCAGTGGTCAACGCGGCACTCTCTAGCTGCCAAGAGCATTTTTTACTATGCGCACCCAACCAGAGTGACGGGAGGAGCACATTTCAGAAAACGTGCTCAGCTCGTCGAGAAAATGCGATTTAAGCAATACAATTAAAAATGCACCTAAAACCTAAACCAAACGTTGCAGGTGGTTATTTCTTCATGCGCAGTGGTCAACGCGGCACTCCCTAGCTGCCAAGAGCACTTTTTACTATGCGCACCCAACCAGAGTGACGGGAGGAGCACATTTCAGAAACCGTGCTCAGCTCGTCGAGAAAATGCGATTTAAGCAATAAAATTAATAATGCACCTAAAACCTAAACCAAACGTTGCAGGTGGTTATTTCTTCGTGCGCAGCGGTCAACGCGGCACTCTCTAGCTGCCAAGAGCACTTTTTACTATGCGCACCCAACCAGAGTGACGGGAAGAGCACATTTCAGAAAACGTGCTCAGCTCGACTAAATGCGATTTAAGCAATAAAGTTAAAAATGCACCCAAAACCTAAACAATACGTTGCAGGTGGTTATTTCTTCATGCGCAGTGGTCAACGCGGCACTCTCTAGCTGCCAAGAGCACTTTTTACTATGCGCACCCAACCAGAGTGACGGGAGGAGCACATTTCAGAAAACGTGCTCAGCTCGTCCAGAAAATGCGATTTAAGCAATAAAATTAAAAATGCACCTAAAACCTAAACCAAACGTTGCAGATGGTCATTTCTTCATGCGCAGTGGTCAACGCGGCACTCTCTAGCTGCCAAGAGCACTTTTTACTATGCTTACCCAACCAGAGTGACGGGAGGAGCACATTTCAGAAAACGTGCTCAGCTCGTCCAGACAATGCGATTTAAGCAATAAAATTAAAAATGCACCCAAAACCTAAACCAAACGTTGCAAGTGGTTATTTCTTCAGGCGCAGTGGTCAACGCGGCACTCTCTAGCTGCCAAGAGCACTTTTTACTATGCGCACCCAACCAGAGTGACGGGAGGAGCGCATTTCAGAAAACGTGCTCAGCTCGTCGAGAAAATGCGGATAAAGCAATAAAATTAAAAATGCACCTAAAACCTAAACCAAAAGTTGCAGGTGGTTATTTCTTCTTGCGCAGCAGTCAACGCGGCACTCTCTAGCTGCCAAGAGCACTTTTTACTATGCGCACCCAACCAGAGTGACTGGAGGAGCATATTTCAGAAAACGTGCTCAGCTCGTCGAGAAAATGCGATTTAAGCAATAAAATTAAAAATGCACCTAAAACCTAAACCAAACGCTGCAGATGGTCATTTCTTCATGCGCAGCAGTCAACGCGGCACTCTCTAGCTGCCAAGAGCACTTTTTACTATGCGCACCCAACCAGAGTGACGGGAGGAGCACATTTCAGAAAACGTGCTCAGCTCGTCGAGAAAATGCGATTTAAGCAGAGAAATTAAAAATGCACCCAAAACCTAAACCAAACGTTGCAGGTGGTTATTTCTTCATGCGCAGTGGTCAACGCGGCACTGTCTAGCTGCCAAGAGCACTTTTTACTATGCGCACCCAACCAGAGTGACGGGAGGAGCACATTTCAGAAAACGTGCTCAGCTCGTCGAGAAAATGCGATTTAAGCAATAAAATTAAAAATGCACCCAAAACCTAAACCAAACGTTGCAGATGGTCATTTCTTCATGCGCAGTGGTCAACGCGGCACTCTCTAGCTGCCAAGAGCACTTTTTACTATGCGCACCCAACCAGAGTGACGGGAGGAGCACATTTCAGAAAACGTGCTCTGCTCGTCGAGAAAATGCGATTTAAGCAATAAAATTAAAAATGCACCTAAAACCTAAACCAAACGTTGCAGGTGGTTATTTCTTTATGCGCAATGGTCAACGCGGCACTCTCTAGCTGCCAAGAGCACTTTTTACTATGCGCACCCAACCAGAGTGACGGGAGGAGCACATTTCAGAAAACGTGCTCAGCTCGTCGAGAAAATGCGATTTAAGCAATAAAATTAAAAATGCACCTAAAACCTAAACCAAACGTTGCAGATGGTCATTTCTTCATGCGCAGTGGTCAACGTGGCACTCTCTAGCTGCCAAGAGCACTTTTTACTATGCGCACCCAACCAGAGTGACGGGAGGAGCACATTTCAGAAAACGTGCTCAGCTCGTCGAGAAAATGCGATTTAAGCAATAAAATTAAAGATGCACCTAAGACCTAAACCAAACGTTGCAGGTGGTTATTTCTTCATGCGCAGTGGTCAACGCGGCACTCTCTAGCTGCCAAGAACACATTTTACTATGCGCACCCAACAAGAGTGACGGGAGGAGCACATTTCAGAAAACGTGCTCAGCTCGTCGAGAAAATGCGATTTAAGCAATAAAATTAAAAATGCACCCAAAACCTAAACCAAACGTTGCAGGTGGTTATTTCTTCATGCGCAGTGGTCAACGCGGCACTCTCTAGCTGCCAAGAGGACTTTTTACTATGCGCACCCAAACAGAGTGACGGGAGGAGCACATTTCAGAAAACATGCTCAGCTCGTCGAGAAAATGCGATTTAAGCAATAAAATTAAAAATGCACCTAAAACCTAAACCAAACGTTGCAGATGGTCATTTCTTCATGCGCAGTGGTCAACGCGGCACTCTCTAGCTGCCAAGAGCACTTTTTACTATGCGCACCCAACCAGAGTGACGGGAGGAGCACATTTCAGAAAACGTGCTCAGCTCGTCCATAAAATGCGATTTAAGCAATAAAATTAAAAATGCACCTAAAACCTAAACCAAACGTTGCAGGTGGTTATTTCTTCATGCGCAGTGGTCAACGCGGCACTCTGTAGCTGCCAAGAGCACTTTTTACTTTGCGCACCCAACCAGAGTGACGGGAGGAGCACATTTCAGAAAACGTGCTCAGCTCGTCCAGAAAATGCGATTTAAGCAATAAAATTAAAAATGCACCCAAAACCTAAACCAAACGTTGCAGGTGGTGATTTCTTCATGCGCAGTGGTCAACGCGGCACTCTCTAGCTGCCAAGAGCAATTTTTACTATGCGCACCCAACCAGAGTGACGGGAGGAGCACATTTCAGAAAACGTGCTCAGCTCGTCGAGAAAATGCGATTTAAGCAATAAAATTAAAAATGCACCCAAAACCTAAACCAAACGTTGCAGGTGGTGATTTCTTCATGCGCAGTGGTCAACGCGGCACTCTCTAGCTGCCAAGAGCAATTTTTACTATGCGCACCCAACCAGAGTGACGGGAGGAGCACATTTCAGAAAACGTGCTCAGCTCGTCGAGAAAATGCGATTTAAGCAATAAAATTAAAAATGCACCTAAAACCTAAACCAAACGTTGCAGGTGGTTATTTCTTCATGCGCAGTGGTCAACGCGGCACTCTCTAGCTGCCAAGAGCACTTTTTACTATGCGCACCCAACCAGAGTGACGGGAGGAGCACATTTCAGAAAACGTGCTCAGCTCGTCGAGAAAATGCAATTTAAGCAATAAAATTAAAAATGCACCCAAAACCTAAACCAAACGTTGCAGATGGTCATTTCTTCATGCGCAGTGGTCAACGCGGCACTCTCTAGCTGCCATGAGCACTTTGTACTATGCGCACCCAACCAGAGTGACGGGAGGAGCACATTTCAGAAAACGTGCTCAGCTCGTCGAGAAAATGCTATTTAAGCAATCAAATTAAAAATGCACCTAAAACCTAAAACAAACGTTGCACGTGGTTATTTCTTCATGCGCAGTGGTCAACGCGGCACTCTCTAGCTGCCAAAAGCACTTTTTACTATGCGCACCCAACCAGAGTGACGGGAGGAGCACATTTCAGAAAACGTGCTCAGCTCGTCGAGAAAATGCGATTTAAGAAATAAAATTAAAAATGCACCCAAAACCTAAACCAAACGTTGCAGATGGTCATTTCTTCATGCGCAGTGGTCAACGCGGCACTCTCTAGCTGCCAAGAGCACTTTTTACTATGTGCACCCAACCAGAGTGACGGGAGGAGCACATTTCAGAAAACGTGCTCAGCTCGACGAGAAAATGCGATTTAAGCAATAAAATTAAAAATGCACCCAAAACCTAAACCAAACGTTGCAGGTGGTTATTTCTTCATGCGCAGTGGTCAACGCGGCACTCTCTAGCTGCCAAGAGCACTTTTTACTATGCGCACCCAACCAGAGTGACGGGAGGAGCACATTTCAGAAAACGTGCTCAGCTCGTCGAGAAAATGCGATTTAAGCAATAAAATTAAAAATGCACCTAAAACCTAAACCAAACGTTGCAGGTGGTTATTTCTTCATGCGCAATGGTCAACGCGGCACTCTCTAGCTGCCAAGAGCACTTTTTACTATGCGCACCCAACCAGAGTGACGGGAGGAGCACATTTCAGAAAACGTGCTCAGCTCGTCGAGAAAATGCGATTTAAGCAATAAAATTATAAATGCACCTAAAACCTAAACCAAACGTTGCAGATGGTCATTTCTTCATGCGCATTGGTCAACGCGGCACTCTCTAGCTGCCAAGAGCACTTTTTACTATGCGCACCCAACCAGAGTGACGGGAGGAGCACATTTCAGAAAACGTGCTCAGCTCGACGAGAAAATGCGATTTAAGCAATAAATTTAAAAATGCACCCAAAACCTAAACCAAACGTTGCAGGTGGTTATTTCTTCATGCGCAGTGGTCAACGCGGCACTCTCTAGCTGCCAAGAGCACTTTTTACTATGCGCACCCAACCAGAGTGACGGGAGGAGCACATTTCAGAAAACGTGCTCAGCTCGTCGAGAAAATGCGATTTAAGCAATAAAATTAATAATGCACCCAAAACCTAAACCAAGCGTTGCAGGTGGTTATTTCTTCATGCGCAATGGTCAACGCGGCACTCTCTAGCTGCCAAGAGCACTTTTTACTATGCGCACCCAACCAGAGTGACGGGAGGAGCACATTTCAGAAAACGTGCTCAGCTCGTCGAGAAAATGCGATTTAAGCAATAAAATTATAAATGCACCTAAAACCTAAACCAAACGTTGCAGATGGTCATTTCTTCATGCGCATTGGTCAACGCGGCACTCTCTAGCTGCCAAGAGCACTTTTTACTATGCGCACCCAACCAGAGTGACGGGAGGAGCACATTTCAGAAAACGTGCTCAGCTCGACGAGAAAATGCGATTTAAGCAATAAATTTAAAAATGCACCCAAAACCTAAACCAAACGTTGCAGGTGGTTATTTCTTCATGCGCAGTGGTCAACGCGGCACTCTCTAGCTGCCAAGAGCACTTTTTACTATGCGCACCCAACCAGAGTGACGGGAGGAGCACATTTCAGAAAACGTGCTCAGCTCGTCGAGAAAATGCGATTTAAGCAATAAAATTAATAATGCACCCAAAACCTAAACCAAGCGTTGCAGGTGGTTATTTCTTCATGCGCAGTGGTCAACGCGGCACTCTCTAGCTGCCAAGAGCACTTTTTACTATGCGCGCCCAACCAGAGTGACGGGAGGAGCACATTTCAGAAAACGTGCTCAGCTCGTCGAGAAAATGCGATTAAAGCAATAAAATTAAAAATGCACCTAAAACCTAAACCAAACGTTGGGGGTGGTTATTTCTTCATGTGCAGCAGTCAACGCGGCACTCTCTAGCTGCCAAGAGCACTTTTTACTATGCGCACCCGACCAGAGTGACGGGAGGAGCACATTTCAGAAAACGTGCTCAGCTCGTCGAGAAAATGCGATTTAAGCAATAAAATTAAAAATGCACCTAAAACCTAAACCAAACGTTGCAGGTGGTTATTTCTTCATGCGCAGTGGTCAACGCGGCACTCTCTAGCTGCCAAGAGCACTTTTTACTATGCGCACCCAACCAGAGTGACGGGAGGAGCACATTTCAGAAAACGTGCTCAGCTCGTCGAGAAAATGCGATTTAAGCAATAAAATTAAAGATGCACCTAAGACCTAAACCAAACGTTGCAGGTGGTTATTTCTTCATGCGCAGTGGTCAACGCGGCACTCTCTAGCTGCCAAGAGCACATTTTACTATGCGCACCCAACCAGAGTGACGGGAGGAGCACATTTCAGAAAACGTGCTCAGCTCGTCGAGAAAATGCGATTTAAGCAATAAAATTAAAAATGCACCTAAAACCTAAACCAAACGTTGCAGGTGGTTATTTCTTCATGCGCAGTGGTCAACGCGGCACTCTCTAGCTGCCAAGAGCACTTTTTAATATGCGCACCCAACCAGAGTGACGGGAGGAGCACATTTCAGAAAACGTGCTCAGCTCGTCGAGAAAATGCGATTTAAGCAATAAAATTAAAAATGCACCTAAAACCTAAACCAAACGTTGCAGGTGGTTATTTCTTCATGCGCGGTGGTCAACGCGGCACTCTCTAGCTGCCAAGAGCACTTTTTACTATGCGCACCCAACCAGAGTCACGGGAGGAGCACATTTCAGAAAACGTGCTCAGCTCGTCGAGAAAATGCGAATTAAGCAATAAAATTAAAAATGCACCTAAAACCTAAACCAAACGTTGCAGGTGGTTATTTCTTCATGCGCAGTGGTCAACGCGGCACTCTCTAGCTGCCAAGAGCACTTTTTACTATGCGCATCCAACCAGAGTGACGGGAGGAGCACATTTCAGAAAACGTGCTCAGCTCGTCGAGAAAATGCGATTTAAGCAATGAAATTAAAAATGCACCTAAAACCTAAACCAAACGTTGCAGGTGGTTATTTCTTCATGCGCAATGGTCAACGCGGCACTCTCTAGCTGCCAAGAGCACTTTTTACTATGCGCACCCAACCAGAGTGACGGGAGGAGCACATTTCAGAAAACGTGCTCACCTCGTCGGGAAAATGCGATTTAAGCAATAAAATTAAAAATGCACCTAAAACCTAAACCAAACGTTGCAGATGGTCATTTCTTCATGCGCAGCAGTCAACGCGGCACTCTCTAGCTACCAAGAGCACTTTTTACTATGCGCACCCAACCAGAGTGACGGGAGGAGCACATTTCAGAAAACGTGCTCAGCTCGACGAGAAAATGCGATTTAAGCAATAAAATTAAAAATGCACCCAAAACCTAAACCAAACGTTGCAGATGGTCATTTCTTCTTGCGCAGTGGTAAACGCGGCACTCTCTAGCTGCCAAGAGCACTTTTTACTATGCGCACCCAACCAGAGTGACGGGAGGAGCACATTTCAGAAAACGTGCTCAGCTCGTCGAGAAAATGCGATTTAAGCAATGAAATTAAAAATGCACCTAAAACCTAAACCAAACGTTGCAGGTGGTTATTTCTTCATGCGCAATGGTCAACGCGGCACTCTCTAGCTGCCAAGAGCACTTTTTACTATGCGCACCCAACCAGAGTGACGGGAGGAGCACATTTCAGAAAACGTGCTCAGCTCGTCGAGAAAATGCGATTTAAGCAATAAAATTAAAAATGCACCTAAAACCTAAACCAAACGTTGCAGATGGTCATTTCTTCATGCGCAGTGGTCAACGCGGCACTCTCTAGCTGCCAAGAGCACTTTTTACTATGCGCACCCTACCAGAGTGACGGGAGGAGCACATTTCAGAAAACGTGCTCAGCTCGTCGAGAAAATGCGATTTAAGCAATAAAATTAAAAATGCACCTAAAACCTAAACCAAACGTTGCGGGTGGTTATTTCTTCATGCGCAGTGGTCAACGCGGCACTCTCTAGCTGCCAAGAGCACTTTTTACTATGCGCACCCAACCAGAGTGACGGGAGGAGCACATTTCAGAAAACGTGCTCAGCTCGTCGAGAAAATGCGATTTAAGCAATAAAATTAAAAATGCACCCAAAACCTAAACCAAACGTTGCAGGTGGTTATTGCTTCATGCGCAGTGGTCAACGCGGCACTCTCTAGCTGCCAAGAGCACTTTTTACTATGCGCATCCAACCAGAGTGACGGGAGGAGCACATTTCAGAAAACGTGCTCAGCTCGTGCAGAAAATGCGATTTAAGCAATAAAATTAAAAATGCACCCAAAACCTAAACCAAACGTTGCAGGTGGTTATTTCTTCATGCGCAGTGGTCAACGCGGCACTCTCTAGCTGCAGAGAGCACTTTTTACTATGCGCACCCTACCAGAGTGACGGGAGGAGCACATTTCAGAAAACGTGCTCAGCTCGTCGAGAAAATGCGATTTAAGCAATAAAATTAAAAATGCACCTAAAACCTAAACCAAACGTTGCAGGTGGTTATTTCTTCATGCGCAGCTGTCAACGCGGCACTCTCTAGCTGCAGAGAGCACTTTTTACTATGCGCACCCAACCAGAGTGACGGGAGGAGCACATTTCAGAAAACGTGCTCAGCTCGTCGAGAAAATGCAATTTAAGCAATAAAATTAAAAATGCACCTAAAACCTAAACCAAACGTTGCAAATGGTCATTTCTTCATGCGCAGTGGTCAACGCGGCACTCTCTAGTTGCCAAGAGTACTTTTTACTATGCGCTCCCAACCAGAGTGACGGGAGGAGCACATTTCAGAAAACGTGCTCAGCTCGTCGAGAAAATGCGATTTAAGCAATAAAATTAAAAATGCACCTAAAACCTAAACCAAACGTTGCAGGTGGTTATTTCTTCATGCGCAGTGGTCAACGCGGCACTCTCTAGCTGCCAAGAGCACTTTTTACTATGCGCACCCAACCAGAGTGACGGGAGGAGCACATTTCAGAAAACGTGCTCAGCTCGACGAGAAAATGCGATTTAAGCAATAAAATTAAAAATGCACCCAAAACCTAAACCAAACGTTGCAGGTGGTTATTTCTTCATGCGCAGTGGTCAACGCGGCACTCTCTAGCTGCCAAGAGCACTTTTTACTATGCGCATCCAACCAGAGTGACGGGAGGAGCACATTTCAGAAAACGTGCTCAGCTCGTCGAGAAAATGCGATTTAAGAAATAAAATTAAAAATGCACCTAAAACCTAAACCAAACGTTGCGGGTGGTTATTTCTTCATGCGCAGTGGTCAACGCGGCACTCTCTAGCTGCCAAGAGCACTTTTTACTATGCGCACCCAACCAGAGTTACGGGAGGAGCACATTTCAGAAAACGTGCTCAGCTCGTCGAGAAAATGCGATTTAAGCAATAAAATTAAAAATGCACCCAAAACCTAAACCAAACGTTGCAGGTGGTTATTTCTTCATGCGCAGTGGTCAACGCGGCACTCTCTAGCTGCCAAGAGCACTTTTTACTATGTGCATCCAACCAGAGTGACGGGAGGAGCACATTTCAGAAAACGTGCTCAGCTCGTCGAGAAAATGCGATTTAAGCAATGAAATTAAAAATGCACCTAAAACCTAAACCAAACGTTGCAGGTGGTTATTTCTTCATGCGCAATGGTCAACGCGGCACTCTCTAGCTGCCAAGAGCACTTTTTACTATGCGCACCCAACCAGAGTGACGGGAGGAGCACATTTCAGAAAACGTGCTCAGCTCGTCGGGAAAATGCGATTTAAGCAATAAAATTAAAAATGCACCTAAAACCTAAACCAAACGTTGCAGATGGTCATTTCTTCATGCGCAGCAGTCAACGCGGCACTCTCTAGCTGCCAAGAGCACTTTTTACTATGCGCACCCAACCAGAGTGACGGGAGGAGCACATTTCAGAAAACGTGCTCAGCTCGACGAGAAAATGCGATTTAAGCAATAAAATTAAAAATGCACCCAAAACCTAAACCAAACGTTGCAGATGGTCATTTCTTCTTGCGCAGTGGTCAACGCGGCACTCTCTAGCTGCCAAGAGCACTTTTTACTATGCGCACCCAACCAGAGTGACGGGAGGAGCACATTTCAGAAAACGTGCTCAGCTCGTCGAGAAAATGCGATTTAAGCAATGAAATTAAAAATGCACCTAAAACCTAAACCAAACGTTGCAGGTGGTTATTTCTTCATGCGCAATGGTCAACGCGGCACTCTCTAGCTGCCAAGAGCACTTTTTACTATGCGCACCCAACCAGAGTGACGGGAGGAGCACATTTCAGAAAACGTGCTCAGCTCGTCGAGAAAATGCGATTTAAGCAATAAAATTAAAAATGCACCTAAAACCTAAACCAAACGTTGCAGATGGTCATTTCTTCATGCGCAGTGGTCAACGCGGCACTCTCTAGCTGCCAAGAGCACTTTTTACTATGCGCACCCTACCAGAGTGACGGGAGGAGCACATTTCAGAAAACGTGCTCAGCTCGTCGAGAAAATGCGATTTAAGCAATAAAATTAAAAATGCACCTAAAACCTAAACCAAAAGTTGCAGGTGGTTATTTCTTCATGCGCAGTGGTCAACGCGGCACTCTCTAGCTGCCAAGAGCACTTTTTACTATGCGCACCCAACCAGAGTGACGGGAGGAGCACATTTCAGAAAACGTGCTCGGCTCGTCGAGAAAATGCGATTTAAGCAATCAAATTAAAAATGCACATAAAACAAAAACCAAACGTTGCAGATGGTCATTTCTTCATGCGCAGTGGTCAACGCGGCACTCTCTAGCTGCCAAGAGCACTTATTACTATGCACACCCAACCAGAGTGACGGGAGGAGCACATTTCTGAAAACGTGCTCAGCTCGACGAGAAAATGCGATTTAAGCAATAAAATTAAAAATTCACCCAAAACCTAAAACAAACGTTGCACGTGGTTATTTCTTCATGCGCAGTGGTCAACGCGGCACTCTCTAGCTGCCAAGAGCACATTTTACTATGCGCACCCAACCAGAGTGACGGGAGGAGCACATTTCAGAAAACGTGCTCAGCTCGTCGAGAAAATGCGATTTAAGCAATAAAATTAAAAATGCACCTAAAACCTAAACCAAACGTTGCGGGTGGTTATTTCTTCATGCGCAGTGGTTAACGCGGCACTCTCTAGCTGCCAAGAGCACTTTTTACTATGCGCACCCAACCAGAGTGACGGGAGGAGCACATTTCAGAAAACGTGCTCAGCTCGTCGAGAAAATGCGATTTAAGCAATAAAATTAAAAATGCACCCAAAACCTAAACCAAACGTTGCAGGTGGTTATTTCTTCATGCGCAGTGGTCAACGCGGCACTCTCTAGCTGCCAAGAGCACTTTTTACTATGCGCATCCAACCAGAGTGACGGGAGGAGCACATTTCAGAAAACGTGCTCAGCTCGTCCAGAAAATGCGATTTAAGCAATAAAATTAAAAATGCACCCAAAACCTAAACCAAACGTTGCAGGTGGTTATTTCTTCATGCGCAGTGGTCAACGCGGCACTCTCTAGCTGCAGAGAGCACTTTTTACTATGCGCACCCTACCAGAGTGACGGGAGGAGCACATTTCAGAAAACGTGCTCAGCTCGTCGAGAAAATGCGATTTAAGCAATAAAATTAAAAATGCACCTAAAACCTAAACCAAACGTTGCAGGTGGTTATTTCTTCATGCGCAGCTGTCAACGCGGCACTCTCTAGCTGCCGAGAGCACTTTTTACTATGCGCACCCAACCAGAGTGACGGGAGGAGCACATTTCAGAAAACGTGCTCAGCTCGTCGAGAAAATGCAATTCAAGCAATAAAATTAAAAATGCACCTAAAACCTAAACCAAACGTTGCAAATGGTCATTTCTTCATGCGCAGTGGTCAACGCGGCACTCTCTAGTTGCCAAGAGTACTTTTTACTATGCGCACCCAACCAGAGTGACGGGAGGAGCACATTTCAGAAAACGTGCTCAGCTCGTCGAGAAAATGCGATTTAAGCAATAAAATTAAAAATGCACCTAAAACCTAAACCAAACGTTGCAGATGGTCATTTCTCCATGCGCAGTGGTCAACGCGGCACTCTCTAGCTGCCAAGAGCACTTTTTACTATGCGCACCCAACCAGAGTGACGGGAGGAGCACATTTCAGAAAACGTGCTCAGCTTGTCCAGAAAATGCGATTTAAGCAATAAAATTAAAAATGCACCCAAAACCTAAACCAAACGTTGCAGGTGGTTATTTCTTCATGCGCAGTGGTCAACGCGGCACTCTCTAGCTGCCAAGAGCACTTTTTACTATGCGCACCCAACCAGAGTGATGGGAGGAGCACATTTCAGAAAACGTGCTCAGCTCGTCGAGAAAATGCGATTTAAGCATCCATCCATCCATCCATTTTCTGAACCGCTTAGTCCCCACGGGGGTCGCGGGCGTGCTGGAGCCTATCCCAGCCGTCATCGGGCAGTAGGCGGGGGACACCCTGAACTGGTTGCCAGCCAATCGCAGGGCACACAGAGACAGACAACCAATCGCACTCACACTCACACGTAGGGACAATTTGGAGTCTTCAATCGGCCTACCAAGCATGTTTTTGGAATGTGGGAGGAAACCGGAGTGCCCGGAGAAAACCCACGCGGGCCCGGGGAGAACATGCAAACTCCACACAGGGAGGGCCGGAGGTGGAATCGAACCCGCACCCTCCTAGCTGTGAGGCGGACGTGCTACCCAGTGCGCCACCGAGCCGCCGCGATTTAAGCAATAAAATTAAAAATGCACCTAAAACCTAAACCAAACGTTGCAGGTGGTTATTTCTTCATGCGCAGTGGTCAACGCGGCACTCTCTAGCTGCCAAGAGCACTTTTTACTATGCGCACCCAACAAGAGTGACGGGAGGAGCACATTTCAGAAAACGTGCTCAGCTCGTCGAGAAAATGCGATTTAAGCAATAAAATTAAAAATGCACCTAAAACCTAAACCAAACTTGCAGGTGGTTATTTCTTCATGTGCAGTGGTCAACACGGCACTCTCTAGCTGCCAAGAGGACTTTTAACTATGCGCACCCAACCAGAGTGACGGGAGGAGCACATTTCAGAAAACGCGCTCAGCTCGTCGAGAAAATGCGATTTAAGCAATAAAATTAAAAATGCACCTAAAACCTAAACCAAACGTTGCAGGTGGTTATTTCTTCATGCGCAGTGGTCAACGCGGCACTCTCTAGCTGCCAAGAGCACTTTTTACTATGCGCACCCAACCAGAGTGACGGGAGGAGCACATTTCAGAAAACGTGCTCAGCTCGTCGAGAAAATGCGATTTAAGCAATAAAATTAAAAATGCACCTAAAACCTAAACCAAACGTTGCAGATGGTCATTTCTTCATGCGCAGTGGTCAACGCGGCACTCTCTAGCTGCCAAGAGCACTTTTTACTATGCGCACCCAACCAGAGTGACGGGAGGAGCACATTTCAGAAAACGTGCTCAGCTCGTCGAGAAAATGCGATTTAAGCAATAAAATTAAAAATGCACCTAAAACCTAAACCAAACGTTGCAGATGGTCATTTCTTCATGCGCAGTGGTCAACGCGGCACTCTCTAGCTGCCAAGAGCACTTTTTACTATGCGCACCCAACCAGAGTGACGGGAGGAGCACATTTCAGAAAACGTGCTGAGCTCGTCGAGAAAATGCGATTTAAGCAATAAAATTAAAAATGCACCTAAAACCTAAACCAAACGTTGCAGGTGGTTATTTCTTCATGCGCAGTGGTCAAAGTGGCACTCTCTAGCTGCCAAGAGCACTTTTTGCTATGCGCACCCAACAAGAGTGACGGGAGGTGCACATTTAGGAAAACGTGCTCAGCTCGTCGAGAAAATGCGATTTAAGCAATCAAATTAAAAATGCACCTAAAACCTAAACCAAACGTTGCAGATGGTCATTTCTTCATGCGCAGTGGTCAACGCGGCACTCTCTAGCTGCCAAGAGCATTTTTTATTATGCGCACCCAACCAGAGTGACGGGAGGAGCATCCATCCATCCATTTTCTGAACCGCTCAGTCCCCACGGGGGTCGCGGGCGTGCCGGAGCCTATCCCAGCCGTCATCGGGCAGTAGGCGGGGGACACCCTGAACCGGTTGCCAGCCAATCGCAGGGCACACAGAGACAAACAACCATTCGCACTCGCACTCACACCTAGGGACAATTTGGAGTGATCAATCGGCCTACCAAGCATGTTTTTGGGATGTGGGAGGAAACCGGAGTGCCCGGAGAAAACCCACGCTGGCTCGGGGAGAACATGCAAACTCCGCAAAGGGAGGGCCGGAGGTGGAATCGAACCCGCACCCTCCTAACTGTGAGGCGGACGTGCTACCCAGTGCGCCACCGAGCCGCCACGGGAGGAGCACATTTCAGAAAACGTGTTCAGCTCGTCGAGAAAATGCGATTTAAGCAATAAAATTAAAAATGCACCCAAAACCTAAACCAAACGTTGCAGATGGTCATTTCTTCATGCGCAGTGGTCAACGCGGCACTCTCTAGCTGCCAAGAGCACTTTTTACTATGCGCACCCAACCAGAGTGACGGGAGGAGCACATTTCAGAAAACGTGCTCAGCTCGTCGAGAAAATGCGATTTAAGCAATAAAATTAAAAATGCACCTAAAACCTAAACCAAACGTTGCAGATGGTCATTTCTTCATGCGCAGTGGTCAACGCGGCACTCTCTAGCTGCCAAGAGCACTTTTTACTATGCGCACCCAACCAGAGTGACGGGAGGAGCACATTTCAGAAAACGTGCTCAGCTCGTCGAGAAAATGCGATTTAAGCAATAAAATTAAAAATGCACCTAAAACCTAAACCAAACGTTGCAGGTGGTTATTTCTTCATGCGCAGTGGTCAACGCGGCACTCTCTAGCTGCCAAGAGCACTTTTTACTATGCGCACCCAACCAGAGTGACGGGAGGAGCACATTTCAGAAAACGTGCTCGGCTCGTCGAGAAAATGCGATTTAAGCAATCAAATTAAAAATGCACATAAAACAAAAACCAAACGTTGCAGATGGTCATTTCTTCATGCGCAGTGGTCAACGCGGCACTCTCTAGCTGCCAAGAGCACTTATTACTATGCACACCCAACCAGAGTGACGGGAGGAGCACATTTCAGAAAACGTGCTCGGCTCGTCGAGAAAATGCGATTTAAGCAATCAAATTAAAAATGCACATAAAACAAAAACCAAACGTTGCAGATGGTCATTTCTTCATGCGCAGTGGTCAACGCGGCACTCTCTAGCTGCCAAGAGCACTTTTTACTATGCGCACCCAACCAGAGTGACGTTAGGAGCACATTTCAGAAAACGTGCTCAGCTCGTCGAGAAAATGCGATTTAAGCAATAAAATTAAAAATGCACCTAAAACCTAAACCAAACGTTGCGGGTGGTTATTTCTTCATGCGCAGTGGTCAACGCGGCACTCTCTAGCTGCCAAGAGCACTTTTTACTATGCGCACCCAACCAGAGTGACGGGAGGAGCACATTTCAGAAAACGTGCTCAGCTCGTCGAGAAAATGCGATTTAAGCAATAAAATTAAAAATGCACCCAAAACCTAAACCAAACGTTGCAGGTGGTTATTTCTTCATGCGCAGTGGTCAACGCGGCACTCTCTAGCTGCCAAGAGCACTTTTTACTATGCGCATCCAACCAGAGTGACGGGAGGAGCACATTTCAGAAAACGTGCTCAGCTCGTCCAGAAAATGCGATTTAAGCAATAAAATTAAAAATGCACCCAAAACCTAAACCAAACGTTGCAGGTGGTTATTTCTTCATGCGCAGTTGTCAACGCGGCACTCTCTAGCTGCCAAGAGCACTTTTTACTATGCGCACCCAACCAGAGTGACGGGAGGAGCACATTTCAGAAAACGTGCTCAGCTCGTCGAGAAAATGCGATTTAAGCAATAAAATTAAAAATGCACCTAAAACCTAAACCAAACGTTGCAGGTGGTCATTTCTTCATGCGCAGCTGTCAACGCGGCACTCTCTAGCTGCCGAGAGCACTTTTTACTATGCGCACCCAACCAGAGTGACGGGAGGAGCACATTTCAGAAAACCTGCTCAGCTCGTCGAGAAAATGCGATTTAAGCAATAAAATTAAAAATGCACCTAAAACCTAAACCAAACGTTGCAGGTGGTTATTTCTTCATGCGCAGCAGTCAACGCGGCACTCTCTAGCTGCCAAGAGCACTTTTTACTATGCACACCCAACCAGAGTGACGGGAGGAGCACATTTTAGAAAACGTGCTCAGCTAGTCGAGAAAATGCAATTTAAGCAATAAAATTAAAAATGCACCTAAAACCTAAACCAAACGTTGCAGGTGGTTATTTCTTCATGCGCAGTGGTCAACGCGGCACTCTCTAGCTGCCAAGAGCACTTTTTACTATGCGCACCCAACCAGAGTGACGGGAGGAGCACATTTCAGAAAACGTGCTCAGCTCGTCCAGAAAATGCGATTTAAGCAATAAAATTAAAAATGCACCCAAAACCAAACCAAACGTTGCAGGTGGTTATTTCTTCATGCGCAGTGGTCAACGCGGCACTCTCTAGCTGCCAAGAGCACTTTTTACTATGCGCACCCAACCAGAGTGACGGGAGGAGCACATTTCAGAAAACGTGCTCAGCTCGTCCAGAAAATGCGATTTAAGCAATAAAATAATAATGCACCCAAAACCAAACCAAACGTTGCAGGTGGTTATTTCTTCATGCGCAGTGGTCAACGCGGCACTCTCTAGCTGCCAAGAGTACTTTTTACTATGCGCACCCAACCAGAGTGACGGGAGGAGCACATTTCAGAAAACGTGCTCAGCTTGTCGAGAAAATGCGATTTAAGCAGTAAAATTAAAAATGCACCTAAAACCTAAACCGAACGTTGCAAATGGTCATTTCTCCATGCGCAGTGGTCAACGCGGCACTCTCTAGTTGCCAAGAGTACTTTTTACTATGCGCACCCAACCAGAGTGACGGGAGGAGCACATTTCAGAAAACGTGCTCAGCTTGTCCAGAAAATGCGATTTAAGCAATAAAATTAAAAATGCACCTAAAACCTAAACCAAACGTTGCAGATGGTCATTTCTCCATGCGCAGTGGTCAACGCGGCACTCTCTACCTGCCAAGAGCACTTTTTACTATGCGCACCCAACCAGAGTGACGGGAGGAGCACATTTCAGAAAACGTGCTCAGCTTGTCCAGAAAATGCGATTTAAGCAATAAAATTAAAAATGCACCTAAAACCTAAACCAAACGTTGCAGGTGGTTATTTCTTCATGCGCAGTGGTCAACGCGGCACTCTCTAGCTGCCAAGAGCACTTTTTACTATGCGCACCCAACCAGAGTGACGGGAGGAGCACATTTCAGAAAACGTGCTCAGCTCGTCGAGAAAATGCGATTTAAGCAATAAAATTAAAAATGCACCTCAAACCTAAACCAAACGTTGCAGGTGGTTATTTCTTCATATTCAGCAGTCAACGCGGCACTCTCTAGCTGCCAAGAGCACTTTTTACTATGCGCACCCAACCAGAGTGACGGGAGGAGCACATTTCAGAAAACGTGCTCAGCTCGTCGAGAAAATGCGATTTAAGCAATAAAATTAAAAATGCACCTAAAACCTAAACCAAAAGTTGCAGGTGGTTATTTCTTCATGCGCAGCAGTCAACACGGCACTCTCTAGCTGCCAAGAGCACATTTTACTATGCGCACCCAACCAGAGTGACGGGAGGAGCACATTTCAGAAAACGTGCTCAGCTCGTCGAGAAAATGCGATTTAAGCAATAAAATTAAAAATGCACCCAAAACCTAAACCAAACGTTGCAGATGGTCATTTCTTCATGTGCAGTGGTCAACGCGGCACTCTCTAGCTGCCAAGAGCACTTTTTACAATGGACACCCAACCAGAGTGACGGGAGGAGCGCATTTCAGAAAACGTGCTCAGCTCGTCGAGGAAATGCGATTTAAGCAATAAAATTAAAAATGCACCTAAAAACCTAAACCAAACGTTGCAGGTGGTTATTTCTTCATGCGCATTGGTCAACGCGGCAGTCTCTAACTGCCAAGAGCACTTTTTACTATGTGCACCCAACCAGAGTGACGTGAGGAGCACATTTCAGAAAACGTGCTCAGCTCGTCGAGAAAATGCGATTTAAGCAATAAAATTAAAAATGCACCTAAAACCTAAACCAAACGTTGCAGGTGGTTATTTTTTTATGCGCAGCAGTCAACGCGGCACTCTCTAGCTGCCAAGAGCACTTTTTACTATGCGCACCCAACCAGAGTGACGGGAGGAGCACATTTCAGAAAACGTGCTCAGCTCGTCGAGAAAATGCGATTTAAGCAATAAAATTAAAAATGCACCCAAAACATTAAACCAAACGTTGCAGGTGGTTATTTCTTCATGCGCAGTGGTCAACGCGGCACTCTCTAGCTGCCAAGAGCATTTTTTACTATGCGCACCCAACCAGAGTGACGGGAGGAGCACATTTCAGAAAACGTGCTCAGCTCGTCGAGAAAATGCGATTTAAGCAATAAAATTAAAAATGCACCTAAAACCTAAACCAAACGTTGCAGGTGGTTATTTCTTCATGCGCAGTGGTCAACGCGGCACTCTCTAGCTGCCAAGAGCACTTTTTACTATGCGCACCCAACCAGAGTGACGGGAGGAGCACATTTCAGAAAACGTGCTCAGCTCGTTGAGAAAATGCGATTTAAGCAATAAAATTAAAAATGCACCTAAAACCTAAACCAAACGTTGCAGGTGGTTATTTCTTCGTGCGCAGCAGTCAACGCGGCACTCTCTAGCTGCCAAGAGCACTTTTTACTATGCGCACCCAACCAGAGTGACGGGAGGAGCACATTTCAGAAAACGTGCTCAGCTCGTCGAGTAAATGCAATTTAAGCAATAAAATTAAAAATGCACCCAAAACCTAAACCAAATGTTGCAGGTGGTTATTTCTTCATGCGCAGTGGTCAACGCGGCACTCTCTAGCTGCCAAGAGCACTTTTTACTATGCGCACCCAACCAGACTGACGGGAGGAGCACATTTCAGAAAACGTGCTCAGCTCGTCCAGAAAACGCGATTTAAGCAAAAAAATTAAAAATGCACCTAAAACCTAAACCAAACGTTGCAGATGGTCATTTCTTCATGCGCAGTGGTCAACGCGGCACTCTCTAGCTGCCAAGAGCACTTTTTACTATGCACACCCAACCAGAGTGACGGGAGGAGCACATTTCAGAAAACGTGCTCAGCTCGTCCAGACAATGCGATTTAAGCAATAAAATTAAAAATGCACCCAAAACCTAAACCAAACGTTGCAGGTGGTTATTTCTTCATGCGCAGTGGTCAACGCGGCACTCTCTAGCTGCCAAGAGCACTTTTTACTATGCGCACCCAACCAGAGTGACGGGAGGAGCACATTTCAGAAAACGTGCTCAGCTCGTCCAGAAAATGCGATTCAGGCAATAAAATTTAAAATGCACCTAAAACCTAAACCAAACGTTGCAGGTGGTTATTTCTTCAAGCGCAGTGGTCAACGCGGCACTCTCTAGCTGCCAAGAGCACTTTTTACTATGCGCACCCAACCAGAGTGACGGGAGGAGCACATTTCAGAAAACGTGCTCAGCTCGTCCAGACAATGCGATTTAAGCAATAAAATTAAAAATGCACCCAAAACCGAAACCAAACGTTGCAGATGGTCATTTCTTCATGCGCAGTGGTCAACGCGGCACTCTCTAGCTGCCAAGAGCACTTTTTACTATGCACACCCAACCAGAGTGACGGGAGGAGCACATTTCAGAAAACGTGCTCAGCTCGTCGAGAAAATGTGATTTAAGCAATAAAATTAAAAATGCACCTAAAACCTAAACCAAACGTTGCAGGTGGTTATTTCTTTATGCGCAGTGGTCAACGCGGCACTCTCTAGCTGCCAAGAGCACTTTTTACTATGCGCACCCAACCAGAGTGACGGGAGGAGCACATTTCAGAAAACGTGCTCAGCTCGTCGAGAAAATGCGATTTAAGCAATAAAATTAAAAATGCACCCAAAACCTAAACCAAACGTTGCAGGTGGTTATTTCTTCATGCGCAGTGGTCAACGCGGCACTCTCTAGCTGCCAAGAGCACTTTTTACTATGCGCACCCAGCCAGAGTGACGGGAGGAGCACATTTCAGAAAACGTGCTCAGCTCGTCGAGAAAATGCGATTTAAGCAATACAATTAAAAATGCACCCAAAACCTAAACCAAACGTTGCAGATGGTCATTTCTTCATGCGCAGTGGTCAACGCGGCACTCTCTAGCTGCCAAGAGCACTTTTTACTATGCACACCCAACCAGAGTGACGGGAGGAGCGCATTTCAGAAAACGTGCTCAGCTCGACGAGAAAATGCGATTTAAGCAATCAAATTAAAAATGCACCCAAAACCTAAATCAAACGTTGCAGGTGGTTATTTCTTCATGCGCAGTGGTCAACGTGGCACTCTCTAGCTGCCAAGAGCACTTTTTACTATGCGCACCCAACCAGAGTGACGGGAGGAGCACATTTCAGAAAACGTGCTCAGCTCGTCGAGAAAATGCGATTTAAGCAATAAAATTAAAAATGCACCTTAAACCTAAACCAAACGTTGCAGATGGTTATTTCTTCATGCGCAGTGGTCAACGCGGCACTCTCTAGCTGCCAAAAGGACTTTTTACTATGCGCACCCAACCAGAGTGACGGAAGGAGCACATTTCAGAAAACGTGCTCAGCTCGTCGAGAAAATGCGATTTAAGCAATAAAATTAAAAATGCACCCAAAACCTAAACCAAACGTTGCAGGTGGTTATTTCTTCATGCGCAGTGGTCAACACGGCACTCTCTAGCTGCCAAGAGCACTTTTTTCTATGCGCACTCAACCAGAGTGACGGGAGGAGCACATTTCAGAAAACGTGCTCAGCTCGTCGAGAAAATGCGATTTAAGCAATAAAATAAAAAATGCACCTAAAACCTAAACCAAACGCTGCAGATGGTCATTTCTTCATGTGCAGTGGTCAACGCGGCACTCTCTAGCTGCCAAGAGCACTTTTTACTATGCACACCCAACCAGAGTGACGGGAGGAGCACATTTCAGAAAACGTGCTCAGCTCGTCGAGAAAATGCGATTTAAGCAATAAAATTAAAAATGCACCCAAAACCTAAACCAAACGTTGCAGGTGGTTATTTCTTCATGCGCAGCAGTCAACGCGGCACTCTCTAGCTGCCAAGAGCACTTTTTACTATGCGCACCCAACCAGAGTGACGGGAGGAGCACATTTCAGAAAACGTGCTCAGCTCGTCCAGAAAATGCTATTTAAGCAATAAAATAAAAAATGCAACTAAAACCTAAACCAAACGTTGCAGATGGTCATTTCTTCATGCGCAGTGGTCAACGCGGCACTCTCTAGCTGCCAAGAGCACTTTTTACTATGCGCACCCAACCAGTGACGGGAGGAGCACATTTCAGAAAACGTGCTCAGCTCGTCGAGAAAATGCGATTTAAGCAATAAAATTAAAAATGCACCCAAAACCTAAAGCAAACGTTTCAGATGGTCATTTCTTCATGTGCAGTTTTCAACGCGTCACTCTCTAGCTGCCAAGAGCACTTTTTACTATGCACACCCAACCAGAGTGACGGGAGGAGCGCATTTCAGGAAACGTGCTCAGCTCGTCGAGAAAATGCGATTTAAGCAATAAAATTAAAAATGCACCTAAAACCTAAACTAAACGTTGCAGGTGGTTATTTCTTCGTGCGCAGCAGTCAACGCGGCACTCTCTAGCTGCCAAGAGCACTTTTTACTATGCGCACCCAACCAGAGTGACGGGAGGAGCACATTTCAGAAAACGTGCTCAGCTCGTCGAGTAAATGCAATTTAAGCAATAAAATTAAAAATGCACCCAAAACCTAAACCAAACGTTGCAGGTGGTTATTTCTTCATGCGCAGTGGTCAACGCGGCACTCTCTAGCTGCCAAGAGCACTTTTTACTATGCGCACCCAACCAGAGTGACGGGAGGAGCACATTTCAGAAAACGTGCTCAGCTCGTCGAGAAAATGCCATTTAAGCAATAAAATTAAAAATGCACCCAAAACCTAAACCAAACGTTGCAGGTGGTTATTTCTTCATGCGCAGTGGTCAACGCGGCACTCTCTCGCTGCCAAGAGCACTTTTTACTATGCGCACCCAACCAGAGTGACGGGAGGAGCGGATTTCAGAAAACGTGCTCAGCTCGTCGAGAAAATGCGATTTAAGCAATAAAATTAAAAATGCACCTAAAACCTAAACCAAAAGTTGCCGGTGGTTATTTCTTCATGCGCAGCAGTCAACACGGCACTCTCTAGCTGCTAAGAGCACTTTTTACTATGCGCACCCAACCAGAGTGACGGGAGGAGCACATTTCAGAAAACGTGCTCAGCTCGTCGAGAAAATGCGATTTAAGCAATCAAATTAAAAATGCACCCAAAACCTAAACCAAACGTTGCAGATGGTCATTTCTTCATGTGCAGTGGTCAACGCGGCACTCTCTAGCTGCCAAGAGCACTTTTTACTATGCACACCCAACCAGAGTGACGGGAGGAGCGCATTTCAGAAAACGTGCTCAGCTCGTCGAGAAAATGCGATTTAAGCAATAAAATTAAAAATGCACCCAAAACCTAAACCAAACGCTGCAGGTGGTTATTTCTTCATGCGCAGTGGTCAACGCGGCACTCTCTAGCTGCCAAGAGCACTTTTTACTATGCGCACCCAACCAGAGTGACGGGAGGAGCACATTTCAGAAAACGTGCTCAGCTCGTCGAGAAAATGCGATTTAAGCAATAAAATTAAAAATGCACCCAAAACCTAAACCAAACGTTGCAGGTGGTTATTTCTTCATATGCAGCAGTCAACGCGGCACTCTCTAGCTGCCAAGAGCACTTTTTACTATGCGCACCCAACCAGAGTGACGGGAGGAGCACATTTCAGAAAACGTGCTCAGCTCGTCGAGAAAATGCGATTTAAGCAATAAAATAAAAAATGCACCTAAAACCTAAACCAAACGTTGCAGGTGGATATTTCTTCATGCGCAGTGGTCAACGCGGCACTCTCTAGCTGCCAAGAGCACTTTTTACTATGCGCACCCAACCAGAGTGACGTGAGGAGCACATTTCAGAAAACGTGCTCAGCTCGTCGAGAAAATACGATTTAAGCAATAACATTAAAAATGCACCTAAAACCTAAACCAAACGTTGCAGGTGGTTATTTCTTCATGCGCAGTGGTCAACGCGGCACTCTCTCGCTGCCAAGAGCACTTTTTACTATGCGCACCCAACCAGAGTGACGGGAGGAGTACATTTCAGAAAACGTGCTAAGCTCATCGAGAAAATGCGATTTAAGCAATAAAATTAAAAATGCACCTAAAACCTAAACCAAACGTTGCAGGTGGTTATTTCTTCATGCGCAGTGGTCAACGCGGCACTCTCTAGCTGCCAAGAGCACTTTTTACTATGCGCACCCAACCAGAGTGACGGGAGGAGCACATTTCAGAAAACGTGCTCAGCTCGTCGAGTAAATGCGATTTAAGCAATAAAATTAAAAATGCACCCAAAACCTAAACCAAACGTTGCAGGTGGTTATTTCTTCACGCGCAGTGGTCAACGCGGCACTCTCTAGCTGCCAAGAGCACTTTTTACTATGCGCACCCAACCAGAGTGACGGGAGGAGCACATTTCAGAAAACGTGCGCAGCTCGTCCAGAAAATGCGATTTAAGCAATAAAATTAAAAATGCACCTAAAACCTAAACCAAACGTTGCAGATGGTCATTTCTTCATGCGCAGTGGTCAACGCGGCACTCTCTAGCTGCCAAGAGCACTTTTTACTATGCACACCCAACCAGAGTGACGGGAGGAGCACATTTCAGAAAACGTGCTCAGCTCGTCCAGACAATGCGATTTAAGCAATAAAATTAAAAATGCACCCAAAACCTAAACCAAACGTTGCAGGTGGTTATTTCTTAATGTGCAGTGGTCAACGCGGCACTCTCTAGCTGCCAAGAGCACTTTTTACTATGCGCACCCAACCAGAGTGACGGGAGGAGCGCATTTCAGAAAACGTGCTCAGCTCGTCGAGAAAATGCGATTTAAGCAATAAAATTAAAAATGCACCCAAAACCTAAACCAAACGTTGCAGGTGGTTATTTCTTCATGCGCAGTGGTCAACGCGGCACTCTCTAGCTGCCAAGAGCACTTTTTACTATGCGCACCCAACCAGAGTGACGGGAGGAGCACATTTCAGAAAACGTGCTCAGCTCGTCGAGAAAATGCGATTTAAGCAATACAATTAAAAATGCACCTAAAATCTATACCAAACGTTGCAGGTGGTTATTTCTTCATGCGCAGCAGTCAACACGGCACTCTCTAGCTGCCAAGAGCACTTTTTACTATGCACACCCAACCAGAGTGACGGGAGGAGCACATTTCAGAAAACGTGCTCAGCTCGTCGAGAAAATGCGATTTAAGCAATAAAATTAAAAATGCACCCAAAACATTAAACCAAACGTTGCAGGTGGTTATTTCTTCATGCGCAGTGGTCAACGCGGCACTCTCTAGCTGCCAAGAGCATTTTTTACTATGCGCACCCAACCAGAGTGACGGGAGGAGCACATTTCAGAAAACGTGCTCAGCTCGTCGAGAAAATGCGATTTAAGCAATAAAATTAAAAATGCACCTAAAACCTAAACCAAACGTTGCAGGTGGTTATTTCTTCATGCGCAGTGGTCAACGCGGCACTCTCTAGCTGCCAAGAGCACTTTTTACTATGCGCACCCAACCAGAGCGACGGGAGGAGCACATTTCAGAAAACGTGCTCAGCTCGTCGAGAAAATGCGATTTAAGCAATAAAATTAAAAATGCACCTAAAACCTAAACTAAACGTTGCAGGTGGTTATTTCTTCGTGCGCAGCAGTCAACGCGGCACTCTCTAGCTGCCAAGAGCACTTTTTACTATGCGCACCCAACCAGAGTGACGGGAGGAGCACATTTCAGAAAACGTGCTCAGCTCGTCGAGTAAATGCAATTTAAGCAATAAAATTAAAAATGCACCCAAAACCTAAACCAAACGTTGCAGGTGGTTATTTCTTCATGCGCAGTGGTCAACGCGGCACTCTCTAGCTGCCAAGAGCACTTTTTACTATGCGCACCCAACCAGAGTGACGGGAGGAGCACATTTCAGAAAACGTGCTCAGCTCGTCCAGAAAATGCGATTTAAGCAATAAAATTAAAAATGCACCTAAAACCTAAACCAAACGTTGCAGATGGTCATTTGTTCATGCGCAGTGGTCAACGCGGCACTCTCTAGCTGCCAAGAGCACTTTTTACTATGCACACCCAACCAGAGTGACGGGAGGAGCACATTTCAGAAAATGTGCTCAGCTCGTCGAGAAAATGCCATTTAAGCAATAAAATTAAAAATGCACCCAAAACCTAAACCAAACGTTGCAGGTGGTTATTTCTTCATGCGCAGTGGTCAACGCGGCACTCTCTCGCTGCCAAGAGCACTTTTTACTATGCGCACCCAACCAGAGTGACGGGAGGAGCGGATTTCAGAAAACGTGCTCAGCTCGTCGAGAAAATGCGATTTAAGCAATAAAATTAAAAATGCACCTAAAACCTAAACCAAAAGTTGCCGGTGGTTATTTCTTCATGCGCAGCAGTCAACACGGCACTCTCTAGCTGCCAAGAGCACTTTTTACTATGCGCACCCAACCAGAGTGACGGGAGGAGCACATTTCAGAAAACGTGCTCAGCTCGTCGAGAAAATGCGATTTAAGCAATCAAATTAAAAATGCACCCAAAACCTAAACCAAACGTTGCAGATGGTCATTTCTTCATGTGCAGTGGTCAACGCGGCACTCTCTAGCTGCCAAGAGCACTTTTTACTATGCACACCCAACCAGAGTGACGGGAGGAGCGCATTTCAGAAAACGTGCTCAGCTCGTCGAGAAAATGCGATTTAAGCAATAAAATTAAAAATGCACCCAAAACCTAAACCAAACGCTGCAGGTGGTTATTTCTTCATGCGCAGTGGTCAACGCGGCACTCTCTAGCTGCCAAGAGCACTTTTTACTATGCGCACCCAACCAGAGTGACGGGAGGAGCACATTTCAGAAAACGTGCTCAGCTCGTCGAGAAAATGCGATTTAAGCAATAAAATTAAAAATGCACCCAAAACCTAAACCAAACGTTGCAGGTGGTTATTTCTTCATATGCAGCAGTCAACGCGGCACTCTCTAGCTGCCAAGAGCACTTTTTACTATGCGCACCCAACCAGAGTGACGGGAGGAGCACATTTCAGAAAACGTGCTCAGCTCGTCGAGAAAATGCGATTTAAGCAATAAAATAAAAAATGCACCTAAAACCTAAACCAAACGTTGCAGGTGGATATTTCTTCATGCGCAGTGGTCAACGCGGCACTCTCTAGCTGCCAAGAGCACTTTTTACTATGCGCACCCAACCAGAGTGACGTGAGGAGCACATTTCAGAAAACGTGCTCAGCTCGTCGAGAAAATACGATTTAAGCAATAACATTAAAAATGCACCTAAAACCTAAACCAAACGTTGCAGGTGGTTATTTCTTCATGCGCAGTGGTCAACGCGGCACTCTCTCGCTGCCAAGAGCACTTTTTACTATGCGCACCCAACCAGAGTGACGGGAGGAGTACATTTCAGAAAACGTGCTAAGCTCATCGAGAAAATGCGATTTAAGCAATAAAATTAAAAATGCACCTAAAACCTAAACCAAACGTTGCAGGTGGTTATTTCTTCATGCGCAGTGGTCAACGCGGCACTCTCTAGCTGCCAAGAGCACTTTTTACTATGCGCACCCAACCAGAGTGACGGGAGGAGCACATTTCAGAAAACGTGCTCAGCTCGTCGAGTAAATGCGATTTAAGCAATAAAATTAAAAATGCACCCAAAACCTAAACCAAACGTTGCAGGTGGTTATTTCTTCATGCGCAGTGGTCAACGCGGCACTCTCTAGCTGCCAAGAGCACTTTTTACTATGCGCACCCAACCAGAGTGACGGGAGGAGCACATTTCAGAAAACGTGCGCAGCTCGTCCAGAAAATGCGATTTAAGCAATAAAATTAAAAATGCACCTAAAACCTAAACCAAACGTTGCAGATGGTCATTTCTTCATGCGCAGTGGTCAACGCGGCACTCTCTAGCTGCCAAGAGCACTTTTTACTATGCACACCCAACCAGAGTGACGGGAGGAGCACATTTCAGAAAACGTGCTCAGCTCGTCCAGACAATGCGATTTAAGCAATAAAATTAAAAATGCACCCAAAACCTAAACCAAACGTTGCAGGTGGTTATTTCTTAATGTGCAGTGGTCAACGCGGCACTCTCTAGCTGCCAAGAGCACTTTTTACTATGCGCACCCAACCAGAGTGACGGGAGGAGCGCATTTCAGAAAACGTGCTCAGCTCGTCGAGAAAATGCGATTTAAGCAATAAAATTAAAAATGCACCCAAAACCTAAACCAAACGTTGCAGGTGGTTATTTCTTCATGCGCAGTGGTCAACGCGGCACTCTCTAGCTGCCAAGAGCACTTTTTACTATGCGCACCCAACCAGAGTGACGGGAGGAGCACATTTCAGAAAACGTGCTCAGCTCGTCGAGAAAATGCGATTTAAGCAATAAAATTAAAAATGCACCTAAAACCTAAACCAAACGCTGCAGATGGTCATTTCTTCATGTGCAGTGGTCAACGCGGCACTCTCTAGCTGCCAAGAGCACTTTTTACTATGCACACCCAACCAGAGTGACGGGAGGAGCGCATTTCAGGAAACGTGCTCAGCTCGTCGAGAAAATGCGATTTAAGCAATAAAATTAAAAATGCACCCAAAACCTAAACCAAACGTTGCAGGTGGTTATTTCTTCATGCGCAGTGGTCAACGCGGCACTCTCTAGCTGCCAAGAGCACTTTTTACTATGCGCACCCAACCAGAGTGACGGGAGGAGCACATTTCAGAAAACGTGCTCAGCTCGCCGAGAAAATGCGATTTAAGCAATACAATTAAAAATGCACCTAAAACCTAAACCAAACGTTGCAGGTGGTTATTTCTTCATGTGCAGTGGTCAACGCGGCACTCTCTAGCTGCCAAGAGCACTTTTTACTATGCGCACCCAACCAGAGTGACGGGAGGAGCACATTTCAGAAAACGTGCTCAGCTCGTCGAGAAAATGCGATTTAAGCAATAAAATTAAAAATGCACCCAAAACATTAAACCAAACGTTGCAGGTGGTTATTTCTTCATGCGCAGTGGTCAACGCGGCACTCTCTAGCTGCCAAGAGCATTTTTTACTATGCGCACCCAACCAGAGTGACGGGAGGAGCACATTTCAGAAAACGTGCTCAGCTCGTCGAGAAAATGCGATTTAAGCAATAAAATTAAAAATGCACCTAAAACCTAAACCAAACGTTGCAGGTGGTTATTTCTTAATGCGCAGTGGTCAACGCGGCACTCTCTAGCTGCCAAGAGCACTTTTTACTATGCGCACCCAACCAGAGCGACGGGAGGAGCACATTTCAGAAAACGTGCTCAGCTCGTCGAGAAAATGCGATTTAAGCAATAAAATTAAAAATGCACCTAAAACCTAAACTAAACGTTGCAGGTGGTTATTTCTTCGTGCGCAGCAGTCAACGCGGCACTCTCTAGCTGCCAAGAGCACTTTTTACTATGCGCACCCAACCAGAGTGACGGGAGGAGCACATTTCAGAAAACGTGCTCAGCTCGTCGAGTAAATGCAATTTAAGCAATAAAATTAAAAATGCACCTAAAACCTAAACCAAACGTTGCAGGTGGTTATTTCTTCATGCGCAGTGGTCAACGCGGCACTCTCTAGCTGCCAAGAGCACTTTTTACTATGCGCACCCAACCAGAGTGACGGGAGGAGCGCATTTCAGAAAACGTGCTCAGCTCGTCGAGAAAATGCGATTTAAGCAATAAAATTAAAAATGCACCTAAAACCTAAACCAAAAGTTGCAGGTGGTTATTTCTTCATGCGCAGCAGTCAACACGGCACTCTCTAGCTGCCAAGAGCACTTTTTACTATGCGCACCCAACCAGAGTGACGGGAGGAGCACATTTCAGAAAACGTGCTCAGCTCGTCCAGAAAATGCGATTTAAGCAATAAAATTAAAAATGCACCTAAAACCTAAACCAAACGTTGCAGATGGTCATTTCTTCATGCGCAGTGGTCAACGCGGCACTCTCTAGCTGCCAAGAGCACTTTTTACTATGCACACCCAACCAGAGTGACGGGAGGAGCACATTTCAGAAAACGTGCTCAGCTCGTCCAGACAATGCGATTTAAGCAATAAAATTAAAAATGCACCCAAAACCTAAACCAAACGTTGCAGGTGGTTATTTCTTCATGCGCAGTGGTCAACGCGGCACTCTCTAGCTGCCAAGAGCACTTTTTACTATGCGCACCCAACCAGAGTGACGGGAGGAGCGCATTTCAGAAAACGTGCTCAGCTCGTCGAGAAAATGCGATTTAAGCAATAAAATTAAAAATGCACCTAAAACCTAAACCAAAAGTTGCAGGTGGTTATTTCTTCATGCGCAGCAGTCAACACGGCACTCTCGAGCTGCCAAGAGCACTTTTTAATATGCACACCCAACAAGAGTGACGGGAGGAGCACATTTCAGAAAACGTGCTCAGCTCGTCGAGAAAATGCGATTTAAGCAATAAAATTAAAAATGCACCCAAAACCTAAACCAAACGTTGCAGATGGTCATTTCTTCATGTGCAGTGGTCAACGCGGCACTCTCGAGCTGCCAAGAGCACTTTTTACTATGCACACCCAACCAGAGTGACGGGAGGAGCACATTTCAGAAAACGTGCTCAGCTCGTCGAGAAAATGCGATTTAAGCAATAAAATTAAAAATGCACCTAAAACCCAAACCAAACGTTGCAGGTGGTTATTTCTTCATGCGCAGTGGTCAACGCGGCACTCTCTAGCTGCCAAGAGCACTTTTTACTATGCGCACCCAACCAGAGTGACGGGAGGAGCGCATTTCAGAAAACGTGCTCAGCTCGTTGAGAAAATGCGATTTAAGCAATAAAATTAAAAATGCACCCAAAACCTAAACCAAACGTTGCAGGTGGTTATTTCTTCATGCGCAGTGGTCAACGCAGCACTCTCTAGCTGCCAAGAGCACTTTTTACGATGCACACCCAACCAGAGAGACGGGAGGAGCGCATTTCAGAAAACGTGCTCAGCTCGACGAGAAAATGCGATTTAAGCAATAAAATTAAAAATGCACCCAAAACCTAAACCAAACGTTGCAGGTGGTAATTTCTTCATGCGCAGTGGTCAACGCGGCACTCTCTAGCTGCCAAGAGCACTTTTTACTATGCGCACCCAACCAGAGTGACGGGAGGAGTACATTTCAGAAAACGTGCTCAGCTCGTCGAGAAAATGCGATTTAAGCAATAAAATTAAAAATGCACCCAAAACCTAAACCAAACGTTGCAGGTGGTCATTTCTTCATGCGCAGTGGTCAACGCGGCACTCTCTAGCTGCCAAGAGCACTTTTTACTATGCGCACCCAACCAGAGTGACGGGAGGAGCACATTTCAGAAAACGTGCTCAGCTCGTCCAGAAAATGCGATTTAAGCAATAAAATTAAAAATGCACCTAAAACCTAAACCAAACGTTGCAGATGGGCATTTCTTCATGCGCAGTGGTCAACGCGGCACTCTCTAGCTGCCAAGAGCACTTTTTACTATGCACACCCAACCAGAGTGACGGGAGGAGCGCATTTTAGAAAACGTGCTCAGCTCGACGAGAAAATGCGATTTAAGCAATAAAATTAAAAATGCACCCAAAACCTAAACCAAACGTTGCAGGTGGTTATTTCTTCATGCGCAGTGGTCAACGCGGCACTCTCTAGCTGCCAAGAGCACTTTTTACTATGCGCACCCAACCAGAGTGACGGGAGGAGCACATTTCAGAAAACGTGCTCAGCTCGTCGAGAAAATGCGATTTAAGCAATAAAATTAAAAATGCACCTAAAACCTAAACCAAACGTTGCAGGTGGTTATTTCTTCATGCGCAGCAGTCAACGCGGCACTCTCTAGCTGCCAAGAGCACTTTTTACTATGCGCACCCAACCAGAGTGACGGGAGGAGCACATTTCAGAAAACGTGCTCAGCTCGTCGAGAAAATGCGATTTAAGCAATAAAATTAATAATGCACCTAAAACCTAAACCAAACGTTGGAGATGGTCATTTCTTCATGCGCAGTGGTCAACGCGGCACTCTCTAGCTGCCAAGAGCACTTTTTACTATGCACACCCAACCAGAGTGACGGGAGGAGCGCATTTCAGAAAACGTGCTCAGCTCGTCGAGAAAATGCGATTTAAGCAATAAAATAAAAAATGCACCTAAAACCTAAACCAAACGCTGCAGATGGTCATTTCTTCATGTGCAGTGGTCAACGCGGCACTCTCTAGCTGCCAAGAGCACTTTTTACTATGCGCACCCAACCAGACTGACGGGAGGAGCACATTTCAGAAAACGTGCTCAGCTCGTCGAGAAAATGCGATTTAAGCAACAAAATTAAAAATGCACCCAAAACCTAAACCAAACGTTGCAGGTGGTTATTTCTTCATGCGCAGCAGTCAACGCGGCACTCTCTAGCTGCCAAGAGCACTTTTTAATATGCACACCCAACAAGAGTGACGGGAGGAGCGCATTTCAGAAAACGTGCTCAGCTCGACGAGAACATGCGATTTAAGCAATAAAATTAAAAATGCACCCAAAACCTAAACCAAACGTTGCAGGTGGTTATTTCTTCATGCGCAGTGGTCAACGCGGCACTCTCTAGCTGCCAAGAGCACTTTTTACTATGCGCACCCAACCAGAGTGACGGGAGGACCACATTTCAGAAAACGTGCTCAGCTCGTCGAGAAAATGCAATTTAAGCAATAAAATTAAAAATGCACCCAAAACCTAAACCAAACGTTGCAGGTGGTTATTTCTTCATGCGCAGTGGTAAACGCGGCACTCTCTAGCTGCCAAGAGCACTTTTTACTATGCGCACCCAACCAGAGTGACGGGTGGAGCACATTTCATAAAACGTGCTCAGCTCGTCCAGAAAATGCGATTTAAGCAATAAAATTAAAAATGCACCCAAAACCTAAACCAAACGTTGCAGATGGTCATTTCTTCATGCGCAGTGGTCAACGCGGCACTCTCTAGCTGCCAAGAGCACTTTTTACTATGCGCACCCAACCAGAGTGACGGGAGGACCACATTTCAGAAAACGTGCTCAGCTCGTCGAGAAAATGCGATTTAAGCAATAAAATTAAAAATGCACCCAAAACCTAAACCAAACGTTGCAGGTGGTTATTTCTTCATGCGCAGCAGTCAACGCGGCACTCTCTAGCTGCCAAGAGCACTTTTTACTATGCGCACCCAACCAGAGTGACGGGAGGAGCACATTTCAGAAAACGTGCTCAGCTCGTCGAGAAAATGCGATTTAAGCAATGAAATTAAAAATGCACCCAAAACCTAAACCAAACGTTGCAGGTGGTTATTTCTTCATGCGCAGTGGTCAACGCGGCACTCTCTAGCTGCCAAGAGCACTTTTTACTATGCGCACCCAACCAGAGTGACGGGAGGAGCACTTTTCAGAAAACGTGCTCAGCTCGTCGAGAAATTGCGAATTAAGCAATAAAATTAAAAATGCACCCAAAACCTAAACCAAACGTTGCAGATGGTCATTTCTTCATGCGCAGTGGTCAACGCGGCACTCTCTAGCTGCCAAGAGCACTTTTTACTATGCGCACCCAACCAGAGTGACGGGAGGAGCACATTTCAGAAAACGTGCTCAGCTCGTCGAGAAAATGCGATTTAAGCAATAAAATTAAAAATGCACCTAAAACCCAAACCAAACGTTGCAGGTGGTTATTTCTTCATGCGCAGTGGTCAACGCGGCACTCTCTAGCTGCCAAGAGCACTTTTTACTATGCGCACCCAACCAGAGTGACGGGAGGAGCACATTTCAGAAAATGTGCTCAGCTCGTCGAGAAAATGCCATTTAAGCCGTACAATTAAAAATGCACCTAAAACCTAAACCAAACGTTGCAGGTGGTTGTTTCTTCATGCGCAGTGGTCAACGTGGCACTCTCTAGCTGCCAAGAGCACTTTTTACTATGCGCACCCAACCAGAGTGACGGGAGGAGCACATTTCAGAAAACGTGCTCAGCTCGTCGAGAAAATGCGATTTAAGCAATAAAATTAAAAATGCACCTAAAACCTAAACCAAACGTTGCAGGTGGTTATTTCTTCATGCGCAGTGGTCAACGCGGCACTCTGTAGCTGCCAAGAGCACTTTTTACTGTGCGCACCCACCCAGAGTGACGGGAGGAGCACATTTCAGAAAACGTGCTCACCTCGTCGAGAAAGTGCGATTTAAGCAATAAAATTAAAAATGCACCTAAAACCTAAACCAAACGTTGCAGGTGGTTATTTCTTCATGCGCAGTGGTCAACGCGGCACTCTCTAGCTGCCAAGAGCACTTTTTACTATGCGCACCCAACCAGAGTGACGGGAGGAGCACATTTCAGAAAACGTGCTCAGCTCGTCGAGAAAATGCGATTTAAGCAATAAAATAAAAAATGCACCTAAAACCTAAACCAAACGTTGCAGGTGGTTATTTCTTCATGCGCAGTGGTCAACGCGGCACTCTCTAGCTGCCAAGAGCACTTTTTACTATGCGCACCCAACCAGAGTGACGGGAGGAGCACATTTCAGAAAACGTGCTCAGCTCGTCGAGAAAATGCGATTTAAGCAATAAAATTAAAAATGCACCTAAAACCTAAACCAAACGTTGCAGGTGGTTTTTTCTTCATGCGCAGTGGTCAACGCGGCACTCTCTAGCTGCCAAGAGCACTTTTTACTAAGCGCACCCAACCAGCGTGACGGGAGGAGCACATTTCAGAAAACGTGCTCAGCTCGTCGAGAAAATGCGATTTAAGCAATAAAATTTAAAATGCACCTAAAACCTAAACCAAACGTTGCAGGTGGTTATTTCTTCATGCGCAGTGGTCAATGCGGCACTCTCTAGCTGCCAAGAGCACTTTTTACTATGCGCACCTAACCAGAGTGACGGGAGGAGCACATTTCAGAAAACGTGCTCAGCTCGTCGAGAAAATGCGATTTACGCAATAAAATTAAAAATGCACCTAAAACCTAAACAAAACGTTGCAGGTGGTTATTTCTTCATGCGCAGTGGTCAACGCGGCACTCTCTAGCTGCCAAGAGCACTTTTTACTATGCGCACCCAACCAGAGTGACGGGAGGAGCACATTTCAGAAAACGTGCTCAGCTCGTCGAGAAAATGCGATTTAAGCAATAAAATTAAAAATGCACCCAAAACCTAAACCAAACGTTGCAGGTGGTTATTTCTTCATGCGCAGCAGTCAAAGCGGCACTCTCTAGCTGCCAAGAGCACTTTTTACTATGTGCACCCAACCAGAGTGACGGGAGGAGCACATTTCAGAAAACGTGCTCAGCTCGTCGAGAAAATGCGATTCAAGCAATAAAATTTGAAATGCACCTAAAACCTAAACCAAACGTTGCAGGTGGTTATTTCTTCATGCGCATTGGTCAACGCGGCACTCTCTAGCTGCCAAGAGCACTTTTTACTTTGCGCACCCAACCAGAGTGACAGGAGGAGCACATTTCAGAAAACGTGCTCAGCTCGTCGAGAAAATGCGATTTAAGCAATAAAATTAAAAATGCACCCAAAACCTAAACCAAACGTTGCAGGTGGTTATTTCTTCATGCGCATTGGTCAACGCGGCACTCTCTAGCTGCCAAGAGCACTTTTTACTTTGCGCACCCAACCAGAGTGACGGGAGGAGCACATTTCAGAAAACGTGCTCAGCTCGTCGAGAAAATGCGATTTAAGCAATAAAATTAAAAATGCACCCAAAACCTAAACCAAACGTTGCAGGTGGTTATTTCTTCATGCACAGTGGTCAACGCGGCACTCTCTAGCTGCCAAGAGCACTTTTTACTATGCGCACCCAACCAGAGTGACGGGAGGATCACATTTCAGAAAACGTGCTCAGCTCGTCCAGAAAAGGCTATTTAAGCAATAAAATAAAAAATGCACATAAAACCTAAACCAAACGTTGCAGATGGTCATTTCTTCATGCGCAGTGGTCAATGCGGCACTCTCTAGCTGCCAAGAGCACTTTTTACTATGCGCACCAAACCAGAGTGACGGGAGGAGAACATTTCAGAAAACGTGCTCAGCTCGTCGAGAAAATGCGATTTAAGCAATAAAATTAAAACTGCACCCAAAACCTAAACCAAACGTTGCAGATGGTCATTTCTTCATGCGCAGTGGTCAACGCGGCACTCTCTAGCTGCCAAGAGCACTTTTTACTATGCACACCCAACCAGAGTGACGGGAGGAGCACATTTCAGAAAACGTGCTCAGCTCGTCGAGAAAATGCGATTTAAGCAATAAAATTAAAAATGCACCCAAAACCTAAACCAAACGTTGCAGGTGGTTATTTCTTCATGCGCAGCAGTCAATGCGGCACTCTCTAGCTGCCAAGAGCACTTTTTACTATGCGCACCCAACCAGAGTGACGGGAGGAGCACATTTCAGAAAACGTGCTCAGCTCGTCGAGAAAATGCGATTTAAGCAATAAAATTAAAAATGCACCCAAAACCTAAACCAAACGTTGCAGATGGTCATTTCTTCATGCGCAGTGGTCAACGCGGCACTCTCTAGCTGCCAAGAGCACTTTTTACTATGCGCACCCAACCAGAGTGACGGGAGGACCACATTTCAGAAAACGTGCTCAGCTCGTCGAGAAAATGCGATTTAAGCAATAAAATTAAAAATGCACCCAAAACTTAAACCAAACGTTGCAGGTGGTTATTTCTTCATGCGCAGCAGTCAACGCGGCACTCTCTAGCTGCCAAGAGCACTTTTTACTATGCGCACCCAACCAGAGTGACGGGAGGAGCACATTTCAGAAAACGTTCTCAGCTCGTCGAGAAAATGCGATTTAAGCAATGAAATTAAAAATCCACCCAAAACCTAAACCAAACGTTGCAGGTGGTTATTTCTTCATGCGCAGTGGTCAACGCGGCACTCTCTAGCTGCCAAGAGCACTTTTTACTATGCGCACCCAACCAGAGTGACGGGAGGAGCACTTTTCAGAAAACGTGCTCAGTTCGTCGAGAAATTGCGAATTAAGCAATAAAATTAAAAATGCACCCAAAACCTAAACCAAACGTTGGAGATGGTCATTTCTTCATGCGCAGTGGTCAACGCGGCACTCTCTAGCTGCCAAGAGCACTTTTTACTATGCGCACCCAACCAGAGTGACGGGAGGAGCACATTTCAGAAAACGTGCTCAGCTCGTCGAGAAAATGCGATTTAAGCAATAAAATTAAAAATGCACCTAAAACCTAAACCAAACGTTGCAGGTGGTTATTTCTTCATGCGCAGTGGTCAACGCGGCACTCTCTAGCTGCCAAGAGCACTTTTTACTATGCGCACCCAACCAGAGTGACGGGAGGAGCACATTTCAGAAAACGTGCTCAGCTCGTCGAGAAAATGCGATTTAAGCAATAAAATTAAAAATGCACCTAAAACCTAAACCAAACGTTGCAGGTGGTTATTTCTTCATGCGCAGTGGTCAACGCGGCACTCTCTAGCTGCCAAGAGCACTTTATACTATGCGCACCCAACCAGAGTGACGGGAGGAGCACATTTCAGAAAACGTGCTCAGCTCGTCGAGAAAATGCGATTTAAGCAATAAAATTTAAAATGCACCTAAAACCTAAACCAAACGTTGCAGGTGGTTATTTCTTCATGCGCAGTGGTCAATGCGGCACTCTCTAGCTGCCAAGAGCACTTTTTACTATGCGCACCTAACCAGAGTGAAGGGAGGAGCACATTTCAGAAAACGTGCTCAGCTCGTCGAGAAAATGCGATTTACGCAATAAAATTAAAAATGCACCTAAAACCTAAACAAAACGTTGCAGGTGGTTATTTCTTCATGCGCAGTGGTCAACGCGGCACTCTCTAGCTGCCAAGAGCACTTTTTACTATGCACACCCAACCAGAGTGACGGGAGGAGCGCATTTCAGAAAACGTGCTCAGCTCGTCGAGAAAATGCGATTTAAGCAATAAAATTAAAAATGCACCCAAAACCTAAACCAAACGTTGCAGGTGGTCATTTCTTCATGCGCAGTGGTCAACGCGGCACTCTCTAGCTGCCAAGAGCACTTTTTACTATGCGCACCCAACCAGAGTGACGGGAGGAGCACATTTCAGAAAACGTGCTCAGCTCGTCGAGAAAATGCGATTTAAGCAATAAAATTAAAAAATGCACCCAAAACCTAAACCAAACGTTGCAGATGGTCATTTCTTCATGCGCAGTGGTCAACGCGGCACTCTCTAGCTGCCAAGAGCACTTTTTAATATGCACACCCAACAAGAGTGACGGGAGGAGCGCATTTCAGAAAACGTGCTCAGCTCGACGAGAACATGCGATTTAAGCAATAAAATTAAAAATGCACCCAAAACCTAAACCAAACGTTGCAGGTGGTTATTTCTTCATGCGCAGTGGTCAACGCGGCACTCTCTAGCTACCAAGAGCACTTTTTACTATGCGCACCCAACCAGAGTGACGGGAGGAGCACATTTCAGAAAACGTGCTCAGCTCGTCGAGAAAATGCGATTTAAGCAATAAAATTAAAAATTCACCCAAAACCTAAACCAAACGTTGCAGGTGGTTATTTCTTCATGCGCAGTGGTAAACGCGGCACTCTCTAGCTGCCAAGAGCACTTTTTACTATGCACACCCAACCAGAGTGACGGGAGGAGCACATTTCAGAAAACGTGCTCAGCTCGTCGAGAAAATGCGATTTAAGCAATAAAATTAAAAATGCACCCAAAACCTAAACCAAACGTTGAGGGTGGTTATTTCTTCATGCGCAGTGGTCAACGCGGCACTCTCTAGCTGCCAAGATCACTTTTTACTATGCGCACCCAACCAGAGTGACGGGAGGAGCACATTTCATAAAACGTGCTCAGCTCGTCGAGAAAATGCGATTTAAGCAATAAAATTAAAAATGCACCCAAAACCTAAACCAAACGTTGCAGGTGGTTATTTCTTCGTGCGCAGCAGTCAACGCGGCACTCTCTAGCTGCCAAGAGCACTTTTTACTATGTGCACCCAACCAGAGTGACGGGAGGACCACATTTCAGAAAACGTGCTCAGCTCGTCGAGAAAATGCGATTCAAGCAATAAAATTTAAAATGCACCTAAAACCTAAACCAAACGTTGCAGGTGGTTATTTCTTCATGCGCATTGGTCAACGCGGCACTCTCTAGCTGCCAAAAGCACTTTTTACTTTGCGCACCCAACCAGAGTGACGGGAGGAGCACATTTCAGAAAACGTGCTCAGCTCGTCGAGAAAATGCGATTTAAGCAATAAAATTAAAAATGCACCCAAAACCTAAACCAAACGTTGCAGGTGGTTATTTCTTCATGCGCAGTGGTCAACGCGGCACTCTCTAGCTGCCAAGAGCACTTTTTACTATGCGCACCCAACCAGAGTGACGGGAGGAGCACATTTCAGAAAACGTGCTCAGCTCGTCCAGAAAAGGCTATTTAAGCAATAAAATAAAAAATGCACCTAAAACCTAAACCAAACGTTGCAGATGGTCATTTCTTCATGCGCAGTGGTCAATGCGGCACTCTCTAGCTGCCAAGAGTACTTTTTACTATGCGCACCAAACCAGAGTGACGGGGGGAGCACATTTCAGAAAACGTGCTCAGCTCGTCGAGAAAATGCGATTTAAGCAATAAAATTAAAAATGCACCCAAAACCTAAACCAAACGTTGCAGATGGTCATTTCTTCATGTGCAGTGGTCAACGCGACACTCTCTAGCTGCCAAGAGCACTTTTTACTATGCGCACCCAACCAGAGTGACGGGAGGAGCACATTTCAGAAAACGTGCTCAGCTCGTCGAGAAAATGCGATTTAAGCAATAAAATTAAAAATGCACCCAAAACCTAAACCAAACGTTGCAGGTGGTTATTTCTTCATGCGCATTGGTCAACGCGGCACTCTCTAGCTGCCAAGAGCACTTTTTACTATGCGCACCCAACCAGAGTGACGGGAGGAGCACTTTTCAGAAAACGTGCTCAGCTCGTCGAGAAAATGCGAATTAAGCAATAAAATTAAAAATGCACCCAAAACCTAAACCAAACGTTCCAGATGGTCATTTCTTCATGCGCAGTGGTCAACGCGGCACTCTCTAGCTGCCAAGAGCACTTTTTACTATGCGCACCCAACCAGAGTGACGGGAGGAGCACATTTCAGAAAACGTGCTCAGCTCGTCGAGAAAATGCGATTTAAGCAATAAAATTAAAAATGCACCTAAAACCCAAACCAAACGTTGCAGGTGGTTATTTCTTCATGCGCAGTGGTCAACGCGGCACTCTCTAGCTGCCAAGAGCACTTTTTACTATGCGCACTCAACCAGAGTGACGGGAGCACATTTTAGAAAACGTTCTCAGCTCGTCGAGAAAATGCGATTTAAGCTATGAAATTAAAAATGCACCTAAAACCTAAACCAAACGTTGCAGGTGGTTATTTCTTCATGCGCAGTGGTCAACGCGGCACTCTCTAGCTGCCAAGAGCACTTTTTACTATGCGCACCCAACCAGAGTGACGGGAGGAGCACATGTCAGAAAACGTGCTCAGCTCGTCGAGAAAATGCGATTTAAGCAATAAAATTAAAAATGCACCTAAAACCTAAACCAAACGTTGCAGGTGGTTATTTCTTCATGCGCATTGGTCAACGCGGCACTCTCTAGCTGCCAAGAGCACTTTTTACTTTGCGCACCCAACCAGAGTGACGGGAGGAGCACATTTCAGAAAACGTGCTCAGCTCGTCGAGAAAATGCGATTTAAGCAATAAAATTAAAAATGCACCCAAAACCTAAACCAAACGTTGCAGGTGGTTATTTCTTCATGCGCATTGGTCAACGCGGCACTCTCTAGCTGCCAAGAGCACTTTTTACTTTGCACACCCAACCAGAGTGACGGGAGGAGCACATTTCAGAAAACGTGCTCAGCTCGTCGAGAAAATGCGATTTAAGCAATAAAATTAAAAATGCACCCAAAACCTAAACCAAACGTTGCAGGTGGTTATTTCTTCATGCGCAGTGGTCAACGCGGCACTCTCTAGCTGCCAAGAGCACTTTTTACTATGCGCACCCAACCAGAGTGACGGGAGGAGCACATTTCAGAAAACGTGCTCAGCTCGTCCAGAAAAGGCTATTTAAGCAATAAAATAAAAAATGCACATAAAACCTAAACCAAACGTTGCAGATGGTCATTTCTTCATGCGCAGTGGTCAATGCGGCACTCTCTAGCTGCCAAGAGCACTTTTTACTATGCGCACCCAACCAGAGTGACGGGAGGAGCAGATTTCAGAAAACGTGCTCAGCTCGTCGAGAAAATGCGATTTAAGCAATAAAATTAAAAATGCACCCAAAACCTAAACCAAACGTTGCAGATGGTCATTTCTTCATGCGCAGTGGTCAACGCGGCACTCTCTAGCTGCCAAGAGCACTTTTTACTATGCGCACCCAACCAGAGTGACGGGAGGACCACATTTCAGAAAACGTGCTCAGCTCGTCGAGAAAATGCGATTTAAGCAATAAAATTAAAAATGCACCCAAAACTTAAACCAAACGTTGCAGGTGGTTATTTCTTCATGCGCAGCAGTCAACGCGGCACTCTCTAGCTGCCAAGAGCACTTTTTACTATGCGCACCCAACCAGAGTGACGGGAGGAGCACATTTCAGAAAACGTGCTCAGCTCGTCGAGAAAATGCGATTTAAGCAATGAAATTAAAAATGCACCCAAAACCTAAACCAAACGTTGCAGGTGATTATTTCTTCATGCGCAGTGGTCAACGCGGCACTCTCTAGCTGCCAAGAGCACTTTTTACTATGCGCACCCAACCAGAGTGACGGGAGGAGCACTTTTCAGAAAACGTGCTCAGCTCGTCGAGAAATTGCGAATTAAGCAATAAAATTAAAAATGCACCCAAAACCTAAACCAAACGTTGCAGATGGTCATTTCTTCATGCGCAGTGGTCAACGCGGCACTCTCTAGCTGCCAAGAGCACTTTTTACTATGCGCACCCAACCAGAGTGACGGGAGGAGCACATTTCAGAAAACGTGCTCAGCTCGTCGAGAAAATGCGATTTAAGCAATAAAATTAAAAATGCACCTAAAACCCAAACCAAACGTTGTAGGTGGTTATTTCTTCATGCGCAGTGGTCAACGCGGCACTCTCTAGCTGCCAAGAGCACTTTTTACTATGCGCACCCAACCAGAGTGACGGGAGGAGCACATTTCAGAAAATGTGCTGAGCTCGTCGAGAAAATGCCATTTAAGCCGTACAATTAAAAATGCACCTACAACCTAAACCAAACGTTGCAGGTGGTTGTTTCTTCATGCGCAGTGGTCAACGTGGCACTCTCTAGCTGCCAAGAGCACTTTTTACTATGCGCACCCAACCAGAGTGACGGGAGGAGCACATTTCAGAAAACGTGCTCAGCTCGTCGAGAAAATGCGATTTAAGCAATAAAATTAAAAATGCACCTAAAACCTAAACCAAACGTTGCAGGTGGTTATTTCTTCATGCGCAGTGGTCAACGCGGCACTCTGTAGCTGCCAAGAGCACTTTTTACTATGCGCACCCACCCAGAGTGACGGGAGGAGCACATTTCAGAAAACGTGCTCACCTCGTCGAGAAAATGCGATTTAAGCAATAAAATTAAAAATGCACCTAAAACCTAAACCAAACGTTGCAGGTGGTTATTTCTTCATGCGCAGTGGTCAACGCGGCACTCTCTAGCTGCCAAGAGCACTTTTAACTATGCGCTCCCAACCAGAGTGACGGGAGGAGCACATTTCAGAAAACGTGCTCAGCTCGTCGAGAAAATGCGATTTAAGCAATAAAATTAAAAATGCACCTAAAACCTAAACCAAACGTTGCAGGTGGTCATTTCTTCATGCGCAGTGGTCAACGCGGCACTCTCTAGCTGCCAAGAGCACTTTTTACTATGCGCACCCAACCAGAGTGACGGGAGGAGCACATTTCAGAAAACGTGCTCAGCTCGTCGAGAAAATGCGATTTAAGCAATAAAATTAAAAATGCACCCAAAACCTAAACCAAACGTTGCAGATGGTCATTTCTTCATGCGCAGTGGTCAACGCGGCACTCTCTAGCTGCCAAGAGCACTTTTTAATATGCACACCCAACAAGAGTGACGGGAGGAGCGCATTTCAGAAAACGTGCTCAGCTCGACGAGAACATGCGATTTAAGCAATAAAATTAAAAATGCACCCAAAACCTAAACCAAACGTTGCAGGTGGTTATTTCTTCATGCGCAGTGGTCAACGCGGCACTCTCTAGCTACCAAGAGCACTTTTTACTATGCGCACCCAACCAGAGTGACGGGAGGAGCACATTTCAGAAAACGTGCTCAGCTCGTCGAGAAAATGCGATTTAAGCAATAAAATTAAAAATGCACCCAAAACCTAAACCAAACGTTGCAGGTGGTTATTTCTTCATGCGCAGTGGTAAACGCGGCACTCTCTAGCTGCCAAGAGCACTTTTTACTATGCACACCCAACCAGAGTGACGGGAGGAGCACATTTCAGAAAACGTGCTCAGCTCGTCGAGAAAATGCGATTTAAGCAATAAAATTAAAAATGCACCCAAAACCTAAACCAAACGTTGCAGGTGGTTATTTCTTCATGCGCAGTGGTCAACGCGGCACTCTCTAGCTGCCAAGATCACTTTTTACTATGCGCACCCAACCAGAGTGACGGGAGGAGCACATTTCATAAAACGTGCTCAGCTCGTCGAGAAAATGCGATTTAAGCAATAAAATTAAAAATGCACCCAAAACCTAAACCAAACGTTGCAGGTGGTCATTTCTTCGTGCGCAGCAGTCAACGCGGCACTCTCTAGCTGCCAAGAGCACTTTTTACTATGTGCACCCAACCAGAGTGACGGGAGGACCACATTTCAGAAAACGTGCTCAGCTCGTCGAGAAAATGCGATTCAAGCAATAAAATTTAAAATGCACCTAAAACCTAAACCAAACGTTGCAGGTGGTTATTTCTTCATGCGCATTGGTCAACGCGGCACTCTCTAGCTGCCAAAAGCACTTTTTACTTTGCGCACCCAACCAGAGTGACGGGGGGAGCACATTTCAGAAAACGTGCTCAGCTCGTCGAGAAAATGCGATTTAAGCAATAAAATTAAAAATGCACCCAAAACCTAAACCAAACGTTGCAGGTGGTTATTTCTTCATGCGCAGCAGTCAACGCGGCACTCTCTAGCTGCCAAGAGCACTTTTTACTATGCGCACCCAACCAGAGTGACGGGAGGAGCACATTTCAGAAAACGTGCTCAGCTCGTCGAGAAAATGCGATTTAAGCAATAAAATTAAAAATGCACCCAAAACCTAAACCAAACGTTGCAGATGGTCATTTCTTCATGCGCAGTGGTCAACGCGGCACTCTCTAGCTGCCAAGAGCACTTTTTACTATGCGCACCCAACCAGAGTGACGGGAGGACCACATTTCAGAAAACGTGCTCAGCTCGTCGAGAAAATGCGATTTAAGCAATAAAATTAAAAATGCACCCAAAACTTAAACCAAACGTTGCAGGTGGTTATTTCTTCATGCGCAGCAGTCAACGCGGCACTCTCTAGCTGCCAAGAGCACTTTTTACTATGCGCACCCAACCAGAGTGACGGGAGGAGCACATTTCAGAAAACGTGCTCAGCTCGTCGAGAAAATGCGATTTAAGCAATGAAATTAAAAATGCACCCAAAACCTAAACCAAACGTTGCAGGTGGTTATTTCTTCATGCGCAGTGGTCAACGCGGCACTCTCTAGCTGCCAAGAGCACTTTTTACTATGCGCACCCAACCAGAGTGACGGGAGGAGCACTTTTCAGAAAACGTGCTCAGCTCGTCGAGAAATTGCGAATTAAGCAATAAAATTAAAAATGCACCCAAAACCTAAACCAAACGTTGCAGATGGTCATTTCTTCATGCGCAGTGGTCAACGCGGCACTCTCTAGCTGCCAAGAGCACTTTTTACTATGCGCACCCAACCAGAGTGACGGGAGGAGCACATTTCAGAAAACGTGCTCAGCTCGTCGAGAAAATGCGATTTAAGCAATAAAATTAAAAATGCACCTAAAACCCAAACCAAACGTTGTAGGTGGTTATTTCTTCATGCGCAGTGGTCAACGCGGCACTCTCTAGCTGCCAAGAGCACTTTTTACTATGCGCACCCAACCAGAGTGACGGGAGGAGCACATTTCAGAAAATGTGCTCAGCTCGTCGAGAAAATGCCATTTAAGCCGTACAATTAAAAATGCACCTACAACCTAAACCAAACGTTGCAGGTGGTTGTTTCTTCATGCGCAGTGGTCAACGTGGCACTCTCTAGCTGCCAAGAGCACTTTTTACTATGCGCACCCAACCAGAGTGACGGGAGGAGCACATTTCAGAAAACGTGCTCAGCTCGTCGAGAAAATGCGATTTAAGCAATAAAATTAAAAATGCACCTAAAACCTAAACCAAACGTTGCAGGTGGTTATTTCTTCATGCGCAGTGGTCAACGCGGCACTCTGTAGCTGCCAAGAGCACTTTTTACTATGCGCACCCACCCAGAGTGACGGGAGGAGCACATTTCAGAAAACGTGCTCACCTCGTCGAGAAAATGCGATTTAAGCAATAAAATTAAAAATGCACCTAAAACCTAAACCAAACGTTGCAGGTGGTTATTTCTTCATGCGCAGTGGTCAACGCGGCACTCTCTAGCTGCCAAGAGCACTTTTAACTATGCGCTCCCAACCAGAGTGACGGGAGGAGCACATTTCAGAAAACGTGCTCAGCTCGTCGAGAAAATGCGATTTAAGCAATAAAATTAAAAATGCACCTAAAACCTAAACCAAACGTTGCAGGTGGTCATTTCTTCATGCGCAGTGGTCAACGCGGCACTCTCTAGCTGCCAAGAGCACTTTTTACTATGCGCACCCAACCAGAGTGACGGGAGGAGCACATTTCAGAAAACGTGCTCAGCTCGTCGAGAAAATGCGATTTAAGCAATAAAATTAAAAATGCACCCAAAACCTAAACCAAACGTTGCAGATGGTCATTTCTTCATGCGCAGTGGTCAACGCGGCACTCTCTAGCTGCCAAGAGCACTTTTTAATATGCACACCCAACAAGAGTGACGGGAGGAGCGCATTTCAGAAAACGTGCTCAGCTCGACGAGAACATGCGATTTAAGCAATAAAATTAAAAATGCACCCAAAACCTAAACCAAACGTTGCAGGTGGTTATTTCTTCATGCGCAGTGGTCAACGCGGCACTCTCTAGCTACCAAGAGCACTTTTTACTATGCGCACCCAACCAGAGTGACGGGAGGAGCACATTTCAGAAAACGTGCTCAGCTCGTCGAGAAAATGCGATTTAAGCAATAAAATTAAAAATGCACCCAAAACCTAAACCAAACGTTGCAGGTGGTTATTTCTTCATGCGCAGTGGTAAACGCGGCACTCTCTAGCTGCCAAGAGCACTTTTTACTATGCACACCCAACCAGAGTGACGGGAGGAGCACATTTCAGAAAACGTGCTCAGCTCGTCGAGAAAATGCGATTTAAGCAATAAAATTAAAAATGCACCCAAAACCTAAACCAAACGTTGCAGGTGGTTATTTCTTCATGCGCAGTGGTCAACGCGGCACTCTCTAGCTGCCAAGATCACTTTTTACTATGCGCACCCAACCAGAGTGACGGGAGGAGCACATTTCATAAAACGTGCTCAGCTCGTCGAGAAAATGCGATTTAAGCAATAAAATTAAAAATGCACCCAAAACCTAAACCAAACGTTGCAGGTGGTTATTTCTTCGTGCGCAGCAGTCAACGCGGCACTCTCTAGCTGCCAAGAGCACTTTTTACTATGTGCACCCAACCAGAGTGACGGGAGGACCACATTTCAGAAAACGTGCTCAGCTCGTCGAGAAAATGCGATTCAAGCAATAAAATTTAAAATGCACCTAAAACCTAAACCAAACGTTGCAGGTGGTTATTTCTTCATGCGCATTGGTCAACGCGGCACTCTCTAGCTGCCAAAAGCACTTTTTACTTTGCGCACCCAACCAGAGTGACGGGAGGAGCACATTTCAGAAAACGTGCTCAGCTCGTCGAGAAAATGCGATTTAAGCAATAAAATTAAAAATGCACCCAAAACCTAAACCAAACGTTGCAGGTGGTTATTTCTTCATGCGCAGTGGTCAACGCGGCACTCTCTAGCTGCCAAGAGCACTTTTTACTATGCGCACCCAACCAGAGTGACGGGAGGAGCACATTTCAGAAAACGTGCTCAGCTCGTCCAGAAAAGGCTATTTAAGCAATAAAATAAAAAATGCACCTAAAACCTAAACCAAACGTTGCAGATGGTCATTTCTTCATGCGCAGTGGTCAATGCGGCACTCTCTAGCTGCCAAGAGTACTTTTTACTATGCGCACCAAACCAGAGTGACGGGGGGAGCACATTTCAGAAAACGTGCTCAGCTCGTCGAGAAAATGCGATTTAAGCAATAAAAGTAAAACTGCACCCAAAACCTAAACCAAACGTTGCAAATGGTCATTTCTTCATGCGCAGTGGTCAACGCGGCACTCTCTACCTGCCAAGAGCACTTTTTACTATGCACACCCAACCAGAGTGACGGGAGGAGCACATTTCAGAAAACGTGCTCAGCTCGTCGAGAAAATGCGATTTAAGCAATAAAATTAAAAATGCACCCAAAACCTAAACCAAACGTTGCAGGTGGTTATTTCTTCATGCGCAGTGGTCAACGCGGCACTCTCTAGCTGCCAAGAGCACTTTTTACTATGCGCACCCAACCAGAGTGACGGGAGGAGCACATTTCAGAAAACGTGCTCAGCTCGTCGAAAAAATGCGATTTAAGCAATAAAATTAAAAATGCACCCAAAACCTAAACCAAACGTTGCAGATGGTCATTTCTTCATGCGCAGTGGTCAACGCGGCACTCTCTAGCTGCCAACAGCACTTTTTACTATGCACACCCAACAAGAGTGACGGGAGGAGCGCATTTCAGAAAACGTGCTCAGCTCGATGAGAACATGCGATTTAAGCAATAAAATTAAAAATGCACCCAAAACCTAAACCAAACGTTGCAGGTGGTTATTTCTTCATGCGCAGTGGTCAACGCGGCACTCTCTAGCTGCCAAGAGCACTTTTTACTATGCGCACCCAACCAGAGTGACGGGAGGAGCACATTTCAGAAAACGTGCTCAGCTCGTCGAGAAAATGCGATTTAAGCAATAAAATTAAAAATGCACCTAAAACCTAAACCAAACGTTGCAGGTGGTTATTTCTTCATGCGCAGTGGTCAACGCGGCACTCTGTCGCTGCCAAGAGCACTTTTTACTATGCGCAACCAAGCAGAGTGACGGGAGGAGCACATTCCAGAAAACGTGCTCAGCCCGTCGAGAAAATGCGATTTAAGCAATAAAATTAAAAATGCACCCAAAACCTAAACCAAACGTTGCAGATGGTCATTTCTTCATGTGCAGTGGTCAACGCGAAACTCTCTAGCTGCCAAGAGCACTTTTTACTATGCGCACCCAACCAGAGTGACGGGAGGAGCACATTTCAGAAAACGTGCTCAGCTCGTCGAGAAAATGCGATTTAAGCAATAAAATTAAAAATGCACCCAAAACCTAAACCAAACGTTGCAGGTGGTTATTTCTTCATGCGCATTGGTCAACGCGGCACTCTCTAGCTGCCAAGAGCACTTTTTACTATGCGCACCCAACCAGAGTGACGGGAGGAGCACTTTTCAGAAAACGTGCTCAGCTCGTCGAGAAAATGCGAATTAAGCAATAAAATTAAAAATGCACCCAAAACCTAAACCAAACGTTCCAGATGGTCATTTCTTCATGCGCAGTGGTCAACGCGGCACTCTCTAGCTGCCAAGAGCACTTTTTACTATGCGCACCCAACCAGAGTGACGGGAGGAGCACATTTCAGAAAACGTGCTCAGCTCGTCGAGAAAATGCGATTTAAGCAATAAAATTAAAAATGCACCTAAAACCCAAACCAAACGTTGCAGGTGGTTATTTCTTCATGCGCAGTGGTCAACGCGGCACTCTCTAGCTGCCAAGAGAACTTTTTACTATGCGCACTCAACCAGAGTGACGGGAGCACATTTTAGAAAACGTTCTCAGCTCGTCGAGAAAATGCGATTTAAGCTATGAAATTAAAAATGCACCTAAAACCTAAACCAAACGTTGCAGGTGGTTATTTCTTCATGCGCAGTGGTCAACGCGGCACTCTCTAGCTGCCAAGAGCACGTTTTACTATGCGCACCCAACCAGAGTGACGGGAGGAGCACATGTCAGAAAACGTGCTCAGCTCGTCGAGAAAATGCGATTTAAGCAATAAAATTAAAAATGCACCTAAAACCTAAACCAAACGCTGCAGATGGTCATTTCTTCATGCGCAGCGGTCAACGCGGCACTCTCTAGCTGCCAAGAGCACTTTTTACTATGCACACCCAACCAGAGTGACGGGAGGAGCACATTCCAGAAAACGTGCTCAGCTCGTCGAGAAAATGCGATTTAAGCAATAAAATTAAAAATGCACCCAAAACCGAAACCAAACGTTGCAGATGGTCATTTCTTCATGCGCAGTGGTCAACGCGGCACTCTCTAGCTGCCAAGAGCACTTTTTACTATGCACACCCAACCAGAGTGACGGGAGGAGCACATTTCAGAAAACGTGCTCAGCTCGTCGAGAAAATGCAATTTAAGCAATAAAAATAAAAATGCACCTAAAACCTAAACAAAACGTTGCAGGTGGTTATTTCTTCATGCGCAGTGGTCAACGCGGCACTCTCTAGCTGCCAAGAGCATTTTTTACTATGCGCACCCAACCAGAGTGACGGGAGGAGCACATTTCAGAAACCGTGCTCAGCTCGTCGAGAAAATGCGATTTAAGCAATAAAATTAATAATGCACCTAAAACCTAAACCAAACGTTGCAGGTGGTTATTTCTTTGTGCGCAGCGGTCAACGCGGCACTCTCTAGCTGCCAAGAGCACTTTTTACTATGCGCACCCAACCAGAGTGACGGGAAGAGCACATTTCAGAAAACGTGCTCAGCTCGACTAAATGCGATTTAAGCAATAAAGTTAAAAATGCACCCAAAACCTAAACAATACGTTGCAGGTGGTTATTTCTTCATGCGCAGTGGTCAACGCGGCACTCTCTAGCTGCCAAGAGCACTTTTTACTATGCGCACCCAACCAGAGTGACGGGAGGAGCACATTTCAGAAAACGTGCTCAGCTCGTCCAGAAAATGCGATTTAAGCAATAAAATTAAAAATGCACCTAAAACCTAAACCAAACGTTGCAGATGGTCATTTCTTCATGCGCAGTGGTCAACGCGGCACTCTCTAGCTGCCAAGAGCACTTTTTACTATGCACACCCAACCAGAGTGACGGGAGGAGCACATTTCAGAAAACGTGCTCAGCTCGTCCAGACAATGCGATTTAAGCAATAAAATTAAAAATGCACCCAAAACCTAAACCAAACGTTGCAAGTGGTTATTTCTTCATGCGCAGTGGTCAACGCGGCACTCTCTAGCTGCCAAGAGCACTTTTTACTATGCGCACCCAACCAGAGTGACGGGAGGAGCGCATTTCAGAAAACGTGCTCAGCTCGTCGAGAAAATGCGGATAAAGCAATAAAATTAAAAATGCACCTAAAACCTAAACCAAAAGTTGCAGGTGGTTATTTCTTCATGCGCAGCAGTCAACGCGGCACTCTCTAGCTGCCAAGAGCACTTTTTACTATGCGCACCCAACCAGAGTGACTGGAGGAGCATATTTCAGAAAACGTGCTCAGCTCGTCGGGAAAATGCGATTTAAGCAATAAAATTAAAAATGCACCTAAAACCTAAACCAAACGCTGCAGATGGTCATTTCTTCATGCACAGTGGTCAACGCGGCACTCTCTAGCTGCCAAGAGCACTTTTTACTATACACACCCAACCAGAGTGACGGGAGGAGCACATTCCAGAAAACGTGCTCAGCTCGTCGAGAAAATGCGATTTAAGCAATAAAATTAAAAATGCACCCAAAACCTAAACCAAACGTTGCAGATGGTCATTTCTTCATGTGCAGTGGTCAACGCGGCACTCTCTAGCTGCCAAGAGCACTTTTTACTATGCGCACCCAAACAGAGTGACGGGAGGAGCACATTTCAGAAAACGTGCTCAGCTCGTCGAGAAAATGCGATTTAAGCAATAAAATTAATAATGCACCTAAAACCTAAACCAAACGTTGGAGATGGTCATTTCTTCATGCGCAGTGGTCAACGCGGCACTCTCTAGCTGCCAAGAGCACTTTTTACTATGCACACCCAACCAGAGTGACGGGAGGAGCGCATTTCAGAAAACGTGCTCAGCTCGTCGAGAAAATGCGATTTAAGCAATAAAATTAAAAATGCACCCAAAACCTAAACCAAACGTTGCAGATGGTCATTTCTTCATGCGCAGTGGTCGACGCGGCACTCTCTAGCTGCCAAGAGCACTTTTTACTATGCACACCCAACCAGAGTGACGGGAGGAGCACATTTCAGAAAACGTGCTCAGCTCGTCGAGAAAATGCGATTTAAGCAATAAAATTAAAAATGCACCCAAAACCTAAACCAAACGTTGCAGGTGGTTATTTCTTCATGCGCAGTGGTCAACGCGGCATTCTCTAGCTGCCAAGAGCACTTTTTACTATGCGCACCCAACCAGAGTGACGGGAGGAGCACATTTCAGAAAACGTGCTCAGCTCGTCGAGAAAATGCGATTTAAGCAATAAAATTAAAAATGCACCCACAACCTAAACCAAACGTTGCAGATGGTCATTTCTTCATGCGCAGTGGTCAACGCGGCACTCTCTAGCTGCCAAGAGCACTTTTTACTATGCACACCCAACCAGAGTGACGGGAGGAGCGCATTTTAGAAAACGTGCTCAGCTCGACGAGAAAATGCGATTTAAGCAATAAAATTAAAAATGCACCCAAAACCTAAACCAAACGTTGCAGGTGGTTATTTCTTCATGCGCAGTGGTCAACGCGGCACTCTCTAGCTGCCAAGAGCACTTTTTACTATGCGCACCCAACCAGAGTGACGGGAGGAGCACATTTCAGAAAACGTGCTCAGCTCGTCGAGAAAATGCGATTTAAGCAATAAAATTTAAAATGTACCTAAAACCTAAACCAAACGTTGCAGGTTGTTATTTCTTCATGCGCAGTGGTCAACGCGGCACTCTCTAGCTGCCAAGAGCACTTTTTACTATGTGCACCCAACCAGAGTGACGGGAGGAGCACATTTCAGAAAACGTGCTCAGCTCGTCGAGAAAATGCGATTTAAGCAATAAAATTAAAAATGCACCCAAAACATTAAACCAAACGTTGCAGGTGGTTATTTCTTCATGCGCAGTCTTCAACGCGGCACTCTCTAGCTGCCAAGAGCATTTTTTACTATGCGCACCCCAACCAGAGTGACGGGAGGAGCACATTTCAGAAAACGTGCTCAGCTCGTCGAGAAAATGCGATTTAAGCAATAAAATTAAAAATGCACCTAAAACCTAAACCAAATGTTGCAGGTGGTTATTTCTTCATGCGCAGTGGTCAACGCGGCACTCTCTAGCTGCCAAGAGCACTTTTTACTATGCGCACCCAACCAGAGTGACGGGAGGCGCACATTTCAGAAAACGTGCTCAGCTCGTCGAGAAAATGCGATTTAAGCAATAAAATTAAAAATGCACCTAAAACCTAAACTAAACGTTGGAGGTGGTTATTTCTTCGTGCGCAGCAGTCAACGCGGCACTCTCTAGCTGCCAAGAGCACTTTTTACTATGCGCACCCAACCAGAGTGACGGGAGGAGCACATTTCAGAAAACGTGCTCAGCTCATCGAGAAAATGCGATTTAAGCAATAAAATTAAAAATGCACCCAAAACCTAAACCAAACGTTGCAGATGGTCATTTCTTCATGTGCAGTGGTCAACGCGGCACTCTCTAGCTGCCAAGAGCACTTTTTACTATGCACACCCAACCAGAGTGACGGGAGGAGCGCATTTCAGAAAACGTGCTCAGCTCGTCGAGAAAATGCGATTTAAGCAATAAAATTAAAAATGCACCCAAAACCTAAACCAAACGTTGCAGATGGTCATTTCTTCATGTGCAGTGGTCAACGCGGCACTCTCTAGCTGCCAAGAGCACTTTTTACTATGCGCACTCAGCCAGAGTGACGGGAGGAGCACATTTTAGAATACGTGCTCAGCTCGTTTAGAAAATGCGATTCAAGCAATAAAATTAAAAATGCACCCAAAACCTAAACCAAACGTTGCAGGTGGTTATTTCTTCATGCGCAGTGGTCAACGCGGCACTCTCTAGCTGCCAAGAGCACTTTTTACTATGCACACCCAACCAGAGTGACGGGAGGAGCGCATTTCAGAAAACGTGCTCAGCTCGACGAGAAAATGCGATTTAAGCAATAAAATTAAAAATGCACCCAAAACCTAAACCAAACGTTGCAGGTGGTTATTTGTTCATGCGCAGTGGTCAACGCGGCACTCTCTAGCTGCCAAGAGCACTTTTTCGATGCACACCCAACCAGAGAGACGGGAGGAGCGCATTTCAGAAAACGTGCTCAGCTCGACGAGAAAATGCGATTTAAGCAATAAAATAAAAAATGCACCCAAAACCTCTAACCAAACGTTGCAGGTGGTTATTTCTTCATGCGCAGTGGTCAACGCGGCACTCTCTAGCTGCCAAGAGCACTTTTTACTATGCGCACCCAACCAGAGTGACGGGAGGAGCACATTTCAGAAAACGTGCTCAGCTCGTCGAGAAAATGCGATTTAAGCAATAAAATTAAAAATGCACCCAAAACCTAAACCAAACGTTGCAGGTGGTTATTTCTTCATGCGCAGTGGTCAACGCGGCACTCGCTAGCTGCCAAGAGCACTTTTTACTATGCGCACCCAACCAGAGTGACGGGAGGAGCACATTTCAGAAAACGTGCTCAGCTCGTCCAGAAAATGCGATTTAAGCAATAAAATTAAAAATGCACCTAAAACCTAAACCAAACGTTGCAGATGGTCATTTCTTCATGCGCAGTGGTCAACGCGGCACTCTCTAGCTGCCAAGAGCACTTTTTACTATGCACACCCAACCAGATTGACGGGAGGAGCACATTTCAGAAAACGTGCTCAGCTCGTCCAGACAATGCGATTTAAGCAATAAAATTAAAAATGCACCCAAAACCTAAACCAAACGTTGCAGGTGGTTATTTCTTCATGCGCAGTGGTCAACGCGGCACTCTCTAGCTGCCAAGAGCACTTTTTACTATGCGCACCCAACCAGAGTGACGGGAGGAGCGCATTTTAGAAAACGTGCTCAGCTCGTCGAGAAACTGCGATTTAAGCAATAAAATTAAAAATGCACCTAAAACCTAAACCAAAAGTTGCAGGTGGTTATTTCTTCATGCGCAGCAGTCAACACGGCACTCTCTAGCTGCCAAGAGCACTTTTTACTATGCGCACCCAACCAGAGTGACGGGAGGAGCACATTTCAGAAAACGTGCTCAGCTCGTCGAGAAAATGCGATTTAAGCAATAAAATTGAAAATGCACCTAAAAACCTAAACCAAACGTTGCAGGTGGTTATTTCTTCATGCGCATTGGTCAACGCGGCACTCTCTAGCTGCCAAGAGCACTTTTTACTATGTGCACCCAACCAGAGTGACGTGAGGAGCACATTTCAGAAAACGTGCTCAACTCGTCGAGAAAATGCGATTTAAGCAATAAAATTAAAAATGCACCAAAAACCTAAACCAAACGTTGCAGGTGGTTATTTCTTCATGCGCAGTGGTCAACGCGGCACTCTCTAGCTGCCAAGCGCACTTTTTACTATGCGCACCCAACCAGAGTGACGGGAGGAGCACATTTCAGAAAACGTGCTCAGCTCGTCGAGAAAATGCGATTTAAGCAATAAAATTAAAAATGCACCTAAAAACCTAAACCAAACGTTGCAGGTGGTTATTTCTTCATGCGCAGCAGTCAACGCGGCACTCTCTAGCTGCCAAGAGCACTTTTTACTATGCGCACCCAACCAGAGTGACGGGAGGAGCACATTTCAGAAAACGTGCTCAGCTCATCGAGAAAATGCGATTTAAGCAATAAAATTAAAAATGCACCCAAAACCTAAACCAAACGTTGCAGATGGTCATTTCTTCATGCGCAGTGGTCAATGTGGCACTCTCTAGCTGCCAAGAGCACTTTTTACTATGCGCACCCAACCAGAGTGACGGGAGGAGCACATTTCAGAAAACGTGCTCAGCTCGTCGAGAAAATGCGATTTAAGCAATAAAATTAAAAATGCACCTAAAACCTAAACCAAACGTTGCAGGTGGTTATTTCTTTATGCGCAGTGGTCCTCGCGGCACTCTCTAGCTGCCAAGAGCACTTTTTACTATGCGCACCCAACCAGAGTGACGGGAGGAGCACATTTCATAAAACGTGCTCAGCTCGTCGAGAAAATGCGATTTAAGCAATAAAATTTAAAATGCACCTAAAACCTAAACCAAACGTTGCAGATGGTCATTTCTTCATGCGCAGTGGTCAACGCGGCACTCTCTAGCTGCCAAGAGCACTTTTTACTATGCACACCCAACCAGAGTGACGGGAGGAGCACATTTCAGAAAACGTGCTCAGCTCGTCGAGAAAATGCGATTTAAGCAATAAAATTAAAAATACACCCAAAACCTAAACCAAACGTTGCAGGTGGTTATTTCTTCATGCGCAGTGGTCAACGCGGCACTCTCTAGCTGCCAAGAGCACTTTTTACTATGCGCACTCAACCAGAGTGACTCGAGGAGCACATTTCACAAAACGTGCTCAGCTCGTCGAGAAAATGCGATTTAAGCAATAAAATAAAAAATGCACCTAAAACCTAAACCAAACGCTGCAGATGGTCATTTCTTCATGTGCAGTGGTCAACGCGGCACTCTCTAGCTGCCAAGAGCACTTTTTACTATGCACACCCAACCAGAGTGACGGGAGGAGCACATTTCAGAAAACGTGCTCAGCTCGTCGAGAAAATGCGATTTAAGCAATAAAATTAAAAATGCACCCAAAACCTAAACCAAACGTTGCAGGTGGTTATTTCTTCATGCGCAGCAGTCAACGCGGCACTCTCTAGCTGCCAAGAGCACTTTTTACTATGCGCACCCAACCAGACTGACGGGAGGAGCACATTTCAGAAAACGTGCTCAGCTCGTCCAGAAAATGCTATTTAAGCAATAAAATAAAAAATGCAACTAAAACCTAAACCAAACGTTGCAGATGGTCATTTCTTCATGCGCAGTGGTCAACGCGGCACTCTCTAGCTGCCAAGAGCACTTTTTACTATGCGCACCCAACCAGAGTGACGGGAGGAGCACATTTCAGAAAACGTGCTCAGCTCGTCGAGAAAATGCGATTTAAACAATAAAATTTAAAATGCACCTAAAACCTAAACCAAACGTTGCAGGTGGTTATTTTTTCATGCGAAGTGGTCAACGCGGCACTCTCTAGCTGCCAAGAGCACTTTTTACTATGCGCACCCAACCAGAGTGACGGGAGGAGCACATTTCAGAAAACGTGCTCAGCTCGTCGAGAAAATGCGATTTAAGCAATAAAATTAAAAATGCACCCAAAACCTAAACCAAACGTTGCAGATGGTCATTTCTTCATGTGCAGTTTTCAACGCGTCACTCTCTAGCTGCCAAGAGCACTTTTTACTATGCGCACCCAACCAGAGTGACGGGAGGAGCACATTTCAGAAAACGTGCTCAGCTCGTCCAGAAAATGCTATTTAAGCAATAAAATAAAAAATGCACCTAAAACCTAAACCAAACGTTGCAGATGGTCATTTCTTCATGCGCAGTGGTCCATGTGGCACTCTCTAGCTGCCAAGAGCACTTTTTACTATGCGCACCCAACCAGAGTGACGGGAGGAGCACATTTCAGAAAACGTGCTCAGCTCGTCGAGAAAATGCGATTTAAGCAATAAAATTAAAAATGCACCTAAAACCTAAACCAAACGTTGCAGGTGGTTATTTCTTTATGCGCAGTGGTCCTCGCGGCACTCTCTAGCTGCCAAGAGCACTTTTTACTATGCGCACCCAACCAGAGTGACGGGAGGAGCACATTTCATAAAACGTGCTCAGCTCGTCGAGAAAATGCGATTTAAGCAATAAAATTTAAAATGCACCTAAAACCTAAACCAAACGTTGCAGATGGTCATTTCTTCATGCGCAGTGGTCAACGCGGCACTCTCTAGCTGCCAAGAGCACTTTTTACTATGCGCACTCAACCAGAGTGACGGGAGGAGCACATTTCAGAAAACGTGCTCAGCTCGTCGAGAAAATGCGATTTAAGCAATAAAATAAAAAATGCACCTAAAACCTAAACCAAACGCTGCAGATGGTCATTTCTTCATGTGCAGTGGTCAACGCGGCACTCTCTAGCTGCCAAGAGCACTTTTTACTATGCACACCCAACCAGAGTGACGGGAGGAGCACATTTCAGAAAACGTGCTCAGCTCGTCGAGAAAATGCGATTTAAGCAATAAAATTAAAAATGCACCGAAAACCTAAACCAAACGTTGCAGGTGGTTATTTCTTCATGCGCAGCAGTCAACGCGGCACTCTCTAGCTGCCAAGAGCACTTTTTACTATGCGCACCCAACCAGAGTGACGGGAGGAGCACATTTCAGAAAACGTGCTCAGCTCGTCCAGACAATGCGATTTAAGCAATAAAATTAAAAATGCACCCAAAACCTAAACCAAACGTTGCAGGTGGGTATTTCTTCATGCGCAGTGGTCAACGCGGCACTCTCTAGCTGCCAAGAGCACTTTTTACTATGCGCACCCAACCAGAGTGACGGGAGGAGCGGATTTCAGAAAACGTGCTCAGCTCGTCGAGAAAATGCGATTTAAGCAATAAAATTAAAAATGCACCCAAAACCTAAACCAAACGTTGCAGGTGGTTATTTCTTCATGCGCAGTGGTCAACGCGGCACTCTCTAGCTGCCAAGAGCACTTTTTACTATGCGCACTCAACCAGAGTGACGGGAGGAGCACATTTCAGAAAACGTGCTCAGCTCGTCGAGAAAATGCGATTTAAGCAATAAAATAAAAAATGCACCTAAAACCTAAACCAAACGCTGCAGATGGTCATTTCTTCATGTGCAGTGGTCAACGCGGCACTCTCTAGCTGCCAAGAGCACTTTTTACTATGCACACCCAACCAGAGTGACGGGAGGAGCACATTTCAGAAAACGTGCTCAGCTCGTCGAGAAAATGCGATTTAAGCAATAAAATTAAAAATGCACCCAAAACCTAAACCAAACGTTGCAGGTGGTTATTTCTTCATGCGCAGCAGTCAACGCGGCACTCTCTAGCTGCCAAGAGCACTTTTTACTATGCGCACCCAACCAGAGTGACGGGAGGAGCACATTTCAGAAAACGTGCTCAGCTCGTCCAGAAAATGCTATTTAAGCAATAAAATAAAAAATGCAACTAAAACCTAAACCAAACGTTGCAGATGGTCATTTCTTCATGCGCAGTGGTCAACGCGGCACTCTCTAGCTGCCAAGAGCACTTTTTACTATGCGCACCCAACCAGAGTGACGGGAGGAGCACATTTCAGAAAACGTGCTCAGCTCGTCGAGAAAATGCGATTTAAACAATAAAATTTAAAATGCACCTAAAACCTAAACCAAACGTTGCAGGTGGTTATTTTTTCATGCGAAGTGGTCAACGCGGCACTCTCTAGCTGCCAAGAGCACTTTTTACTATGCGCACCCAACCAGAGTGACGGGAGGAGCACATTTCACAAAACGTGCTCAGCTCGTCGAGAAAATGCGATTTAAGCAATAAAATTAAAAATGCACCCAAAACCTAAACCAAACGTTGCAGATGGTCATTTCTTCATGCGCAGTGGTCAACGCGGCACTCTCTAGCTGCCAAGAGCACTTTTTACTATGCACACCCAACCAGAGTGACGGGAGGAGCACATTTCAGAAAACGTGCTCAGCTCGTCCAGAAAATGCTATTTAAGCAATAAAATAAAAAATGCAACTAAAACCTAAACCAAACGATGCAGATGGTCATTTCTTCGTGCGCAGCAGTCAACGCGGCACTCTCTAGCTGCCAAGAGCACTTTTTACTATGCGCACCCAACCAGAGTGACGGGAGGAGCACATTTCAGAAAACGTGCTCGTCGAGTAAATGCGATTTAAGCAATAAAATTAAAAATGCACCCAAAACCTAAACCAAACGTTGCAGGTTGTTATTTCTTCATGCGCAGTGGTCAACGCGGCACTCTCTAGCTGCCAAGAGCACTTTTTTCTATGCGCACTCAACCAGAGTGACGGGAGGAGCACATTTCAGAAAACGTGCTCAGCTCGTCGAGAAAATGCGATTTAAGCAATAAAATAAAAAATGCACCTAAAACCTAAACCAAACGCTGCAGATGGTCATTTCTTCATGTGCAGTGGTCAACGCGGCACTCTCTAGCTGCCAAGAGCACTTTTTACTATGCACACCCAACCAGAGTGACGGGAGGAGCACATTTCAGAAAACGTGCTCAGCTCGTCGAGAAAATGCGATTTAAGCAATAAAATTAAAAATGCACCCAAAACCTAAACCAAACGTTGCAGGTGGTTATTTCTTCATGCGCAGCAGTCAACGCGGCACTCTCTAGCTGCCAAGAGCACTTTTTACTATGCGCACCCAACCAGAGTGACGGGAGGAGCACATTTCAGAAAACGTGCTCAGCTCGTCCAGACAATGCGATTTAAGCAATAAAATTAAAAATGCACCCAAAACCTAAACCAAACGTTGCAGGTGGTTATTTCTTCATGCGCAGTGGTCAACGCGGCACTCTCTAGCTGCCAAGAGCACTTTTTACTATGCGCACCCAACCAGAGTGACGGGAGGAGCGGATTTCAGAAAACGTGCTCAGCTCGTCGAGAAAATGCGATTTAAGCAATAAAATTAAAAATGCACCCAAAACCTAAACCAAACGTTGCAGGTGGTTATTTCTTCATGCGCAGTGGTCAACGCGGCACTCTCTAGCTGCCAAGAGCACTTTTTACTATGCGCACTCAACCAGAGTGACGGGAGGAGCACATTTCAGAAAACGTGCTCAGCTCGTCGAGAAAATGCGATTCAAGCAATAAAATAAAAAATGCACCTAAAACCTAAACCAAACGCTGCAGATGGTCATTTCTTCATGTGCAGTGGTCAACGCGGCACTCTCTAGCTGCCAAGAGCACTTTTTACTATGCGCACCCAACCAGAGTGACGGGAGGAGCACATTTCAGAAAACGTGCTCAGCTCGTCGAGAAAATGCGATTTAAGCAATACAATTAAAAATGCACCTAAAATCTATACCAAACGTTGCAGGTGGTTATTTCTTCATGCGCAGCAGTCAACACGGCACTCTCTAGCTGCCAAGAGCACTTTTTACTATGCACACCCAACCAGAGTGACGGGAGGAGCACATTTCAGAAAACGTGCTCAGCTCGTCGAGAAAATGCGATTTAAGCAATAAAATTAAAAATGCACTCAAAACATTAAACCAAACGTTGCAGGTGGTTATTTCTTCATGCGCAGTGGTCAACGCGGCACTCTCTAGCTGCCAAGAGCATTTTTTACTACTATGCGCACCCAACCAGAGTTACGGGAGGAGCACATTTCAGAAAACGTGCTCAGCTCGTCGAGAAAATGCGATTTAAGCAATAAAATTAAAAATGCACCTAAAACCTAAACCAAACGTTGCAGGTGGTTATTTCTTCATGCGCAGTGGTCAACGCGGCACTCTCTAGCTGCCAAGAGCACTTTTTACTATGCGCACCCAACCAGAGCGACGGGAGGAGCACATTTCAGAAAACGTGCTCAGCTCGTCGAGAAAATGCGATTTAAGCAATAAAATTAAAAATGCACCTAAAACCTAAACTAAACGTTGCAGGTGGTTATTTCTTCGTGCGCAGCAGTCAACGCGGCACTCTCTAGCTGCCAAGAGCACTTTTTACTATGCGCACCCAACCAGAGTGACGGGAGGAGCACATTTCAGAAAACGTGCTCAGCTCGTCGAGTAAATGCAATTTAAGCAATAAAATTAAAAATGCACCCAAAACCTAAACCAAACGTTGCAGGTGGTTATTTCTTCATGCGCAGTGGTCAACGCGGCACTCTCTAGCTGCCAAGAGCACTTTTTACTATGCGCACCCAACCAGAGTGACGGGAGGAGCGGATTTCAGAAAACGTGCTCAGCTCGTCGAGAAAATGCGATTTAAGCAATAAAATTAAAAATGCACCTAAAACCTAAACCAAAAGTTGCCGGTGGTTATTTCTTCATGCGCAGCAGTCAACACGGCACTCTCTAGCTGCCAAGAGCACTTTTTACTATGCGCACCCAACCAGAGTGACGGGAGGAGCACATTTCAGAAAACGTGCTCAGCTCGTCGAGAAAATGCGATTTAAGCAATCAAATTAAAAATGCACCCAAAACCTAAACCAAACGTTGCAGATGGTCATTTCTTCATGTGCAGTGGTCAACGCGGCACTCTCTAGCTGCCAAGAGCACTTTTTACTATGCGCACCCAACCAGAGTGACGGGAGGAGCACATTTCAGAAAACGTGCTCAGCTCGTCCAGAAAATGCAATTTAAGCAATAAAATTAAAAATGCACCTAAAACCTAAACCAAACGTTGCAGATGGTCATTTCTTCATGCGCAGTGGTCAACGCGGCACTCTCTAGCTGCCAAGAGCACTTTTTACTATGCACACCCAACCAGAGTGACGGGAGGAGCACATTTCAGAAAACGTGCTCAGCTCGTCCAGACAATGCGATTTAAGCAATAAAATTAAAAATGCACCCAACACCTAAACCAAACGTTGCAGGTGGTTATTTCTTCATGCGCAGTGGTCAACGCGGCACTCTCTAGCTGCCAAGAGCACTTTTTACTATGCGCACCCAACCAGAGTGACGGGAGGAGCGCATTTCAGAAAACGTGCTCAGCTCGTCGAGAAAATGCCATTTAAGCCGTACAATTAAAAATGCACCTAAAACCTAAACCAAACGTTGCAGGTCGTTGTTTCTTCATGCGCAGTGGTCAACGTGGCACTCTCTAGCTGCCAAGAGCACTTTTTACTATGCGCACCCAACCAGAGTGACGGGAGGAGCACATTCCAGAAAACGTGCTCAGCTCGTCGAGAAAATGCGATTTAAGCAATAAAATTAAAAATGCACCCAAAACCTAAACCAAACGTTGCAGATGGTCATTTCTTCATGTGCAGTGGTCAACGCGGCACTCTCTAGCTTCCAAGAGCACTTTTTACTATGCACACCCAACCAGAGTGACGGGAGGAGCGCATTTCAGAAAACGTGCTCAGCTCGTCGAGAAAATGCGATTTAAGCAATAAAATTAAAAATGCACCCAAAACCTAAACCAAACGTTGCAGGTGGTTATTTCTTCATGCGCAGTGGTCAACGCGGCACTCTCTAGCTGCCAAGAGCACTTTTTACTATGCGCATCCAACCAGAGTAACGGGAGGAGCACATTTCAGAAAACGTGCTCAGCTCGTCGAGAAAATGCGATTTAAGCAATAAAATTAAAAATGCACCCAAAACCTAAACCAAACGTTGCAGGTGGTTATTTCTTCATATGCAGCAGTCAACGCGGCACTCTCTGGCTGCCAAGAGCACTTTTTACTATGCGCACCCAACCAGAGTGACGGGAGGAGCACATTTCAGAAAACGTGCTCAGCTCGTCGAGAAAATGCGATTTAAGCAATAAAATAAAAAATGCACCTAAAACCTAAACCAAACGTTGCAGGTGGATATTTCTTCATGCGCAGTGGTCAACGCGGCACTCTGTAGCTGCCAAGAGCACTTCTTACTATGCGCACCCAACCAGAGTGACGTGAGGAGCACATTTCAGAAAACGTGCTCAGCTCGTCGAGAAAATACGATTTAAGCAATAACATTAAAAATGCACCTAAAACCTAAACCAAACGTTGCAGGTGGTTATTTCTTCATGCGCAGTGGTCAACGCGGCACTCTCTCGCTGCCAAGAGCACTTTTTACTATGCGCACCCAACCAGAGTGACGGGAGGAGCACATTTCAGAAAACGTGCTCAGCTCGTCGAGAAAATGCGATTTAAGCAATAAAATTAAAAATGCACCTAAAACCTAAACCAAATGTTGTAGGTGGTTGTTTCTTCATGCGCAGCAGTCAACGCGGCACTCTCTAGCTGCAGAGAGCACTTTTTACTATGCGCACCCAACCAGAGTGACGGGAGGAGCACATTTCAGAAAACGTGCTCAGCTCGTCGAGAAAATGCGATTTAAGCAATAAAATTAAAAATGCACCTAAAACCTAAACCAAACGTTGCAGGTGGTTATTTCTTCATGCGCAGTGGTCAACGCGGCACTCTCCAGCTGCCAAGAGCACTTTTTAGTATGCGCACCCAACCAGAGTGACGGGAGGAGCACATTTCAGAAAACGTGCTCAGCTCGTCGAGAAAATGCGATTTAAGCAATAAAATTAAAAATGCACCCAAAACCTAAACCAAACGTTGCAGATGGTCATTTCTTCATGCGCAGTGGTCAACGCGGCACTCTCTAGCTGCCAAGAGCACTTTTTAATATGCACACCCAACAAGAGTGACGGGAGGAGCGCATTTCAGAAAACGTGCTCAGCTCGACGAGAACATGCGATTTAAGCAATAAAATTAAAAATGCACCCAAAACCTAAACCAAACGTTGCAGGTGGTTATTTCTTCATGCGCAGTGGTCAACGCGGCACTCTCTAGCTGCCAAGAGCACTTTTTACTATGCGCACCCAACCAGAGTGACGGGAGGAGCACATTTCAGAAAACGTGCTCAGCTCGTCGAGAAAATGCGATTTAAGCAATAAAATTAAAAATGCACCCAAAACCTAAACCAAACGTTGCAGGTGGTTATTTCTTCGTGCGCAGCAGTCAACGCGGCACTCTCTAGCTGCCAAGAACACTTTTTACTATGCGCAGCCAACCAGAGTGACGGGAGGAGCACATTTCAGAAAACGTGCTCAGCTCGTCGAGAAAATGCGATTTAAGCAATACAATTAAAAATGCACACAAAACCTAAACCAAACGTTGCAGGTGGTTATTTCTTCATGCGCAGCAGTCAAAGCGGCACTCTCTAGCTGCCAAGAGCACTTTTTACTATGTGCACCCAACCAGAGTGACGGGAGGAGCACATTTCAGAAAACGTGCTCAGCTCGTCGAGAAAATGCGATTTAAGCAATAAAATTAAAAATGCACCCAAAACCTAAACCAAACGTTGCAGATGGTCATTTCTTCATGCGCAGTGGTCAACGCGGCACTCTCTAGCTGCCAAGAGCACTTTTTACTATGCACACCCAACAAGAGTGACGGGAGGAGTGCATTTCAGAAAATGTGCTCACCTCGACGAGAACATGCGATTTAAGCAATAAAATTAAAAATGCACCCAAAACCTAAACCAAACGTTGCAGGTGGTTATTTCTTCATGCGCAGTGGTCAACGCGGCACTCTCTAGCTGCCAAGAGCACTTTTTACTATGCGCACCCAACCAGAGTGACGGGAGGAGCACATTTCAGAAAACGTGCTCAGCTCGTCGAGAAAATGCGATTTAAGCAATAAAATTAAAAATGCACCTAAAACCTAAACCAAACGTTGCAGGTGGTTATTTCTTCATGCGCAGTGGTCAACGCGGCACTCTCTAGCTGCCAAGAGCACTTTTTACTATGCGCACCCAACCAGAGTGACGGGAGGAGCACATTTCAGAAAACGTGCTCAGCTCGTCGAGAAAATGCGATTTAAGCAATAAAATTAAAAATGCACCCAAAACCTAAACCAAACGTTGCAGGTGGTTATTTCTTCGTGCGCAGCAGTCAACGCGGCACTCTCTAGCTGCCAAGAACACTTTTTACTATGCGCAGCCAACCAGAGTGACGGGAGGAGCACATTTCAGAAAACGTGCTCAGCTCGTCCAGAAAATGCGATTTAAGCAATAAAATTAAAAATGCACCTAAAACCTAAACCAAACGTTGCAGGTGGTTATTTCTTCATATGCAGCAGTCAACGCGGCACTCTCTAGCTGCCAAGAGCACTTTTTACTATGCACACCCAACCAGAGTGACGGGAGGAGCACATTTCAGAAAACGTACTCAGCTCGTCGAGAAAATGCGATTTGCGCAATAAAATTAAAAATGCACCTAAAACCTAAACCAAACGTTGCAGGTGGTTATTTCTTCATGCGCAGTGGTCAACGCGGCACTCTCTAGCTGCCAAGAGCACTTTTTACTATGCGCACCCAACCAGAGTGACGGGAGGAGCACATTTCAGAAAACGTGCTCAGCTCGTCGAGAAAATGCGATTTAAGCAATAAAATTAAAAATGCACCCAAAACCTAAACCAAACGTTGCAGGTGGTTATTTCTTCATGCGCAGCCGTCAAAGCGGCACTCTCTAGCTGCCAAGAGCACTTTTTACTATGTGCACCCAACCAGAGTGACGGGAGGACCACATTTCAGAAAACGTGCTCAGCTCGTCGAGAAAATGCGATTCAAGCAATAAAATTTAAAATGCACCTAAAACCTAAACCAAACGTTGCAGGTGGTTATTTCTTCATGCGCATTGGTCAACGCGGCACTCTCTAGCTGCCAAAAGCACTTTTTACTTTGCGCACCCAACCAGAGTGACGGGAGGAGCACATTTCAGAAAACGTGCTCAGCTCGTCGAGAAAATGCGATTTAAGCAATAAAATTAAAAATGCACCCAAAACCTAAACCAAACGTTGCAGGTGGTTATTTCTTCATGCGCAGTGGTCAACGCGGCACTCTCTAGCTGCCAAGAGCACTTTTTACTATGCGCACCCAACCAGAGTGACGGGAGGAGCACATTTCAGAAAACGTGCTCAGCTCGACGAGAACATGCGATTTAAGCAATAAAATTAAAAATGCACCCAAAACCTAAACCAAACGTTGCAGGTGGTTATTTCTTCATGCGCAGTGGTCAACGCGGCACTCTCTAGCTGCCAAGAGCACTTTTTACTATGCGCACCCAACCAGAGTGACGGGAGGAGCACATTTCAGAAAACGTGCTCAGCTCGTCCAGAAAATGCGATTTAAGCAATAAAATTAAAAATGCACCTAAAACCTAAACCGAACGTTGCAGATGGTCATTTCTTCATGCGCAGTGGTCAACGCGGCACTCTCTAGCTGCCAAGAGCACTTTTTACTATGCACACCCAACCAGAGTGATGGGAGGAGCACATTTCAGAAAACGTGCTCAGCTCGTCGAGAAAATGCGATTTAAGCAATAAAATTAAAAATGCACCCAAAACCTAAACTAAACGTTGCAGGTGGGTATTTCTTCATGTGCAGCAGTCAACGCGTCACTCTCTAGCTGCCAAGAGCACTTTTTACTATGCGCACCCAACCAGAGTGACGGGAGGAGCACATTTCAGAAAACGTGCTCAACTCGACGAGAAAATGCGATTTAAGCAATAAAATTAAAAATGCACCCAAAACCTAAACCAAACGTTGCAGGTGGTTATTTCTTCATGCGCAGTGGTCAACGCGGCACTCTCGAGCTGCCAAGAGCACTTTTTACTATGCGCACCCAACCAGAGTGACGGGAGGAGCACATTTCAGAAAACGTGCTCAGCTCGTCGAGAAAATGCGATTGAAGCAATAAAATTAAAAATGCACCTAAAACCTAAACCAAACGCTGCAGATGGTCATTTCTTCATGCGCAGTGGTCAACGCGGCACTCTCTAGCTGCCAAGAACACTTTTTACTATGCACACCCAACCAGAGTGACGGGAGGAGCACATTTCAGAAAACGTTCTCAGCTCGTCGAGAAAATGCGATTTACGCAATAAAATTAAAAATGCACCTAAAACCTAAACCAAACGTTGCAGGTGGTTATTTCTTCATGCGCAGTGGTCAACGCGGCACTCTCTAGCTGCCAAGAGCACTTTTTACTATGCGCACCCAACCAGAGTGACGGGAGGAGCACATTTCAGAAAACGTGCTCAGCTCGTCGAGAAAATGCGATTTAAGCAATAAAATTAAAAATGCACCCAAAACCTAAACCAAACGTTGCAGATGGTCATTTCTTCATGCGCAGTGGTCAACGCGGCACTCTCTAGCTGCCAAGAGCACTTTTTACTATGCACACCCAACAAGAGTGACGGGAGGAGTGCATTTCAGAAAATGTGCTCACCTCGACGAGAACATGCGATTTAAGCAATAAAATTAAAAATGCACCCAAAACCTAAACCAAACGTTGCAGGTGGTTATTTCTTCATGCGCAGTGGTCAACGTGGCACTTTCTAGCTGCCAAGAGCACTTTTTACTATGCGCACCCAACCAGAGTGACGGGAGGAGCACATTTCAGAAAACGTGCTCAGCTCGTCGAGAAAATGCGATTTAAGCAATAAAATTAAAAATGCACCCAAAACCTAAACCAAACGTTGCAGGTGGTTATTTATTCATGCGCAGTGGTCAACGCGGCACTCTCTAGCTGCCAAGAGCACTTTTTACTATGCGCACCCAACCAGAGTGACGGGAGGAGCACATTTCAGAAAACGTGCTCAGCTCGTCCAGAAAAGGCTATTTAAGCAATAAAATAAAAAATGCACCTAAAACCTAAACCAAACGTTGCAGATGGTCATTTCTTCATGTGCAGTGGTCAATGCGGCACTCTCTAGCTGCCAAGAGCACTTTTTACTATGCGCACCAAACCAGAGTGACGGGAGGAGCACATTTCAGAAAACGTGCTCAGCTCGTCGAGAAAATGCGATTTAAACAATAAAAGTAAAACTGCACCCAAAACCTAAACCAAACGTTGCAGATGGTCATTTATTCATGCGCAGTGGTCAACGCGGCACTCTCTAGCTGCCAAGAGCACTTTTTACTATGCACACCCAACCAGAGTGACGGGAGGAGCACATTTCAGAAAACGTGCTCAGCTCGTCGAGAAAATGCGATTTAAGCAATAAAATTAAAAATGCACCCAAAACCTAAACCAAACGTTGCAGGTGGTTATTTCTTCGTGCGCAGCAGTCAACGCGGCACTCTCTAGCTGCCAAGAACACTTTTTACTATGCGCAGCCAACCAGAGTGACGGGAGGAGCACATTTCAGAAAACGTGCTCAGCTCGTCCAGAAAATGCGATTTAAGCAATAAAATTAAAAATGCACCCAAAACCTAAACCAAACGTTGCAGGTGGTTATTTCTTCATATGCAGCAGTCAACGCGGCACTCTCTAGCTGCCAAGAGCACTTTTTACTATGCACACCCAACCAGAGTGACGGGAGGAGCACATTTCAGAAAACGTACTCAGCTCGTCGAGAAAATGCGATTTGCGCAATAAAATTAAAAATGCACCTAAAACCTAAACCAAACGTTGCAGGTGGTTATTTCTTCATGCGCAGTGGTCAACGCGGCACTCTCTAGCTGCCAAGAGCACTTTTTACTATGCGCACCCAACCAGAGTGACGGGAGGAGCACATTTCAGAAAACGTGCTCAGCTCGTCGAGAAAATGCGATTTAAGCAATAAAATTAAAAATGCACCCAAAACCTAAACCAAACGTTGCAGGTGGTTATTTCTTCATGCGCAGCCGTCAAAGCGGCACTCTCTAGCTGCCAAGAGCACTTTTTACTATGTGCACCCAACCAGAGTGACGGGAGGACCACATTTCAGAAAACGTGCTCAGCTCGTCGAGAAAATGCGATTCAAGCAATAAAATTTAAAATGCACCTAAAACCTAAACCAAACGTTGCAGGTGGTTATTTCTTCATGCGCATTGGTCAACGCGGCACTCTCTAGCTGCCAAAAGCACTTTTTACTTTGCGCACCCAACCAGAGTGACGGGAGGAGCACATTTCAGAAAACGTGCTCAGCTCGTCGAGAAAATGCGATTTAAGCAATAAAATTAAAAATGCACCCAAAACCTAAACCAAACGTTGCAGGTGGTTATTTCTTCATGCGCAGTGGTCAACGCGGCACTCTCTAGCTGCCAAGAGCACTTTTTACTATGCGCACCCAACCAGAGTGACGGGAGGAGCACATTTCAGAAAACGTGCTCAGCTCGACGAGAACATGCGATTTAAGCAATAAAATTAAAAATGCACCCAAAACCTAAACCAAACGTTGCAGGTGGTTATTTCTTCATGCGCAGTGGTCAACGCGGCACTCTCTAGCTGCCAAGAGCACTTTTTACTATGCGCACCCAACCAGAGTGACGGGAGGAGCACATTTCAGAAAACGTGCTCAGCTCGTCCAGAAAATGCGATTTAAGCAATAAAATTAAAAATGCACCTAAAACCTAAACCGAACGTTGCAGATGGTCATTTCTTCATGCGCAGTGGTCAACGCGGCACTCTCTAGCTGCCAAGAGCACTTTTTACTATGCACACCCAACCAGAGTGATGGGAGGAGCACATTTCAGAAAACGTGCTCAGCTCGTCGAGAAAATGCGATTTAAGCAATAAAATTAAAAATGCACCCAAAACCTAAACTAAACGTTGCAGGTGGGTATTTCTTCATGTGCAGCAGTCAACGCGTCACTCTCTAGCTGCCAAGAGCACTTTTTACTATGCGCACCCAACCAGAGTGACGGGAGGAGCACATTTCAGAAAACGTGCTCAACTCGACGAGAAAATGCGATTTAAGCAATAAAATTAAAAATGCACCCAAAACCTAAACCAAACGTTGCAGGTGGTTATTTCTTCATGCGCAGTGGTCAACGCGGCACTCTCGAGCTGCCAAGAGCACTTTTTACTATGCGCACCCAACCAGAGTGACGGGAGGAGCACATTTCAGAAAACGTGCTCAGCTCGTCGAGAAAATGCGATTGAAGCAATAAAATTAAAAATGCACCTAAAACCTAAACCAAACGCTGCAGATGGTCATTTCTTCATGCGCAGTGGTCAACGCGGCACTCTCTAGCTGCCAAGAACACTTTTTACTATGCACACCCAACCAGAGTGACGGGAGGAGCACATTTCAGAAAACGTTCTCAGCTCGTCGAGAAAATGCGATTTACGCAATAAAATTAAAAATGCACCTAAAACCTAAACCAAACGTTGCAGGTGGTTATTTCTTCATGCGCAGTGGTCAACGCGGCACTCTCTAGCTGCCAAGAGCACTTTTTACTATGCGCACCCAACCAGAGTGACGGGAGGAGCACATTTCAGAAAACGTGCTCAGCTCGTCGAGAAAATGCGATTTAAGCAATAAAATTAAAAATGCACCCAAAACCTAAACCAAACGTTGCAGATGGTCATTTCTTCATGCGCAGTGGTCAACGCGGCACTCTCTAGCTGCCAAGAGCACTTTTTACTATGCACACCCAACAAGAGTGACGGGAGGAGTGCATTTCAGAAAATGTGCTCACCTCGACGAGAACATGCGATTTAAGCAATAAAATTAAAAATGCACCCAAAACCTAAACCAAACGTTGCAGGTGGTTATTTCTTCATGCGCAGTGGTCAACGTGGCACTTTCTAGCTGCCAAGAGCACTTTTTACTATGCGCACCCAACCAGAGTGACGGGAGGAGCACATTTCAGAAAACGTGCTCAGCTCGTCGAGAAAATGCGATTTAAGCAATAAAATTAAAAATGCACCCAAAACCTAAACCAAACGTTGCAGGTGGTTATTTATTCATGCGCAGTGGTCAACGCGGCACTCTCTAGCTGCCAAGAGCACTTTTTACTATGCGCACCCAACCAGAGTGACGGGAGGAGCACATTTCAGAAAACGTGCTCAGCTCGTCCAGAAAAGGCTATTTAAGCAATAAAATAAAAAATGCACCTAAAACCTAAACCAAACGTTGCAGATGGTCATTTCTTCATGTGCAGTGGTCAATGCGGCACTCTCTAGCTGCCAAGAGCACTTTTTACTATGCGCACCAAACCAGAGTGACGGGAGGAGCACATTTCAGAAAACGTGCTCAGCTCGTCGAGAAAATGCGATTTAAACAATAAAAGTAAAACTGCACCCAAAACCTAAACCAAACGTTGCAGATGGTCATTTATTCATGCGCAGTGGTCAACGCGGCACTCTCTAGCTGCCAAGAGCACTTTTTACTATGCACACCCAACCAGAGTGACGGGAGGAGCACATTTCAGAAAACGTGCTCAGCTCGTCGAGAAAATGCGATTTAAGCAATAAAATTAAAAAAGCACCCAAAACCTAAACCACACGTTGCAGGTGGTTATTTCTTCATGCGCAGTGGTCAACGCGGCACTCTCTAGCTGCCAAGAGCACTTTTTACTATGCGCACCCAACCAGAGTGACGGGAGGAGCACATTTCAGAAAACGTGCTCAGCTCGTCGAGAAAATGCGATTTAAGCAATAAAATTAAAAATGCACCCAAAACCTAAACCAAACGTTGCAGATGGTCATTTCTTCATGCGCAGTGGTCAACGCGGCACTCTCTAGCTGCCAAGAGCACTTTTTACTATGCACACCCAACAAGAGTGACGGGAGGAGCGCATTTCAGAAAACGTGCTCAGCTCGATGAGAACATGCGATTTAAGCAATAAAATTAAAAATGCACCCAAAACCTAAACCAAACGTTGCAGGTGGTTATTTCTTCATGCGCAGTGGTCAACGCGGCACTCTCTAGCTGCCAAGAGCACTTTTTACTATGCGCACCCAACCAGAGTGACGGGGGAGCACATTTCAGAAAACGTGCTCAGCTCGTCCAGAAAATGCTATTTAAGCATTAAAATAAAAAAATGCACCTAAAACCTAAACCAAACGTTGGAGAAGGTCATTTCTTCATGCACAGTGGTCAACGCGGCACTCTCTAGCTGCCAAGAGCACTTTTTACTATGCGCACCCAACAAGAGTGACGGGAGGAGCACATTTCAGAAAACGTGCTCAGCTCGTCCAGAAAATGCGATTTAAGCAATAAAATTAAAAATGCACCTAAAACCTAAACCAAACGTTGCAGGTGGTTATTTCTTTATTCGCAGAGGTCAACGCGGCACTCTCTAGCTGCCAAGAGCACTTTTTACTATGCGCACCCAACCAGAGTGACGGGAGGAGCACATTTCAGAAAACGTGCTCAGCTCGTCCAGAAAATGCGATTTAAGCAATAAAATTAAAAATGCACCCAAAACCTAAACCAAACGTTGCAGGTGGTTATTTCTTCATATGCAGTGGTCAACGCGGAGCTCTCTAGCTGCCAAGAGCACTTTTTACTATGCGCACCCAACCAGAGTGACGGGAGGAGCACATTTCAGAAAACGTGCTCAGCTCGTCCAGAAAATGCGATTTAAGCAATAAAATTAAAAATGCACCTAAAACCTAAACCAAACGTTGCAGGTGGTTATTTCTTCATGCGCAGTGGTCAACGCGGCACTCTCTAGCTGCCAAGAGCAATTTTTACTATGCGCACCCAGCCAGAGTGACGGGAGGAGCACATTTCAGAAAACGTGCTCAGCTCGTCGAGAAAATGCGATTTAAGAAATAAAATTAAAAATGCACCCAAAACCTAAACCAAACGTTGCAGGTGGTTATTTCTTCATGCGCAGCAGTCAACGCGGCACTCTCTAGCTGCCAAGAGCACTTTTTACTATGTGCACCCAACCAGAGTGACGGGAGGAGCACATTTCAGAAAACGTGCTCAGCTCGTCGAGAAAATGCGATTTAAGCAGTAAAATTAAAAATGCACCCAAAACCTAAACCAAACGTTGCAGGTGGTTATTTCTTCATGCGCAGCAGTCAACGCGGCACTCTCTAGCTGCCAAGAGCACTTTTTACTATGCACACCCAACCAGAGTGACGGGAGGAGCGCATTTCAGAAAACGTGCTCAGCTCGACGAGAAAATGCGATTTAAGCAATAAAATTAAAAATGCACCCAAAACCTAAACCAAACGTTGCAGGTGGTTATGTCTTCATGCGCAGTGGTCAACGCGGCACTCTCTAGCTGCCAAGAGCACTTTTTACTATACACACCCAACTAGAGTGACGGGAGGAGCACATTCCAGAAAACGTGCTCAGCTCGTCGAGAAAATGCGATTTAAGCAATAAAATTAAAAATGCACCCAAAACCTAAACCAAACGTTGCAGGTGGTTATTTCTTCATGCGCAGCAGTCAACGCGGCACTCTCTAGCTGCCAAGAGCACTTTTTACTATGCGCACCCAACCAGAGTGACGGGAGGAGCACATTTCAGAATACGTGCTCAGCTCGTCGAGAAAATGCGATTTAAGCAATAAAATTAAAAATGCACCTAAAACCCAAACCAAACGTTGCAGGTGGTTATTTCTTCATGCGCAGTGGTCAACGCGGCACTCTCTAGCTGCCAAGAGCACTTTTTACTATGCGCACCCAACCAGAGTGACGGGAGGAGCACATTTCAGAAAACGTGCTCAGCTCGTCGAGAAAATGCGATTTAAGCAATAAAATTAAAAATGCACCTAAAACCTAAACCAAACGTTGCAGGTGGTTATTTCTTCATGCGCAGTGGTCAACGCGGCACTGTCTAGCTGCCAAGAGCACTTTTTACTATGCGCACCCAACCAGAGTGACGGGAGGAGCACATGTCAGAAAACGTGCTTAGCTCGTCGAGAAAATGCGATTTAAGCAATAAAATTAAAAATGCACCTAAAACCTAAACCAAACGCTGCAGATGGTCATTTCTTCATGCGCAGCAGTCAACGCGGCACTCTCTAGCTGCCAAGAGCACTTTTTACTATGCACACCCAACCAGAGTGACGGGAGGAGCACATTCCAGAAAACGTGCTCAGCTCGTCGAGACAATGCGATTTAAGCAATAAAATTAAAAATGCACCCAAAACCGAAACCAAACGTTGCAGATGGTCATTTCTTCATGCGCAATGGTCAACGCGGCACTCTCTAGCTGCCAAGAGCACTTTTTACTATGCACACCCAACCAGAGTGACGGGAGGAGCACATTTCAGAAAACGTGCTCACCTCGACGAGAAAATGCGATTTAAGCAATAAAATTAAAAATGCACCCAAAACCTAAACCAAACGTTGCAGGTGGTTATTTCTTCACGCGCAGTGGTCAACGCGGCACTCTCTAGCTGCCAAGAGCATTTTTTACTATGCGCACCCAACCAGAGTGACGGGAGGAGCACATTTCAGAAAACGTGCTCAGCTCGTCGAGAAAATGCGATTTAAGCAATAAAATTAAAAAAGCACCCAAAACCTAAACCACACGTTGCAGGTGGTTATTTCTTCATGCGCAGTGGTCAACGCGGCACTCTCTAGCTGCCAAGAGCACTTTTTACTATGCGCACCCAACCAGAGTGACGGGAGGAGCACATTTCAGAAAACGTGCTCAGCTCGTCGAGAAAATGCGATTTAAGCAATAAAATTAAAAATGCACCCAAAACCTAAACCAAACGTTGCAGATGGTCATTTCTTCATGCGCAGTGGTCAACGCGGCACTCTCTAGCTGCCAAGAGCACTTTTTACTATGCACACCCAACAAGAGTGACGGGAGGAGCGCATTTCAGAAAACGTGCTCAGCTCGATGAGAACATGCGATTTAAGCAATAAAATTAAAAATGCACCCAAAACCTAAACCAAACGTTGCAGGTGGTTATTTCTTCATGCGCAGTGGTCAACGCGGCACTCTCTAGCTGCCAAGAGCACTTTTTACTATGCGCACCCAACCAGAGTGACGGGGGAGCACATTTCAGAAAACGTGCTCAGCTCGTCCAGAAAATGCTATTTAAGCATTAAAATAAAAAAATGCACCTAAAACCTAAACCAAACGTTGGAGAAGGTCATTTCTTCATGCACAGTGGTCAACGCGGCACTCTCTAGCTGCCAAGAGCACTTTTTACTATGCGCACCCAACAAGAGTGACGGGAGGAGCACATTTCAGAAAACGTGCTCAGCTCGTCCAGAAAATGCGATTTAAGCAATAAAATTAAAAATGCACCTAAAACCTAAACCAAACGTTGCAGGTGGTTATTTCTTCATGCGCAGTGGTCAACCCGGCACTCTCTAGCTGCCAAGAGCAATTTTTACTATGCGCACCCAGCCAGAGTGACGGGAGGAGCACATTTCAGAAAACGTGCTCAGCTCGTCGAGAAAATGCGATTTAAGAAATAAAATTAAAAATGCACCCAAAACCTAAACCAAACGTTGCAGGTGGTTATTTCTTCATGCGCAGCAGTCAACGCGGCACTCTCTAGCTGCCAAGAGCACTTTTTACTATGTGCACCCAACCAGAGTGACGGGAGGAGCACATTTCAGAAAACGTGCTCAGCTCGTCGAGAAAATGCGATTTAAGCAGTAAAATTAAAAATGCACCCAAAACCTAAACCAAACGTTGCAGGTGGTTATTTCTTCATGCGCAGCAGTCAACGCGGCACTCTCTAGCTGCCAAGAGCGCTTTTTACTATGCACACCCAACCAGAGTGACGGGAGGAGCGCATTTCAGAAAACGTGCTCAGCTCGACGAGAAAATGCGATTTAAGCAATAAAATTAAAAATGCACCCAAAACCTAAACCAAACGTTGCAGGTGGTTATTTCTTCATGCGCAGTGGTCAACGCGGCACTCTCTAGCTGCCAAGAGCACTTTTTACTATACACACCCAACTAGAGTGACGGGAGGAGCACATTCCAGAAAACGTGCTCAGCTCGTCGAGAAAATGCGATTTAAGCAATAAAATTAAAAATGCACCCAAAACCTAAACCAAACGTTGCAGGTGGTTATTTCTTCATGCGCAGCAGTCAACGCGGCACTCTCTAGCTGCCAAGAGCACTTTTTACTATGCGCACCCAACCAGAGTGACGGGAGGAGCACATTTCAGAAAACGTGCTCAGCTCGTCGAGAAAATGCGATTTAAGCAATAAAATTAAAAATGCACCTAAAACCCAAACCAAACGTTGCAGGTGGTTATTTCTTCATGCGCAGTGGTCAACGCGGCACTCTCTAGCTGCCAGGAGCACTTTTTACTATGCGCACCCAACCAGAGTGACGGGAGGAGCACATTTCAGAAAACGTGCTCAGCTCGTCGAGAAAATGCGATTTAAGCAATAAAATTAAAAATGCACCTAAAACCTAAACCAAACGTTGCAGGTGGTTATTTCTTCATGCGCAGCAGTCAACGCGGCACTCTCTAGCTGCCAAGAGCACTTTTTACTATGCGCACCCAACCAGAGTGACGGGAGGAGCACATTTCAGAAAACGTGCTCAGCTCGACGAGGAAATGCGATTTAAGCAAAAAAATTAAAAATGCACCTAAAACCTAAACCAAACGTTGCAGGTAGTTATTTCTTCATGCGCAGTATTCAACGCGGCACTCTCTAGCTGCCAAGAGCACTTTTTACTATGCGCACCCAACCAGAGTGACGGGAGGAGCACATTTCTGAAAACGTGCTCAGCTTGACGAGAAAATGCGATTTAAGCAATAAAATTAAAAATGCACCCAAAACCTAAAACAAACGTTGCAGGTGGTTATTTCTTCATGCGCAGTGGTCAACGCGGCACTCTCTAGCTGCCAAGAGCACTTTTTACTATGCGCACCCAACCAGAGTGACGGGAGGAGCACATTTCAGAAAACGTGCTCAGCTCGACGAGAAAATGCGATTTAAGCAATAAAATTAAAAATGCACCCAAAACCTAAACCAAACGTTGCAGGTGGTTATTTCTTCATGCGCAGTGGTCAACGCGGCACTCTCTAGCTGCCAAGAGCACTTTTTACTATGCGCACCCAACCAGAGTGACGGGAGGAGCACATTTCAGAAAACGTGCTCAGCTTGTCCAGAAAATGCGATTTAAGCAATAAAATTAAAAATGCACCCAAAACCTAAACCAAACGTTGCAGGTGGTTATTTATTCATGCGCAGTGGTCAACGCGGCACTCTCTAGCTGCCAAGAGCACTTTTTACTATGCGCACCCAACCAGAGTGACGGGAGGAGCACATTTCAGAAAACGTGCTCAGCTCGTCGAGAAAATGCGATTTAAGAAATAAAATTAAAAATGCACCCAAAACCTAAACCAAACGTTGCAGATGGTCATTTCTTCATGCGCAGTGGTCAACGCGGCACTCTCTAGCTGTCAAGAGCACTTTTTACTATGTGCACCCAACCAGAGTGACGGGAGGAGCACATTTCAGAAAACGTGCTCAGCTCGACGAGAAAATGCGATTTAAGCAATAAAATTAAAAATGCACCCAAAACCTAAACCAAACGTTGCAGGTGGTTATTTCTTCATGCGCAGTGGTCAACGCGGCACTCTCTAGCTGCCAAGAGCACTTTTTACTATGCGCACCCAACCAGAGTGACGGGAGGAGCACATTTCAGAAAACGTGCTCAGCTCGACGAGAAAATGCGATTTAAGCAATAAAATTAAAAATGCACCCAAAACCTAAACCAAACGTTGCAGGTGGTTATTTCTTCATGCGCAGTGGTCAACGCGGCACTCTCTAGCTGCCAAGAGCACTTTTTACTATGCGCACCCAACCAGAGTGACGGGAGGAGCACATTTCAGAAAACGTGCTCAGCTCGTCGAGAAAATGCAATTTAAGCAATAAAATTAAAAATGCACCTAAAACCTAAACCAAACGTTGCAGGTGGTTATTTCTTCATGCGCAGTGGTCAACGCGGCACTCTCTAGCTGCCAAGAGCACTTTTTACTATGCGCACCCAACCAGAGTGACGGGAGGAGCACATTTCAGAAAACGTGCTCAGCTTGTCCAGAAAATGCGATTTAAGCAATAAAATTAAAAATGCACCCAAAACCTAAACCAAACGTTGCAGGTGGTTATTTATTCATGCGCAGTGGTCAACGCGGCACTCTCTAGCTGCCAAGAGCACTTTTTACTATGCGCACCCAACCAGAGTGACGGGAGGAGCACATTTCAGAAAACGTGCTCAGCTCGTCGAGAAAATGCGATTTAAGAAATAAAATTAAAAATGCACCCAAAACCTAAACCAAACGTTGCAGATGGTCATTTCTTCATGCGCAGTGGTCAACGCGGCACTCTCTAGCTGTCAAGAGCACTTTTTACTATGTGCACCCAACCAGAGTGACGGGAGGAGCACATTTCAGAAAACGTGCTCAGCTCGACGAGAAAATGCGATTTAAGCAATAAAATTAAAAATGCACCCAAAACCTAAACCAAACGTTGCAGGTGGTTATTTCTTCATGCGCAGTGGTAAACGCGGCACTCTCTAGCTGCCAAGAGCACTTTTTACTATGCGCACCCAACCAGAGTGACGGGAGGAGCACATTTCAGAAAACGTGCTCAGCTCGTCGAGAAAATGCGATTTAAGCAATAAAATTAAAAATGCACCTAAAACCTAAACCAAACGTTGCAGGTGGTTATTTCTTCATGCGCAATGGTCAACGCGGCACTCTCTAGCTGCCAAGAGCACTTTTTACTATGCGCACCCAACCAGAGTGACGGGAGGAGCACATTTCAGAAAACGTGCTCAGCTCGTCGAGAAAATGCGATTTAAGCAATAAAATTATAAATGCACCTAAAACCTAAACCACACGTTGCAGGTGGTTATTTCTTCATGCGCAATGGTCAACGCGGCACTCTCTAGCTGCCAAGAGCACTTTTTACTATGCGCACCCAACCAGAGTGACGGGAGGAGCACATTTCAGAAAACGTGCTCAGCTCGACGAGAAAATGCGATTTAAGCAATAAATTTAAAAATGCACCCAAAACCTAAACCAAACGTTGCAGGTGGTTATTTCTTCATCCGCAGTGGTCAACGCGGCACTCTCTAGCTGCCAAGAGCACTTTTTACTATGCACACCCAACCAGAGTGACGGGAGGAGCACATTTCAGAAAACGTGCTCAGCTCGTCGAGAAAATGCGATTTAAGCAATAAAATTAATAATGCACCCAAAACCTAAACCAAGCGTTGCAGGTGGTTATTTCTTCATGCGCAGTGGTCAACGCGGCACTCTCTAGCTGCCAAGAGCACTTTTTACTATGCGCGCCCAACCAGAGTGACGGGAGGAGCACATTTCAGAAAACGTGCTCAGCTCGTCGAGAAAATGCGATTTAAGCAATAAAATTAAAAATGCACCTAAAACCTAAACCAAACGTTGGGGGTGGTTATTTCTTCATGTGCAGCAGTCAACGCGGCACTCTCTAGCTGCCAAGAGCACTTTTTACTATGCGCACCCGACCAGAGTGACGGGAGGAGCACATTTCAGAAAACGTGCTCAGCTCGTCGAGAAAATGCGATTTAAGCAATAAAATTAAAAATGCACCTAAAACCTAAACCAAACGTTGCAGGTGGTTATTTCTTCATGCGCAGTGGTCAACGCGGCACTCTCTAGCTGCCAAGAGCACTTTTTACTATGCGCACCCAACCAGAGTGACGGGAGGAGCACATTTCAGAAAACGTGCTCAGCTCGTCGAGAAAATGCGATTTAAGCAATAAAATTAAAGATGCACCTAAGACCTAAACCAAACGTTGCAGGTGGTTATTTCTTCATGCGCAGTGGTCAACGCGGCACTCTCTAGCTGCCAAGAGCACATTTTACTATGCGCACCCAACCAGAGTGACGGGAGGAGCACATTTCAGAAAACGTGCTCAGCTCGTCGAGAAAATGCGATTTAAGCAATAAAATTAAAAATGCACCTAAAACCTAAACCAAACGTTGCAGGTGGTTATTTCTTCATGCGCAGTGTTCAACGCGGCACTCTCTAGCTGCCAAGAGCACTTTTTTACTATGCGCACCCAACCAGAGTGACCGGAGGAGCGCATTTCAGAAAACGTGCTCAGCTCGTCGAGAAAATGCGATTTAAGCAATAAAATTAAAAATGCACCTAAAACCTAAACCAAACGTTGCAGATGGTCATTTCTTCATGCGCAGTGGTCAACGCGGCACTCTCTAGCTGCCAAGAGCACTTTTTACTATGCACACCCAACAAGAGTGACGGGAGGAGCGCATTTCAGAAAACGTGCTCAGCTCGATGAGAACATGCGATTTAAGCAATAAAATTAAAAATGCACCCAAAACCTAAACCAAACGTTGCAGGTGGTTATTTCTTCATGCGCAGTGGTCAACGCGGCACTCTCTAGCTGCCAAGAGCACTTTTTACTATGCGCACCCAACCAGAGTGACGGGGGAGCACATTTCAGAAAACGTGCTCAGCTCGTCCAGAAAATGCTATTTAAGCATTAAAATAAAAAAATGCACCTAAAACCTAAACCAAACGTTGCAGAAGGTCATTTCTTCATGCACAGTGGTCAACGCGGCACTCTCTAGCTGCCAAGAGCACTTTTTACTATGCGCACCCAACAAGAGTGACGGGAGGAGCACATTTCAGAAAACGTGCTCAGCTCGTCCAGAAAATGCGATTTAAGCAATAAAATTAAAAATGCACCTAAAACCTAAACCAAACGTTGCAGGTGGTTATTTCTTTATTCGCAGAGGTCAACGCGGCACTCTCTAGCTGCCAAGAGCACTTTTTACTATGCGCACCCAACCAGAGTGACGGGAGGAGCACATTTCAGAAAACGTGCTCAGCTCGTCCAGAAAATGCGATTTAAGCAATAAAATTAAAAATGCACCCAAAACCTAAACCAAACGTTGCAGGTGGTTATTTCTTCATATGCAGTGGTCAACGCGGAGCTCTCTAGCTGCCAAGAGCACTTTTTACTATGCGCACCCAACCAGAGTGACGGGAGGAGCACATTTCAGAAAACGTGCTCAGCTCGTCCAGAAAATGCGATTTAAGCAATAAAATTAAAAATGCACCTAAAACCTAAACCAAACGTTGCAGGTGGTTATTTCTTCATGCGCAGTGGTCAACGCGGCACTCTCTAGCTGCCAAGAGCAATTTTTACTATGCGCACCCAGCCAGAGTGACGGGAGGAGCACATTTCAGAGAACGTGCTCAGCTCGTCGAGAAAATGCGATTTAAGAAATAAAATTAAAAATGCACCCAAAACCTAAACCAAACGTTGCAGGTGGTTATTTCTTCATGCGCAGCAGTCAACGCGGCACTCTCTAGCTGCCAGGAGCACTTTTTACTATGTGCACCCAACCAGAGTGACGGGAGGAGCACATTTCAGAAAACGTGCTCAGCTCGTCGAGAAAATGCGATTTAAGCAGTAAAATTAAAAATGCACCCAAAACCTAAACCAAACGTTGCAGGTGGTTATTTCTTCATGCGCAGCAGTCAACGCGGCACTCTCTAGCTGCCAAGAGCACTTTTTACTATGCACACCCAACCAGAGTGACGGGAGGAGCGCATTTCAGAAAACGTGCTCAGCTCGACGAGAAAATGCGATTTAAGCAATAAAATTAAAAATGCACCCAAAACCTAAACCAAACGTTGCAGGTGGTTATTTCTTCATGCGCAGTGGTCAACGCGGCACTCTCTAGCTGCCAAGAGCACTTTTTACTATACACACCCAACTAGAGTGACGGGAGGAGCACATTCCAGAAAACGTGCTCAGCTCGTCGAGAAAATGCGATTTAAGCAATAAAATTAAAAATGCACCCAAAACCTAAACCAAACGTTGCAGGTGGTTATTTCTTCATGCGCAGCAGTCAACGCGGCACTCTCTAGCTGCCAAGAGCACTTTTTACTATGCGCACCCAACCAGAGTGACGGGAGGAGCACATTTCAGAAAACGTGCTCAGCTCGTCAAGAAAATGCGATTTAAGCAATAAAATTAAAAATGCACCTAAAACCTAAACCAAACGTTGCAGGTGGTTATTTCATCATTCGCAATGGTCAACGCGGCACTCTCTAGCCTCCAAGAGCACTTTTTACTATGCGCACCCAACCAGAGTGAAGGGAGGAGCACATTTCAGAAAACGTGCTCAGCTCGTCGAGAAAATGCGATTTAAGCAATAAAATTAATAATGCACCCAAAACCTAAACCAAGCGTTGCAGGTGGTTATTTCTTCATGCGCAGTGGTCAACGCGGCACTCTCTAGCTGCCAAGAGCACTTTTTACTATGCGCGCCCAACCAGAGTGACGGGAGGAGCACATTTCAGAAAACGTGCTCAGCTCGTCGAGAAAATGCGATTTAAGCAATAAAATTAAAAATGCACCTAAAACCTAAACCAAACGTTGGGGGTGGTTATTTCTTCATGTGCAGCAGTCAACGCGGCACTCTCTAGCTGCCAAGAGCACTTTTTACTATGCGCACCCGACCAGAGTGACGGGAGGAGCACATTTCAGAAAACGTGCTCAGCTCGTCGAGAAAATGCGATTTAAGCAATAAAATTAAAAATGCACCTAAAACCTAAACCAAACGTTGCAGGTGGTTATTTCTTCATGCGCAGTGGTCAACGCGGCACTCTCTAGCTGCCAAGAGCACTTTTTACTATGCGCACCCAACCAGAGTGACGGGAGGAGCACATTTCAGAAAACGTGCTCAGCTCGTCGAGAAAATGCGATTTAAGCAATAAAATTAAAGATGCACCTAAGACCTAAACCAAACGTTGCAGGTGGTTATTTCTTCATGCGCAGTGGTCAACGCGGCACTCTCTAGCTGCCAAGAGCACATTTTACTATGCGCACCCAACCAGAGTGACGGGAGGAGCACATTTCAGAAAACGTGCTCAGCTCGTCGAGAAAATGCGATTTAAGCAATAAAATTAAAAATGCACCTAAAACCTAAACCAAACGTTGCAGGTGGTTATTTCTTCATGCGCAGTGTTCAACGCGGCACTCTCTAGCTGCCAAGAGCACTTTTTTACTATGCGCACCCAACCAGAGTGACCGGAGGAGCGCATTTCAGAAAACGTGCTCAGCTCGTCGAGAAAATGCGATTTAAGCAATAAAATTAAATATGCACCTAAAACCTAAACCAAACGTTGCAGATGGTCATTTCTTCATGCGCAGTGGTCAACGCGGCACTCTCTAGCTGCCAAGAGCACTTTTTACTATGCACACCCAACAAGAGTGACGGGAGGAGCGCATTTCAGAAAACGTGCTCAGCTCGATGAGAACATGCGATTTAAGCAATAAAATTAAAAATGCACCCAAAACCTAAACCAAACGTTGCAGGTGGTTATTTCTTCATGCGCAGTGGTCAACGCGGCACTCTCTAGCTGCCAAGAGCACTTTTTACTATGCGCACCCAACCAGAGTGACGGGGGAGCACATTTCAGAAAACGTGCTCAGCTCGTCCAGAAAATGCTATTTAAGCATTAAAATAAAAAAATGCACCTAAAACCTAAACCAAACGTTGCAGAAGGTCATTTCTTCATGCACAGTGGTCAACGCGGCACTCTCTAGCTGCCAAGAGCACTTTTTACTATGCGCACCCAACAAGAGTGACGGGAGGAGCACATTTCAGAAAACGTGCTCAGCTCGTCCAGAAAATGCGATTTAAGCAATAAAATTAAAAATGCACCTAAAACCTAAACCAAACGTTGCAGGTGGTTATTTCTTTATTCGCAGAGGTCAACGCGGCACTCTCTAGCTGCCAAGAGCACTTTTTACTATGCGCACCCAACCAGAGTGACGGGAGGAGCACATTTCAGAAAACGTGCTCAGCTCGTCCAGAAAATGCGATTTAAGCAATAAAATTAAAAATGCACCCAAAACCTAAACCAAACGTTGCAGGTGGTTATTTCTTCATATGCAGTGGTCAACGCGGAGCTCTCTAGCTGCCAAGAGCACTTTTTACTATGCGCACCCAACCAGAGTGACGGGAGGAGCACATTTCAGAAAACGTGCTCAGCTCGTCCAGAAAATGCGATTTAAGCAATAAAATTAAAAATGCACCTAAAACCTAAACCAAACGTTGCAGGTGGTTATTTCTTCATGCGCAGTGGTCAACGCGGCACTCTCTAGCTGCCAAGAGCAATTTTTACTATGCGCACCCAGCCAGAGTGACGGGAGGAGCACATTTCAGCAAACGTGCTCAGCTCGTCGAGAAAATGCGATTTAAGAAATAAAATTAAAAATGCACCCAAAACCTAAACCAAACGTTGCAGGTGGTTATTTCTTCATGCGCAGCAGTCAACGCGTCACTCTCTAGCTGCCAAGAGCACTTTTTACTATGTGCACCCAACCAGAGTGACGGGAGGAGCACATTTCAGAAAACGTGCTCAGCTCGTCGAGAAAATGCGATTTAAGCAGTAAAATTAAAAATGCACCCAAAACCTAAACCAAACGTTGCAGGTGGTTATTTCTTCATGCGCAGCAGTCAACGCGGCACTCTCTAGCTGCCAAGAGCACTTTTTACTATGCACACCCAACCAGAGTGACGGGAGGAGCGCATTTCAGAAAACGTGCTCAGCTCGACGAGAAAATGCGATTTAAGCAATAAAATTAAAAATGCACCCAAAACCTAAACCAAACGTTGCAGGTGGTTATTTCTTCATGCGCAGTGGTCAACGCGGCACTCTCTAGCTGCCAAGAGCACTTTTTACTATACACACCCAACTAGAGTGACGGGAGGAGCACATTCCAGAAAACGTGCTCAGCTCGTCGAGAAAATGCGATTTAAGCAATAAAATTAAAAATGCACCCAAAACCTAAACCAAACGTTGCAGGTGGTTATTTCTTCATGCGCAGCAGTCAACGCGGCACTCTCTAGCTGCCAAGAGCACTTTTTACTATGCGCACCCAACCAGAGTGACGGGAGGAGCACATTTCAGAAAACGTGCTCAGCTCGTCGAGAAAATGCGATTTAAGCAATAAAATTAAAAATGCACCTAAAACCCAAACCAAACGTTGCAGGTGGTTATTTCTTCATGCGCAGTGGTCAACGCGGCACTCTCTAGCTGCCAAGAGCACTTTTTACTATGCGCACCCAACCAGAGTGACGGGAGGAGCACATTTCAGAAAACGTGCTCAGCTCGTCGAGAAAATGCGATTTAAGCAATAAAATTAAAAATGCACCTAAAACCTAAACCAAACGTTGCAGGTGGTTATTTCTTCATGCGCAGTGGTCAACGCGGCACTGTCTAGCTGCCAAGAGCACTTTTTACTATGCGCACCCAACCAGAGTGACGGGGGGAGCACATGTCAGAAAACGTGCTTAGCTCGTCGAGAAAATGCGATTTAAGCAATAAAATTAAAAATGCACCTAAAACCTAAACCAAACGCTGCAGATGGTCATTTCTTCATGCGCAGCAGTCAACGCGGCACTCTCTAGCTGCCAAGAGCACTTTTTACTATGCACACCCAACCAGAGTGACGGGAGGAGCACATTCCAGAAAACGTGCTCAGCTCGTCGAGACAATGCGATTTAAGCAATAAAATTAAAAATGCACCCAAAACCGAAACCAAACGTTGCAGATGGTCATTTCTTCATGCGCAATGGTCAACGCGGCACTCTCTAGCTGCCAAGAGCACTTTTTACTATGCACACCCAACCAGAGTGACGGGAGGAGCACATTTCAGAAAACGTGCTCAGCTCGTCGAGAAAATGCGATTTAAGCAATAAAATTAAAAATGCACCCAAAACCTAAACCAAACGTTGCAGGTGGTTATTTCTTCACGCGCAGTGGTCAACGCGGCACTCTCTAGCTGCCAAGAGCATTTTTTACTATGCGCACCCAACCAGAGTGACGGGAGGAGCACATTTCAGAAAACGTGCTCAGCTCGTCGAGAAATTGCGATTTAAGCAATAAAATTAAAAATGCACCTAAAACCTGAACCAAACGTTGCAGGTGGTTATTTCTGCATGCGCAGTGGTCAACGCGGCACTCTCTAGCTGCCAAGAGCACTTTTTACTATGCGCACCCAACCAGAGTGACGGGAGGAGCACATTTCAGAGAACGTGCTCAGCTCGACGAGAAAGTGCGATTTAAGCAAAAAAATTAAAAATGCACCCAAAACCTAAACCAAACGTTGCAGGTGGTTATTTCTTCATGCGCAGTGGTCAACGCGGCACTCTCTAGCTGCCAAGAGCACTTTTTACTATGCCCACCCTACCAGAGTGACGGGAGGAGCACATTTCAGAAAACGTGCTCAGCTCGTCGAGAAAATGCGATTTAAGCAATAAAATTAAAAATGCACCTAAAACCTAAACCAAACGTTGCAGGTGGTTATTTCTTCATGCGCAGCAGTCAACGCGGCACTCTCTAGCTGCCGAGAGCACTTTTTACTATGCGCACACAACCAGAGTGACGGGATGAGCACATTTCAGAAAACGTGCTCAGCTCGTCGAGAAAATGCAATTAAAGCAATAAAAATAAAAATGCACCTAAAACCTAAACCAAACGTTGCAAATGGTCATTTCTTCATGCGCAGTGGTCAACGCGGCACTCTCTAGTTGCCAAGAGCACTTTTTACTATTCGCACCCAACCAGAGTGACGGGAGGAGCACATTTCAGAAAACGTGCTCAGCTCGTCGAGAAAATGCGATTTAAGCAATAAAATTAAAAATGCACCTAAAACCTAAACCAAACGTTGCAGATGGTTATTTCTTCATGCGCAGTGGTCAACGCGGCACTCTCTAGCTGCCAAGAGCACTTTTTACTATGCGCACCCAACCAGAGTGACGGGAGGAGCACATTTCAGAAAACGTGCTCAGCTCGTCCAGAAAATGCGATTTAAGCAATAAAATTAAAAATGCACCCAAAACCTAAACCAAACGTTGCAGGTGGTTATTTCTTCATGCGCAGTGGTCAACGCGGCACTCTCTAGCTGCCAAGAGCACTTTTTACTATGCGCATCCAACCAGAGTGACGGGAGGAGCACATTTCAGAAAAGGTGCTCAGCTCGTCGAGAAAATGCGATTTAAGCAATAAAATTAAAAATGCACCTAAAACCTAAACCAAACGTAACAGGTGGTTATTTCTTCATGCGCAGCAGTCAACGCGGCACTCTCTAGCTGCCAAGAGCACTTTTTACTATGCGCACCCAACCAGAGTGACGGGAGGAGCACATTTCAGAAAACGTGCTCAGCTCGACGAGAAAATGCGATTTAAGCAATAAAATTAAAAATGCACCCAAAACCTAAACCAAACGTTGCAGGCGGTTATTTCTTCATGCGCAGTGGTCAACGCGGCACTCTCTAGCTGCCAAGAGCACTTTTTACTATGCGCACCCAACCAGAGTGACGGGAGGAGCACATTTCAGAAAACGTGCTCAGCTCGTCAAGAAAATGCGATTTAAGCAATAAAATTAAAAATGCACCTAAAACCTAAACCAAACGTTGCAGGTGGTTATTTCATCATTCGCAATGGTCAACGCGGCACTCTCTAGCCTCCAAGAGCACTTTTTACTATGCGCACCCAACCAGAGTGAAGGGAGGAGCACATTTCAGAAAACGTGCTCAGCTCGTCGAGAAAATGCGATTTAAGCAATACAATTAAAAATGCACCCAAAACCTAAAACAAACGTTGCAGGTGGTTATTTCTTCATGCGCAGTGGTCAACGCGGCACTCTCTAGCTGCCAAGAGCACTTTTTATTATGCGCACCCAACCAGAGTGACGGGAGGAGCACATTTCAGAAAACGTGCTCAGCTCGTCGAGAAAATGCGATTTAAGCAATAAAATTAAAAATGCACCTAAAACCTAAACCAAACGTTGCAGGTGGTTATTTCTTCATGCGCAGCAGTCAACGCGGCACTCTCTAGCTGCCATGAGCACTTTTTACTATGCGCACCCAACCAGAGTGACGGGAGGAGCACATTTCAGAAAACGTGCTCAGCTCGACGAGAAAATGCGATTTAAGCAATAAAATTAAAAATGCACCCAAAACCTAAACCAAACGTTGCAGGCGGTTATTTCTTCATGCGCAGTGGTCAACGCGGCACTATCTAGCTACCAAGAGCACTTTTTACTATGCGCACCCAACCAGAGTGACGGGAGGAGCACATTTCAGAAAACGTGCTCAGCTCGTCGAGAAAATGCGATTTAAGCAATAAAATTCAAAATGCACCTAAAAACTAAACCAAACGTTGCAGGTGGTTATTTCTTCATGTGCAGCAGTCAACGCGGCACTCTCTAGCTGCCAAGAGCACTTTTTACTATGCGCACCCAACCAGAGTGACGGGAGGAGCACATTTCAGAAAACGTGCTCAGCTCGTCGAGAAAATGCGATTTAAGCAATCAAATTAAAAATGCACCTAAAACCTAAAACAAACGTTGCACGTGGTTATTTCTTCATGCGCAGTGGTCAACGCGGCACTCTCTAGCTGCCAAAAGCACTTTTTACTATGCGCACCCAACCAGAGTGACGGGAGGAGCGCATTTCAGAAAATGTGCTCAGCTCGTCGAGAAAATGCGATTTAAGCAATAAAATTAAAAATGCACCTAAAAACCTAAACCAAACGTTGCAGGTGGTTATTTCTTCATGCACATTGGTCAACGCGGCACTCTCTAGCTGCCAAGAGCACTTTTTACTATGTGCACCCAACCAGAGTGACGTGAGGAGCACATTTCAGAAAACGTGCTCAGCTCGTCGAGAAAATGCGATTTAAGCAATAAAATTAAAAATGCACCTAAAACCTAAACCAAACGTTGCAGGTGGTTATTTCTTCATGCGCAGCAGTCAACGCGGCACTCTCTAGCTGCCAAGAGCACTTTTTACTATGCGCACCCAACCAGAGTGACGGGAGGAGCACATTTCAGAAAACGTGCTCAGCTCGTCGAGAAAATGCGATTTAAGCAATAAAATTAAAAATGCACCCAAAACATTAAACCAAACGTTGCAGGTGGTTATTTCTTCATGCGCAGTGGTCAACGCGGCACTCTCTAGCTGCCAAGAGCATTTTTTACTATGCGCACCCAACCAGAGTGACGGGAGGAGCACATTTCAGAAAACGTGCTCAGCTCGTCGAGAAAATGCGATTTAAGCAATAAAATTAAAAATGCACCTAAAACCTAAACCAAACGTTGCAGGTGGTTATTTCTTCATGCGCAGTGGTCAACGCGGCACTCTCTAGCTGCCAAGAGCACTTTTTACTATGCGCACCCAACCAGAGTGACGGGAGGAGCACATTTCAGAAAACGTGCTCAGCTCGTTGAGAAAATGCGATTTAAGCAATAAAATTAAAAATGCACCTAAAACCTAAACCAAACGTTGCAGGTGGTTATTTCTTCGTGCGCAGCAGTCAACGCGGCACTCTCTAGCTGCCAAGAGCACTTTTTACTATGAGCACCCAACCAGAGTGACGGGAGGAGCACATTTCAGAAAACGTGCTCAGCTCGTCGAGTAAATGCAATGTAAGCAATAAAATTAAAAATGCACCCAAAACCTAAACCAAACGTTGCAGGTGGTTATTTCCTCATGCGCAGTGGTCAACGCGGCACTCTCTAGCTGCCAAGAGCACTTTTTACTATGCGCACCCAACCAGACTGACGGGAGGAGCACATTTCAGAAAACGTGCTCAGCTCGTCTAGAAAACGCGATTTAAGCAAAAAAATTAAAAATGCACCTAAAACCTAAACCAAACGTTGCAGATGGTCATTTCTTCATGCGCAGTGGTCAACGCGGCACTCTCTAGCTGCCAAGAGCACTTTTTACTATGCACACCCAACCAGAGTGACGGGAGGAGCACATTTCAGAAAACGTGCTCAGCTCGTCCAGACAATGCGATTTAAGCAATAAAATTAAAAATGCACCCAAAACCTAAACCAAACGTTGCAGGTGGTTATTTCTTCGTGCGCAGTGGTCAACGCGGCATTCTCTAGCTGCCAAGAGCACTTTTTACTATGCGCACCCAACCAGAGTGACGGGAGGAGCACATTCCAGAAAACGTGCTCAGCTCGTCGAGAAAATGCGATTTAAGCAATAAAATTAAAAATGCACCCAAAACCTAAACCAAACGTTGCAGATGGTTATTTCTTCATGCGCAGTGGTCAACAAGGCACTCTCTAGCTGCCAAGAGCACTTTTTACTATGCGCACCCACCCAGAGTGACGGGAGGAGCACATTTCAGAAAACGTGCTCAGCTCGTCGAGAAAATTCGATTTAAGCAATAAAATTAAAAATGCACCCAAAACCTAAACCAAACGTTGCAGGTGGTTATTTCTTCAAATGCAGTGGTCAACGCGGCACTCTCTAGCTGCCAAGAGCACTTTTTACTATGCGCACCCAACCAGAGTGACGGGAGGAGCACATTCCAGAAAACGTGCTCAGCTCGTCGAGAAAATGCGATTTAAGCAATAAAATTAAAAATGCACCCAAAACCTAAACCAAACGGTCCAAATGGTCATTTCTTCATGCGCAGTGGTCAACGCGGCACTCTCTAGCTGCCAAGAGCACTTTTTACTATGCGCACCCAACCAGAGTGACGGGAGGAGCACATTTCAGAAAACGTGCTCAGCTCGTCGAGAAAATGCGATTTAAGCAATAAAATTAAAAATGCACCCAAAACCTAAACCAAACGTTGCAGGTGGTTATTTCTTCATGCGCAGTGGTCAACGCGGCACTCTCTAGCTGCCAAGAGCACTTTTTACTATGCGAACCCAACCAGAGTGACGGGAGGAGCACATTTCAGAAAACGTGCTCAGCTCGTCGAGAAAATGCGATTTAAGCAATAAAATTAAAAATACACCCAAAACCTAAACCAAACGTTGCAGATGGTCATTTCTTCATGCGCAGTGGTCAACGCGGCACTCTCTAGCTGCCAAGAGCACTTTTTACTATGCACACCCAACCAGAGTGACGGGAAGAGCGCATTTTAGAAAACGTGCTCAGCTCGACGAGAAAATGCGATTTAAGCAATAAAATTAAAAATGCACCCAAAACCTAAACCAAACGTTGCAGGTGGTTATTTCTTCATGCGCAGTGGTCAACGCGGCACTCTCTAGCTGCCAAGAGCACTTTTTACGATGCACACCCAACCAGAGAGACGGGAGGAGCGCATTTCAGAAAACGTGCTCAGCTCGACGAGAAAATGCGATTTAAGCAATAAAATTAAAAATGCACCCAAAACCTAAACCAAACGTTGCAGATGGTCATTTCTTCATGCGCAGTGGTCAACGCGGCACTCTCTAGCTTCCAAGAGCACTTTTTACTATGCACACCCAACCAGAGTGACGGGAGGAGCACATTTCAGAAAACGTGCTCAGCTCGTCCAGACAATGCGATTTAAGCAATAAAATTAAAAATGCACCCAAAACCTAAACCAAACGTTGCAGGTGGTTATTTCTTCGTGCGCAGTGGTCAACGCGGCATTCTCTAGCTGCCAAGAGCACTTTTTACTATGCGCACCCAACCAGAGTGACGGGAGGAGCACATTTCAGAAAACGTGCTCAGCTCGTCGAGAAAATGCGATTTAAGCAATAAAATTAAAAATGCACCTAAAACCTAAACCAAACGTTGCAGGTGGTTATTTCTTCATATATAGCAGTCAACGCGGCACTCTGTAGCTGCCAAGAGCACTTTTTACTATGCGCACCCAACCAGAGTGACGGGAGGAGCACATTTCAGAAAACGTGCTCAGCTCGTCGAGAAAATGCGATTTAAGCAATAAAATTAAAAATGCACCTAAAACCTAAACCAAACGTTGCAGGTGGTTATTTCTTCATGCGCAGTGGTCAACGCGGCACTCTCTAGCTGCAGAGAGCACTTTTTACTATGCGCACCCAACCAGAATGACGGGAGGAGCACATTTCAGAAAACGTGCTCAGCTCGTCGAGAAAATGCGATTTAAGCAATAAAATTAAAAATGCACCCAAAACCTAAAACAAACGTTGCAGATTTTCATTTCTTCATGCGCAGTGGTCAACGCAGCACTCTCTAGCTGCCAAGAGCACTTTTTACTATGCGCACCCAACCAGAGTGACGGGAGGAGCACATTTCAGAAAACGTGCTCAGCTCGACAAGAAAATGCGATTTAAGCAATAAAATTAAAAATGCACCCAAAACCTAAACCAAACGTTGCAGGCGGTTATTTATTCATGCGCAGTGGTCAACGCGGCACTCTCTAGCTGCCAAGAGCACTTTTTACTATGCGCACCCAACCAGAGTGACGGGAGGAGCACATTTCAGAAAACGTGCTCAGCTCGTCAAGAAAATGCGATTTAAGCAATAAAATTAAAAATGCACCTAAAACCTAAACCAAACGTTGCAGGTGGTTATTTCTTCATGCACAGCAGTCAACGCGGCACTCTCTAGCTGCCAAGAGCACTTTTTACTATGCGCACCCAACCAGAGTGAAGGGAGGAGCACATTTCAGAAAACGTGCTCAGCTCGTCGAGAAAATGCGATTTAAGCAATAAAATTAAAAATGCACCCAAAACCTAAACTAAACGTTGCAGGTGGTTATTTCTTCATGCGCAGTGGTCAACGCGGCACTCTCTAGCTGCCAAGAGCACTTTTTACTATGCGCACCCTACCAGAGTGACGGGAGGAGCACATTTCAGAAAACGTGCTCAGCTCGTCGAGAAAATGCGATTTAAGCATTAAAATTAAAAATGCACCTAAAACCTAAACCAAACGTTGCAGGTGGTTATTTCTTCATGCGCAGCAGTCAACGCGGCACTCTCTAGCTGCCGAGAGCACTTTTTACTATGCGCACCCAACCAGAGTGACGGGAGGAGCACATTTCAGAAAACGTGCTCAGCTCGTCGAGAAAATGCAATTTAAGCAATAAAATTAACAATGCACCTAAAACCTAAACCAAACGTTGCAAATGGTCATTTCTTCATGCGCAGTGGTCAACGCGGCACTCTCTAGTTGCCAAGAGCACTTTTTACTATGCGCACCCAACCAGAGTGACGGGAGGGGCACATTTCAGAAAACGTGCTCAGCTCGTCGAGAAAATGCGATTTAAGCAATAAAATTAAAAATGCACCTAAAACCTAAACCAAACGTTGCAGATGGTCATTTCTTCATGCGCAGTGGTCAACGCGGCACTCTCTAGCTGCCAAGAGCACTGTTTACTATGCACACCCAACCAGAGTGACGGGAGGAGCGCATTTCAGAAAACGTGCTCAGCTCGTCGAGAAAATGCGATTTAAGCAATAAAATTAAAAATGCACCCAAAACCTAAACCAAACGTTGCAGGTGGTTATTTCTTCATGCGCAGTGGTCAACGCGGCACTCTCTAGCTGCCAAGAGCACTTTTTACTATGCGCACCCAACCAGAGTGACGGGAGGAGCACATTTCAGAAAACGTGCTCAGCTCGTCGAGAAAATGCGATTTAAGCAATAAAATTAAAAATGCACCCAAAACCTAAACCAAACGTTGCAGGTGGTTATTTCTTCATATGCAGCAGTCAACGCGGCACTCTCTAGCTGCAAAGAGCACTTTTTACTATGCGCACCCAACCAGAGCGACGGGAGGAGCACATTTCAGAAAACGTGCTCAGCTCGTCGAGAAAATGCGATTTAAGCAATAAAATAAAAAATGCACCTAAAACCCAAACCAAACGTTGCAGGTGGTTATTTCTTCATGCGCAGTGGTCAACGCGGCACTCTCTAGCTGCCAAGAGCACTTTTTACTATGCGCACCCAACCAGAGTGACGGGAGGAGCACGTTTCAGAAAACGTGCTCAGCTCGTCGAGAAAATGCGATTTAAGCAATAAAATTAAAAATGCACCTAAAACCTAAACCAAACGTTGCAGGTGGTTATTTCTTCATGCGCAGTGGTCAACGCGGCACTCTCTAGCTGCCAAGAGCACATTTTACTATGCGCACCCAACCAGAGTGACGGAAGGAGCACATTTCAGAAAACGTGCTCAGCTCTTCGAGAAAATGCGATTTAAGCAATAAAATTAAAAATGCACCTAAAACCTAAACCAAACGTTGCAGGTGGTTATTTCTTCGTGCGCAGCAGTCAACGCGGCACTCTCTAGCTGCCAAGAGCACTTTTTACTATGCGCACCCAACCAGAGTGACGGGACGAGCACATTTCAGAAAACGTGCTCAGTTCGCCGAGAAAATGCGATTTAAGCAATACAATTAAAAATGCACCTAAAACCTAAACCAAACGTTGCAGGTGGTTATTTCTTCATGTGCAGTGGTCAACGCGGCACTCTCTAGCTGCCAAGAGCACTTTTTACTATGCGCACCCACCCAGAGTGACGGGAGGAGCACATTTCAGAAAACGTGCTCAGCTCGTCGAGAAAATGCGATTTAAGCAATAAAATTAAAAATGCACCTAAAATCTATACCAAACGTTGCAGGTGGTTATTTCTTCATATGCTGTGGTCAACGCGGCACTCTCTAGCTGCCAAGAGCACTTTTTACTATGCGCACCCAACCAGAGTGACGGGAGGAGCACATTCCAGAAAACGTGCTCAGCTCGTCGAGAAAAATGCGATTTAAGCAATAAAATTAAAAATGCACCTAAAACCTAAACCAAACGTTGCAGGTGGTTATTTCTTCGTGCGCAGCAGTCAACGCGGCACTCTCTAGCTGCCAAGAGCACTTTTTACTATGCGCACCCAACCAGAGTGACGGGAGGAGCACATTTCAGAAAACGTGCTCAGCTCGTCGAGTAAATGCGATTTAAGCAATAAAATTAAAAATGCACCCAAAACCTAAACCAAACGTTGCAGGTGGTTATTTCTTCATGCGCAGTGGTGAACGCGGCACTCTCTAGCTGCCAAGAGCACTTTTTACTATGCGCACCCAACCAGAGTGACGGGAGGAGCACATTTCAGAAAACGTGCTCAGCTCGTCGAGAAAATGCGATTTAAGCAATAAAATTAAAAATGCACCTAAAACCTAAACCAAACGCTGCAGATGGTCATTTCTTCATGCGCAGTGGTCAACGCGGCACTCTTTAGCTGCCAAGAGCACTTTTTACTATACACACCCAACCAGAGTGACGGGAGGAGCACATTCCAGAAAACGTGCTCAGCTCGTCGGGAAAATGCGATTTAAGCAATAACATTAAAAATGCACCCAAAACCTAAACCAAACGTTGCAGATGGTCATTTCTTCATGTGCAGTGGTCAACGCGGCACTCTCTCGCTGCCAAGAGCACTTTTTACTATGCACACCCAACCAGAGTGACGGGAGGAGCACATTCCAGAAAACGTGCTCAGCTCGTCGAGAAAATGCGATTTAAGCAATAAAATTAAAAATGCACCCAAAACCTAAACCAAACGTTGCAGATGGTCATTTCTTCATGCGCAGTGGTCAACGCGGCACTCTCTAGCTGCCAAGAGCACTTTTTACTATGCGCACCCAACCAGAGTGACGGGAGGAGCACATTTCAGAAAACGTGCTCAGCTCGTCGAGAAAATGCGATTTAAGCAATAAAATTAAAAATGCACCCAAAACATAAACCAAACGTTGCAGGTGGTTATTTCTTCATGTGCAGTGGTGAACGCGGCACTCTCTAGCTGCCAAGAGCACTTTTTACTATGCGCACCCAACCAGAGTGACAGGAGGAGCACATTTCAGAAAACGTGCTCAGCTCGTTGAGAAAATGCGATTTAAGCAATAAAATTAAAAATGCACCCAAAACCTAAACCAAACGTTGCAGGTGGTTATTTCTTCATGCGCAGTGGTCAACGCGGCACTCTCTAGCTGCCAAGAGCACTTTTTACTATGCGCACCCAACCAGAGTGACGGGAGGAGCGCATTTCAGAAAACGTGCTCAGCTCGACGAGAAAATGCGATTTAAGCAATAAAATTAAAAATGCACCCAAAACCTAAACCAAACGTTGCAGGTGGTTATTTCTTCATGCGCAGCAGTCAACGCGGCACTCTCTAGCTGCCAAGAGCACTTTTTACTATGCGCACCCAACCAGAGTGACGGGAGGAGCACATTTCAGAAAACGTGCTCAGCTCGTCGAGAAAATGAGATTTAAGCAATAAAATTAAAAATGCACCTAAAACCTAAACCAAACGTTGCAGGTGGTTATTTCTTCATATGCAGCAGTCAACGCGGCACTCTCTAGCTGCCAAGAGCACTTTTTACTATGCACACCCAACCAGAGTGACGGGAGGAGCACATTTCAGAAAACGTGCTCAGCTCGTCGAGAAAATGCGATTTAAGCAATACAATTAAAAATGCACCTAAAACCTAAACCAAACGTTGCAGGTGGTTATTTCTTCGTGCGCAGCAGTCAACGCGGCACTCTCTAGCTGCCAAGAGCACTTTTTACTATGCGCACCCAACCAGAGTGACGGGAGGAGCACATTCCAGAAAACGTGCTCAGCTCGTCGAGAAAATGCGATTTAAGCAATAAAATTAAAAATGCACCCAAAACCTAAACCAAACGTTGCAGATGGTCATTTCTTCATGCGCAGTGGTCAACGCGGCACTCTCTAGCTGCCAAGAGCACTTTTTACGATGCACACCCAACCAGAGAGACGGGAGGAGCGCATTTCAGAAAACGTGCTCAGCTCGACGAGAAAATGCGATTTAAGCAATAAAATTAAAAATGCACCCAAAACCTAAACCAAACGTTGCAGGTGGTTATTTCTTCATGCGCAGTGGTCAACGCGGCACTCTGTAGCTGCCAAGAGCACCTTTTACTATGCACACCCAACCAGAGTGACGGGAGGAGCGCATTTTAAAAAACGTGCTCAGCTCGACGAGAAAATGCGATTTAAGCAATAAAATTAAAAATGCACCCAAAACCTAAACCAAACGTTGCAGGTGGTTATTTCTTCATGTGCAGTGGTCAACGCGGCACTCTCTAGCTGCCAAGAGCACTTTTTACTATGCGCACCCAACCAGAGTGACGGGAGGAGCACATTTCAGAAAACGTGCTCAGCTCGTCGAGAAAATGCGATTTAAGCAATAAAATTAAAAATGCACCTAAAACCTAAACCAAACGTTGCAGGTGGTTATTTCTTCATGCGCAGCAGTCAACGCGGCACTCTCTAGCTGCCAAGAGCACTTTTTACTATGCGCACCCAACCAGAGTGACGGGAGGAGCACATTTCAGAAAACGTGCTCAGCTCGTCGAGAAAATGCGATTTAAGCAATAACATTAAAAATGCACCCAAAACATTAAACCAAACGTTGCAGGTGGTTATTTCTTCATGCGCAGTGGTCAACGCGGCACTCTCTAGCTGCCAAGAGCATTTTTTACTATGCGCACCCAACCAGAGTGACGGGAGGAGCACATTTCAGAAAACGTGCTCAGCTCGTCGAGAAAATGCGATTTAAGCAATAAAATTAAAAATGCACCTAAAACCTAAACCAAACGTTGCAGGTGGTTATTTCTTCATGCGCAGTGGTCAACGTGGCACTCTCTAGCTGCCAAGAGCACTTTTTACTATGCGCACCCAACCAGAGTGACGGGAGGAGCACATTTCAGAAAACGTGCTCAGCTCGTTGAGAAAATGCGATTTAAGCAATAAAATTAAAAATGCACCTAAAACCTAAACCAAACGTTGCAGGTGGTTATTTCTTCGTGCGCAGCAGTCAACGCGGCACTCTCTAGCTGCCAAGAGCACTTTTTACTATGAGCACCCAACCAGAGTGACGGGAGGAGCACATTTCAGAAAACGTGCTCAGCTCGTCGAGTAAATGCAATTTAAGCAATAAAATTAAAAATGCACCCAAAACCTAAACCAAACGTTGCAGGTGGTTATTTCTTCATGCGCAGTGGTCAACGCGGCACTCTCTAGCTGCCAAGAGCACTTTTTACTATGCGCACCCAACCAGACTGACGGGAGGAGCACATTTCAGAAAACGTGCTCAGCTCGTCCAGAAAACGCGATTTAAGCAAAACAATTTAAAATGCACCTAAAACCTAAACCAAACGTTGCAGATGGTCATTTCTTCATGCGCAGTGGTCAACGCGGCACTCTCTAGCTGCCAAGAGCACTTTTTACTATGCACACCCAACCAGAGTGACGGGAGGAGCACATTTCAGAAAACGTGCTCAGCTCGTCCAGACAATGCGATTTAAGCAATAAAATTAAAAATGCACCCAAAACCTAAACCAAACGTTGCAGGTGGTTATTTCTTCGTGCGCAGTGGTCAACGCGGCATTCTCTAGCTGCCAAGAGCACTTTTTACTATGCGCACCCAACCAGAGTGACGGGAGGAGCACATTCCAGAAAACGTGCTCAGCTCGTCGAGAAAATGCGATTTAAGCAATACAATTAAAAATGCACCCAAAACCTAAACCAAACGTTGCAGATGGTTATTTCTTCATGCGCAGTGGTCAACGCGGCACTCTCTAGCTGCCAAGAGCACTTTTTACTATGCGCACCCAACCAGAGTGACGGGAGGAGCACATTTCAGAAAACGTGCTCAGCTCGTCGAGAAAATGCGATTTAAGCAATAAAATTAAAAATACACCCAAAACCTAAACCAAACGTTGCAGATGGTCATTTCTTCATGCGCAGTGGTCAACGCGGCACTCTCTAGCTGCCAAGAGCACTTTTTACTATGCACACCCAACCAGAGTGACGGGAAGAGCGCATTTTAGAAAACGTGCTCAGCTCGACGAGAAAATGCGATTTAAGCAATAAAATTAAAAATGCACCCAAAACCTAAACCAAACGTTGCAGGTGGTTATTTCTTCATGCGCAGTGGTCAACGCGGCACTCTCTAGCTGCCAAGAGCACTTTTTACGATGCACACCCAACCAGAGAGACGGGAGGAGCGCATTTCAGAAAACGTGCTCAGCTCGACGAGAAAATGCGATTTAAGCAATAAAATTAAAAATGCACCCAAAACCTAAACCAAACGTTGCAGGTGGTAATTTCTTCATGCGCAGTGGTCAACGCGGCACTCTCTAGCTGCCAAGAGCACTTTTTACTATGCGCACCTAACCAGAGTGACGGGAGGAGCACATTTCAGAAAACGTGCTCAGCTCGTCCAGAAAATGCGATTTAAGCAATAAATTTAAAAATGCACCTAAAACCTAAACCAAACGTTGCAGATGGTCATTTCTTCATGCGCAGTGGTCAACGCGGCACTCTCTAGCTGCCAAGAGCACTTTTTACTATGCACACCCAACCAGAGTGACGGGAGGAGCGCATTTTAGAAAACGTGCTCAGCTCGACGAGAAAATGCGATTTAAGCAATAAAATTAAAAATGCACCCAAAACCTAAACCAAACGTTGCAGGTGGTTATTTCTTCATGCGCAGTGGTCAACGCAGCACTCTCTAGCTGCCAAGAGCACTTTTTACTATGCGCACCCAACCAGAGTGACGGGAGGAGCGCATTTCAGAAAACGTGCTCAGCTCGTCGAGAAAATGCGATTTAAGCAATAAAATTAAAAATGCACCTAAAACCTAAACCGAAAGTTGCAGGTGGTTATTTCTTCATGCGCAGCAGTCAACACGGCACTCTCTAGCTGCCAAGAGCACTTTTTACTATGCGCACCCACCCAGAGTGACGGGAGGAGCATATTTCAGAAAACGTGCTCAGCTCGTCCAGATAATGCGATTTAAGCAATACAATTAAAAATGCACCTAAAACCTAAACCAAACGTTGCAGGTGGTTATTTCTTCATGCGCAGCAGTCAACGCGGCACTCTCTAGCTGCCAAGAGCACTTTTTACTATGCGCACCCAACCAGAGTGACGGGAGGAGCACATTTCAGAAAACGTGCTCAGCTCGTCGAGAAAATGCGATTTAAGCAATAAAATTAAAAATGCACCTCAAACCTAAACCAAACGTTGCAGGTGGTTATTTCTTCATATTCAGCAGTCAACGCGGCACTCTCTAGCTGCCAAGAGCACTTTTTACTATGCGCACCCAACCAGAGTGACGGGAGGAGCACATTTCAGAAAACGTGCTCAGCTCGTCGAGAAAATGCGATTTAAGCAATAAAATTAAAAATGCACCCAAAACATTAAACCAAACGTTGCAGGTGGTTATTTCTTCATGCGCAGTGGTCAACGCGGCACTCTCTAGCTGCCAAGAGCATTTTTTACTATGCGCACCCAACCAGAGTGACGGGAGGAGCACATTTCAGAAAACGTGCTCAGCTCGTCGAGAAAATGCGATTTAAGCAATAAAATTAAAAATGCACCTAAAACCTAAACCAAACGTTGCAGGTGGTTATTTCTTCATGCGCAGTGGTCAACGCGGCACTCTCTAGCTGCCATGAGCACTTTTTACTATGCGCACCCAACCAGAGTGACGGGAGGAGCACATTTCAGAAAACGTACTCAGCTCGTTGAGAAAATGCGATTTAAGCAATAAAATTAAAAATGCACCTAAAACCTAAACCAAACGTTGCAGGTGGTTATTTCTTCGTGCGCAGCAGTCAACGCGGCACTCTCTAGCTGCCAAGAGCACTTTTTACTATGCGCACCCAACCAGAGTGACGGGAGGAGCACATTTCAGAAAACGTGCTCAGCTCGTCGAGTAAATGCAATTTAAGCAATAAAATTAAAAATGCACCCAAAACCTAAACCAAACGTTGCAGGTGGTTATTTCTTCATGCGCAGTGGTCAACGCGGCACTCTCTAGCTGCCAAGAGCACTTTTTACTATGCGCACCCAACCAGACTGACGGGAGGAGCACATTTCAGAAAACGTGCTCAGCTCGTCGAGAAAATGCGATTTAAGCAATAAAATTAAAAATGCACCTAAAACCTAAACCAAACGTTGCAGGTGGTTATTTCTTCATGCGCAGTGGTCAACGCGGCACTCTCTAGCTGCCAAGAGCACTTTTTACTATGCGCACCCAACCAGAGTGACGGGAGGAGCACATTCCAGAAAACGTGCTCAGCTCGTCGAGAAAATGCGATTTAAGCAATAAAATTAAAAATGCACCCAAAACCTAAACCAAACGGTCCAGATGGTCATTTCTTCATGCGCAGTGGTCAACGCGGCACTCTCTAGCTGCCAAGAGCACTTTTTACTATGCGCACCCAACCAGAGTGACGGGAGGAGCACATTTCAGAAAACGTGCTCAGCTCGTCGAGAAAATGCGATTTAAGCAATAAAATTAAAAATGCACCCAAAACCTAAACCAAACGTTGCAGGTGGTTATTTCTTCATGCGCAGTGGTCAACGCGGCACTCTCTAGCTGCCAAGAGCACTTTTTACTATGCGAACCCAACCAGAGTGACGGGAGGAGCACATTTCAGAAAACGTGCTCAGCTCGTCGAGAAAATGCGATTTAAGCAATAAAATTAAAAATACACCCAAAACCTAAACCAAACGTTGCAGATGGTCATTTCTTCATGCGCAGTGGTCAACGCGGCACTCTCTAGCTGCCAAGAGCACTTTTTACTATGCACACCCAACCAGAGTGACGGGAAGAGCGCATTTTAGAAAACGTGCTCAGCTCGACGAGAAAATGCGATTTAAGCAATAAAATTAAAAATGCACCCAAAACCTAAACCAAACGTTGCAGGTGGTTATTTCTTCATGCGCAGTGGTCAACGCGGCACTCTCTAGCTGCCAAGAGCACTTTTTACGATGCACACCCAACCAGAGAGACGGGAGGAGCGCATTTCAGAAAACGTGCTCAGCTCGACGAGAAAATGCGATTTAAGCAATAAAATTAAAAATGCACCCAAAACCTAAACCAAACGTTGCAGGTGGTAATTTCTTCATGCGCAGTGGTCAACGCGGCACTCTCTAGCTGCCAAGAGCACTTTTTACTATGCGCACCTAACCAGAGTGACGGGAGGAGCACATTTCAGAAAACGTGCTCAGCTCGTCCAGAAAATGCGATTTAAGCAATAAATTTAAAAATGCACCTAAAACCTAAACCAAACGTTGCAGATGGTCATTTCTTCATGCGCAGTGGTCAACACGGCACTCTCTAGCTGCCAAGAGCACTTTTTACTATGCACACCCAACCAGAGTGACGGGAGGAGCGCATTTTAGAAAACGTGCTCAGCTCGACGAGAAAATGCGATTTAAGCAATAAAATTAAAAATGCACCCACAACCTAAACCAAACGTTGCAGGTGGTTATTTCTTCATGCGCAGTGGTCAACGCGGCACTCTCTAGCTGCCAAGAGCACTTTTTACTATGCGCACCCAACCAGAGTGACGGGAGGAGCACATTTCAGAAAACGTGCTCAGCTCGTCGAGAAAATGCGATTTAAGCAATAAAATTAAAAATGCACCTAAAACCTAAACCAAACGTTGCAGGTGGTTATTTCTTCATGCGCAGCAGTCAACGCGGCACTCTCTAGCTGCCAAGAGCACTTTTTACTATGCGCACCCAACCAGAGTGACGGGAGGAGCACATTTCAGAAAACGTGCTCAGCTCGTCGAGAAAATGCGATTTAAGCAATAAAATTAAAAATGCACCTAAAACCTAAACCAAACGTTGCAGGTGGTTATTTCTTCATGCGCAGCAGTCAACGCGGCACTCTCTAGCTGCCAAGAGCACTTTTTACTATGCACACCCAACCAGAGTGACGGGAGGAGCACATTTTAGAAAACGTGCTCAGCTCGTCGAGAAAATGCAATTTAAGCAATGAAATTAAAAATGCACCTAAAACCTAAACCAAACGTTGCAGGTGGTTATTTCTTCATGCGCAGTGGTCAACGCGGCACTCTCTAGCTGCCAAGAGCACTTTTTGCTATGCGCACCCAACAAGAGTGACGGGAGGAGCACATTTCAGAAAACGTGCTCAGCTCGTCGAGAAAATGCGATTTAAGCAATAAAATTAAAAATGCACCTAAAACCTAAACCAAACGTTGCAGGTGGTTATTTCTTCATGCGCAGCAGTCAACGCGGCACTCTCTAGCTGCCAAGAGCACTTTTTACTATGCGCACCCAACCAGAGTGACGGGAGGAGCACATTTCAGAAAACGTGCTCAGCTCGTCGAGAAAATGCGATTTAAGCAATAAAATTAAAAATGCACCCAAAACATTAAACCAAACGTTGCAGGTGGTTATTTCTTCATGCGCAGTGGTCAACGCGGCACTCTCTAGCTGCCAAGAGCACTTTTTACTATGCGCACCCAATCAGAGTGACGGGAGGAGCACATTTCAGAAAACGTGCTCAGCTCGTCGAGAAAATGCGATTTAAGCAATAAAATTAAAAATACACCCAAAACCTAAACCAAACGTTGCAGATGGTCATTTCTTCATGCGCAGTGGTCAACGCGGCACTCTCTAGCTGCCAAGAGCACTTTTTACTATGCACACCCAACCAGAGTGACGGGAAGAGCGCATTTTAGAAAACGTGCTCAGCTCGACGAGAAAATGCGATTTAAGCAATAAAATTAAAAATGCACCCAAAACCTAAACCAAACGTTGCAGGTGATTATTTCTTCATGCGCAGTGGTCAACGCGGCACTCTCTAGCTGCCAAGAGCACTTTTTACGATGCACACCCAACCAGAGAGACGGGAGGAGCGCATTTCAGAAAACGTGCTCAGCTCGACGAGAAAATGCGATTTAAGCAATAAAATTAAAAATGCACCCAAAACCTAAACCAAACGTTGCAGGTGGTAATTTCTTCATGCGCAGTGGTCAACGCGGCACTCTCTAGCTGCCAAGAGCACTTTTTACTATGCGCACCTAACCAGAGTGACGGGAGGAGCACATTTCAGAAAACGTGCTCAGCTCGTCCAGAAAATGCGATTTAAGCAATAAATTTAAAAATGCACCTAAAACCTAAACCAAACGTTGCAGATGGTCATTTCTTCATGCGCAGTGGTCAACGCGGCACTCTCTAGCTGCCAAGAGCACTTTTTACTATGCACACCCAACCAGAGTGACGGGAGTAGCGCATTTTAGAAAACGTGCTCAGCTCGACGAGAAAATGCGATTTAAGCAATAAAATTAAAAATGCTCCCAAAACCTAAACCAAACGTTGCAGGTGGTTATTTCTTCATGCGCAGTGGTCAACGCGGCACTCTCTAGCTGCCAAGAGCACTTTTTACTATGCGCACCCAACCAGAGTGACGGGAGGAGTGCATTTCAGAAAACGTGCTCAGCTCGTCGAGAAAATGCGATTTAAGCAATAAAATTAAAAATGCACCTAAAACCTAAACCGAAAGTTGCAGGTGGTTATTTCTTCATGCGCAGCAGTCAACACGGCACTCTCTAGCTGCCAAGAGCACTTTTTACTATGCGCACCCACCCAGAGTGACGGGAGGAGCATATTTCAGAAAACGTGCTCAGCTCGTCCAGATAATGCGATTTAAGCAATAAAATTAAAAATGCACCTAAAACCTAAACCAAACGTTGCAGATGGTCATTTCTTCATGCGCAGTGGTCAACGCGGCACTCTGTAGCTGCCAAGAGCACCTTTTACTATGCACACCCAACCAGAGTGACGGGAGGAGCGCATTTTAGAAAACGTGCTCAGCTCGACGAGAAAATGCGATTTAAGCAATAAAATTAAAAATGCACCCAAAACCTAAACCAAACGTTGCAGGTGGTTATTTCTTCATGTGCAGTGGTCAACGCGGCACTCTCTAGCTGCCAAGAGCACTTTTTACTATGCGCACCCAACCAGAGTGACGGGAGGAGCACATTTCAGAAAACGTGCTCAGCTCGTCGAGAAAATGCGATTTAAGCAATAAAATTAAAAATGCACCTAAAACCTAAACCAAACGTTGCAGGTGGTTATTTCTTCATGCGCAGCAGTCAACGCGGCACTCTCTAGCTGCCAAGAGCACTTTTTACTATGCGCACCCAACCAGAGTGACGGGAGGAGCACATTTCAGAAAACGTGCTCAGCTCGTCGAGAAAATGTGATTTAAGCAATAAAATTAAAAATGCACCTCAAACCTAAACCAAACGTTGCAGGTGGTTATTTCTTCATATTCAGCAGTCAACGCGGCACTCTCTAGCTGCCAAGAGCACTTTTTACTATGCGCACCCAACCAGAGTGACGGGAGGAGCACATTTCAGAAAACGTGCTCAGCTCGTCCAGAAAATGCGATTTAAGCAATAAAATTAAAAATGCACCTAAAACCTAAACCAAACGTTGCAGATGGTTATTTCTTCATGCGCAGTGGTCAACGCGGCACTCTCTAGCTGCCAAGAGCACTTTTTACTATGCGCACCCAACCAGAGTGACGGGAGGAGCACATTTCAGAAAACGTGCTCAGCTCGTCGAGAAAATGCGATTTAAGCAATAAAATTAAAAATGCACCCAAAACCTAAACCAAACGTTGCAGATGGTCATTTCTTCATGTGCAGTGGTCAACGCGGCACTCTCTAGCTGCCAAGAGCACTTTTTACTATGCACACCCAACCAGAGTGACGGGAGGAGCGCATTTCAGAAAACGTGCTCAGCTCGACGAGAAAATGCGATTTAAGCAATAAAATTAAAAATGCACCCAAAACCTAAACCAAACGTTGCAGGTGGTTATTTCTTCATGCGCAGTGGTCAACGCGGCACTCTCTAGCTGCCAAGAGCACTTTTTACGATGCGCACCCAACCAGAGTGACGGGAGGAGCACATTTCAGAAAACGTGCTCAGCTCGTCCAGAAAATGCGATTTAAGCAATAAATTTAAAAATGCACCTAAAACCTAAACCAAACGTTGCAGATGGTCATTTCTTCATGCGCAGTGGTCAACGCGGCACTCTCTAGCTGCCAAGAGCACTTTTTACTATGCACACCCAACCAGAGTGACGGGAGGAGCGCATTTTAGAAAACGTGCTCAGCTCGACGAGAAAATGCGATTTAAGCAATAAAATTAAAAATGCACCCACAACCTAAACCAAACGTTGCAGGTGGTTATTTCTTCATGCGCAGTGGTCAACGCGGCACTCTCTAGCTGCCAAGAGCACTTTTTACTATGCGCACCCAACCAGAGTGACGGGAGGAGCACATTTCAGAAAACGTGCTCAGCTCGTCGAGAAAATGCGATTTAAGCAATAAAATTAAAAATGCACCTAAAACCTAAACCAAACGTTGCAGGTGGTTATTTCTTCATGCGCAGCAGTCAACGCGGCACTCTCTAGCTGCCAAGAGCACTTTTTACTATGCGCACCCAACCAGAGTGACGGGAGGAGCACATTTCAGAAAACGTGCTCAGCTCGTCGAGAAAATGCGATTTAAGCAATAAAATTAAAAATGCACCTAAAACCTAAACCAAACGTTGCAGGTGGTTATTTCTTCATATGTAGCAGTCAACGCGGCACTCTCTAGCTGCCAAGAGCACTTTTTACTATGCGCACCCAACCAGAGTGACGGGAGGAGCACATTTCAGAAAACGTGCTCAGCTCGTCGAGAAAATGCGATTTAAGCAATAAAATTAAAAATGCACCTAAAAACCTAAACCAAACGTTGCAGGTGGTTATTTCTTCATGCGCATTGGTCAACGCGGCACTCTCTAGCTGCCAAGAGCACTTTTTACTATGTGCACCCAACCAGAGTGACGTGAGGAGCACATTTCAGAAAACGTGCTCAACTCGTCGAGAAAATGCGATTTAAGCAATAAAATTAAAAATACACCCAAAACCGAAACCAAACGTTGCAGATGGTCATTTCTTCATGCGCAGTGGTCAACGCGGCACTCTCTAGCTGCCAAGAGCACTTTTTACTATGCACACCCAACCAGAGTGACGGGAGGAGCACAGTTCAGAAAACGTGCTCAGCTCGTCGAGAAAATGCGATTTAAGCAATAAAATTAAAAATGCACCCAAAACATTAAACCAAACGTTGCAGGTGGTTATTTCTTCATGCGCAGTGGTCAACGCGGCACTCTCTAGCTACCAAGAGCATTTTTTACTATGCGCACCCAACCAGAGTGACGGGAGGAGCACATTTCAGAAAACGTGCTCAGCTCGACGAGAAAATGCGATTTAAGCAATAAAATTAAAAATGCACCCAAAACCTAAACCAAACGTTGCAGGTGGTTATTTCTTCATGCGCAGTGGTCAACGCGGCACTCTCTAGCTGCCAAGACCACTTTTTACGATGCACACCCAACCAGAGATACGGGAGGAGCGCATTTCAGAAAACGTGCTCAGCTCGACGAGAAAATGCGATTTAAGCAATAAAATTAAAAATGCGCCCAAAACCTAAACCAAACGTTGCAGGTGGTTATTTCTTCATGCGCAGTTGTCAACGCGGCACTCTCTAGCTGCCAAGAGCACTTTTTACTATGCGCACCCTACCAGAGTGACGGGAGGAGCACATTTCAGAAAACGTGCTCAGCTCGTCGAGAAAATGCGATTTAAGCAATAAAATTAAAAATGCACCTAAAACCTAAACCAAACGTTGCAGGTGGTTATTTCTTCATGCGCAGCTGTCAACGCGGAACTCTCTAGCTGCCGAGAGCACTTTTTACTATGCGCACCCAACCAGAGTGACGGGAGGAGCACATTTCAGAAAACCTGCTCAGCTCGTAGAGAAAATGCGATTTAAGCAATAAAATTAAAAATGCACCTAAAACCTAAACCAAACGTTGCAGGTGGTTATTTCTTCATGCGCAGCAGTCAACGCGGCACTCTCTAGCTGCCAAGAGCACTTTTTACTATGCACACCCAACCAGAGTGACGGGAGGAGTACATTTCAGAAAACGTGCTCAGCTCGTCGAGAAAATGCAATTTAAGCAATAAAATTAAAAATGCACCTAAAACCTAAACCAAACGTTGCAGGTGGTTATTTCTTCATGCGCAGTGGTCAACGCGGCACTCTCTAGCTGCCAAGAGCACTTTTTACTATGCGCACCCAACCAGAGTGACGGGAGGAGCACATTTCAGAAAACGTGCTCAGCTCGTCCAGAAAATGCGATTTAAGCAATAAAATTAAAAATGCACCCAAAACCTAAACCAAACGTTGCAGATGGTCATTTCTTCATGTGCAGTGGTCAACGCGGCACTCTCTAGCTGCCAAGAGCACTTTTTACTATGCACACCCAACCAGAGTGACGGGAGGAGCGCATTTCAGAAAACGTGCTCAGCTCGACGAGAAAATGCGATTTAAGCAATAAAATTAAAAATGCACCCAAAACCTAAACCAAACGTTGCAGGTGGTTATTTCTTCATGCGCAGTGGTCAACGCGGCACTCTCTAGCTGCCAAGAGGACTTTTAACTATGCGCACCCAACCAGAGTGACGGGAGGAGCACATTTCAGAAAACGTGCTCAGCTCGTCGAGAAAATGCGATTTAAGCAATAAAATTAAAAATGCACCTAAAACCTAAACCAAACGTTGCAGGTGGTTATTTCTTCATGCGCAGTGGTCAACGCGGCACTCTCTAGCTGCCAAGAGCACTTTTTACTATGCGCACCCAACCAGAATGACGGGAGGAGCACATTTCAGAAAACGTGCTCAGCTCGTCGAGAAAATGCGATTTAAGCAATAAAATTAAAAATGCACCTAAACCAAACGTTGCAGATTTTCATTTCTTCATGCGCAGTGGTCAACGCGGCACTCTCTAGCTGCCAAGAGCACTTTTTACTATGCGCACCCAACCAGAGTGACGGGAGGAGCACATTTCAGAAAACGTGCTCAGCTCGACAAGAAAATGCGATTTAAGCAATAAAATTAAAAATGCACCCAAAACCTAAACCAAACGTTGCAGGCGGTTATTTCTTCATGCGCAGTGGTCAACGCGGCACTCTCTAGCTGCCAAGAGCACTTTTTACTATGCGCACCCAACCAGAGTGACGGGAGGAGCACATTTCAGAAAACGTGCTCAGCTCGTCAAGAAAATGCGATTTAAGCAATAAAATTAAAAATGCACCTAAAACCTAAACCAAACGTTGCAGGTGGTTATTTCTTCATGTGCAGTGGTCAACGCGGCACTCTCTAGCTGCCAAGAGCACTTTTTACTATGCGCACCCACCCAGAGTGACGGGAGGAGCACATTTCAGAAAACGTGCTCAGCTCGTCGAGAAAATGCGATTTAAGCAATAAAATTAAAAATGCACCTAAAATCTATACCAAACGTTGCAGGTGGTTATTTCTTCATATGCAGTGGTCAACGCGGCACTCTCTAGCTGCCAAGAGCACTTTTTACTATGCGCACCCAACCAGAGTGACGGGAGGAGCACATTCCAGAAAACGTGCTCAGCTCGTCGAGAAAAATGCGATTTAAGCAATAAAATTAAAAATGCACCTAAATCCTAAACCAAACGTTGCAGGTGGTTATTTCTTCGTGCGCAGCAGTCAACGCGGCACTCTCTAGCTGCCAAGAGCACTTTTTACTATGCGCACCCAATCAGAGTGACGGGAGGAGCACATTTCAGAAAACGTGCTCAGCTCGTCGAGTAAATGCGATTTAAGCAATAAAATTAAAAATGCACCCAAAACCTAAACCAAACGTTGCAGGTGGTTATTTCTTCATGCGCAGTGGTGAACGCGGCACTCTCTAGCTGCCAAGAGCACTTTTTACTATGCGCACCCAACCAGAGTGACGGGAGGAGCACATTTCAGAAAACGTGCTCAGCTCGTCGAGAAAATGCGATTTAAGCAATAAAATTAAAAATGCACCTAAAACCTACACCAAACGCTGCAGATGGTCATTTCTTCATGCGCAGTGGTCAACGCGGCACTCTCTAGCTGCCAAGAGCACTTTTTACTATACACACCCAACCAGAGTGACGGGAGGAGCACATTCCAGAAAACGTGCTCAGCTCGTCGGGAAAATGCGATTTAAGCAATAACATTAAAAATGCACCCAAAACCTAAACCAAACGTTGCAGATGGTCATTTCTTCATGTGCAGTGGTCAACGCGGCACTCTCTCGCTGCCAAGAGCACTTTTTACTATGCACACCCAACCAGAGTGACGGGAGGAGCACATTCCAGAAAACGTGCTCAGCTCGTCGAGAAAATGCGATTTAAGCAATAAAATTAAAAATGCACCCAAAACCTAAACCAAACGTTGCAGATGGTCATTTCTTCATGCGCAGTGGTCAACGCAGCACTCTCTAGCTGCCAAGAGCACTTTTTACTATGCGCACCCAACCAGAGTGACGGGAGGAGCACATTTCAGAAAACGTGCTCAGCTCGTCGAGAAAATGCGATTTAAGCAATAAAATTAAAAATGCACCCAAAACCTAAACCAAACGTTGCAGATGGTCATTTCTTCATGTGCAGTGGTGAACGCGGCACTCTCTAGCTGCCAAGAGCACTTTTTACTATGCGCACCCAACCAGAGTGACGGGAGGAGCACATTTCAGAAAACGTGCTCAGCTCGTCGAGAAAATGCGATTTAAGCAATAAAATTAAAAATGCACCTAAAAACCTACACCAAACGTTGCAGGTGGTTATTTCTTCATGCACATTGGTTAACGCGGCACTCTCTAGCTGCCAAGAGCACTTTTTACTATGTGCACCCAACCAGAGTGACGGGAGGAGCACATTTCAGAAAACGTGCTCAGCTCGTCGAGAAAATGCGATTTAAGCAATAAAATTAAAAATGCACCCAAAACATTAAACCAAACGTTGCAGGTTGTTATTTCTTCATGCGCAGTGGTCAACGCGGCACTCTCTAGCTGCCAAGAGCATTTTTTACTATGCACACCCAACCAGAGTGACGGGAGGAGCACATTTCAGAAAACGTGCTCAGCTAGTCGAGAAAATGCGATTTAAGCAATAAAATTAAAAATGCACCTAAAACCTAAACCAAACGTTGCAGGTGGTTATTTCTTCATGCGCAGTGGTCAACGCGGCACTCTCTAGCTGCCAAGAGCACTTTTTACTATGCGCACCCACCCAGAGTGACGGGAGGAGCACATTTCAGAAAACGTGCTCAGATCGTCGAGAAAATGCGATTTAAGCAATAAAATTAAAAATGCACCTAAAACCTAAACCAAACGTTGCAGGTGGTTATTTCTTCGTGCGCAGCAGTCAACGCGGCACTCTCTAGCTGCGAAGAGCACTTTTTACTATGCGCACCCAACCAGAGTGACGGGAGGAGCACATTTCAGAAAACGTGCTCAGCTCGTCGAGTAAATGCAATTTAAGCAATAAAATTAAAAATGCACCCAAAACCTAAACCAAACGTTGCAGGTGGTTATTTCTTCATGCGCAGTGGTCAACGCGGCACTCTCTAGCTGCCAAGAGCACTTTTTACTATGCGCACCCAACCAGAGTGACGGGAGGAGCACATTTCAGAAAACGTGCTCAGCTCGTCCAGAAAATGCGATTTAAGCAATAAAATTAAAAATGCACCTAAAACCTAAACCAAACGTTGCAGATGGTTATTTCTTCATGCGCAGTGGTCAACGCGGCACTCTCTAGCTGCCAAGAGCACTTTTTACTATGCGCACCCAACCAGAGTGACGGGAGGAGCGCATTTCAGAAAACGTGCTCAGCTCGTCGAGAAAATGCGATTTAAGCAATAAAATTAAAAATGCACCTAAAACCTAAACCAAAAGTTGCAGGTGGTTATTTCTTCATGCGCAGCAGTCAACACGGCACTCTCTAGCTGCCAAGAGCACTTTTTACTATGCGCACCCAACCAGAGTGACGGGAGGAGCACATTTCAGAAAACGTGCTCAGCTCGTCGAGAAAATGCGATTTAAGCAATAAAATTAAAAATGCACCCAAAACCTAAACCAAACGTTGCAGATGGTCATTTCTTCATGTGCAGTCGTCAACGCGGCACTCTCTAGCTGCCAAGAGCACTTTTTACTATGCACACCCAACCAGAGTGACGGGAGGAGCGCATTTCAGAAAACGTGCTCAGCTCGACGAGAAAATGCGATTTAAGCAATAAAATTAAAAATGCACCCAAAACCTAAACCAAACGTTGCAGGTGGTTATTTCTTCATGCGCAGTGGTCAACGCGGCACTCTCTAGCTGCCAAGAGCACTTTTTACGATGCGCACCCAACCAGAGTGACGGGAGGAGCACATTTCAGAAAACGTGCTCAGCTCGTCCAGAAAATGCGATTTAAGCAATAAATTTAAAAATGCACCTAAAACCTAAACCAAACGTTGCAGATGGTCATTTCTTCATGCGCAGTGGTCAACGCGGCACTCTCTAGCTGCCAAGAGCACTTTTTACTATGCACACCCAACCAGAGTGACGGGAGGAGCGCATTTTAGAAAACGTGCTCAGCTCGACGAGAAACTGCGATTTAAGCAATAAAATTAAAAATGCACCCACAACCTAAACCAAACGTTGCAGGTGGTTATTTCTTCATGCGCAGTGGTCAACGCGGCACTCTCTAGCTGCCAAGAGCACTTTTTACTATGCGCACCCAACCAGAGTGACGGGAGGAGCACATTTCAAAAAACGTGCTCAGCTCGTCGAGAAAATGCGATTTAAGCAATAAAATTAAAAATGCACCAAAAACCTAAACCAAACGTTGCAGGTGGTTATTTCTTCATGCGCAGCAGTCAACGCGGCACTCTCTAGCTGCCAAGAGCACTTTTTACTATGCGCACCCAACCAGAGTGACGGGAGGAGCACATTTCAGAAAACGTGCTCAGCTCGTCGAGAAAATGCGATTTAAGCAATAAAATTAAAAATGCACCTAAAACCTAATCCAAACGTTGCAGGTGGTTATTTCTTCATATGTAGCAGTCAACGCGGCACTCTCTAGCTGCCAAGAGCACTTTTTACTATGCGCACCCAACCAGAGTGACGGGAGGAGCACATTTCAGAAAACGTGCTCAGCTCGTCGAGAAAATGCGATTTAAGCAATAAAATTAAAAATGCACCTAAAAACCTAAACCAAACGTTGCAGGTGGTTATTTCTTCATGCGCATTGGTCAACGCGGCACTCTCTAGCTGCCAAGAGCATTTTTTACTATGCGCACCCAACCAGAGTGACGGGAGGAGCACATTTCAGAAAACGTGCTCAGCTCGTCGAGAAAATGCGATTTAAGCAATAAAATTAAAAATGCACCTAAAACCTAAACCAAACGTTGCAGGTGGTTATTTCTTCATGCGCAGTGGTCAACGCGGCACTCTCTAGCTGCCAAGAGCACTTTTTACTATGCGCACCCAACCAGAGTGACGGGAGGAGCACATTTCAGAAAATGTGCTCAGCTCGTTGAGAAAATGCGATTTAAGCAATAAAATTAAAAATGCACCTAAAACCTAAACCAAACGTTGCAGGTGGTTATTTCTTCGTGCGCAGCAGTCAACGCGGCACTCTCTAGCTGCCAAGAGCACTTTTTACTATGAGCACCCAACCAGAGTGACGGGAGGAGCACATTTCAGAAAACGTGCTCAGCTCGTCGAGTAAATGCAATGTAAGCAATAAAATTAAAAATGCACCCAAAACCTAAACCAAACGTTGCAGGTGGTTATTTCTTCATGCGCAGTGGTCAACGCGGCACTCTCTAGCTGCCAAGAGCACTTTTTACTATGCGCACCCAACCAGACTGACGGGAGGAGCACATTTCAGAAAACGTGCTCAGCTCGTCCAGAAAACGCGATTTAAGCAAAAAAATTAAAAATGCACCTAAAACCTAAGCCAAACGTTGCAGATGGTCATTTCTTCATGCGCAGTGGTCAACGCGGCACTCTCTAGCTGCCAAGAGCACTTTTTACTATGCACACCCAACCAGAGTGACGGGAGGAGCACATTTCAGAAAACGAGCTCAGCTCGTCCAGACAATGCGATTTAAGCAATAAAATTAAAAATGCACCCAAAACCTAAACCAAACGTTGCAGGTGGTTATTTCTTCGTGCGCAGTGGTCAACGCGGCATTCTCTAGCTGCCAAGAGCACTTTTTACTATGCGCACCCAACCAGAGTGACGGGAGGAGCACATTCCAGAAAACGTGCTCAGCTCGTCGAGAAAATGCGATTTAAGCAATAAAATTAAAAATGCACCCAAAACCTAAACCAAACGTTGCAGATGGTTATTTCTTCATGCGCAGTGGTCAACAAGGCACTCTCTAGCTGCCAAGAGCACTTTTTACTATGCGCACCCACCCAGAGTGACGGGAGGAGCACATTTCAGAAAACGTGCTCAGCTCGTCGAGAAAATGCGATTTAAGCAATAAAATTAAAAATGCACCCAAAACCTAAACCAAACGTTGCAGGTGGTTATTTCTTCAAATGCAGTGGTCAACGCGGCACTCTCTAGCTGCCAAGAGCACTTTTTACTATGCGCACCCAACCAGAGTGACGGGAGGAGCACATTCCAGAAAACGTGCTCAGCTCGTCGAGAAAATGCGATTTAAGCAATAAAATTAAAAATGCACCCACAACCTAAACCAAACGTTGCAGGTGGTTATTTCATGCGCAGTGGTCAACGCGGCACTCTCTAGCTGCCAAGAGCACTTTTTACTATGCGCACCCAACCAGAGTGACGGGAGGAGCGCATTTCAGAAAACGTGCTCAGCTCGTCGAGAAAATGCGATTTAAGCAATAAAATTAAAAATGCACCCAAAACCTAAACCAAACGTTGCAGGCGGTTATTTCTTCATGCGCAGTGGTCAACGCGGCACTCTCTAGCTGCCAAGAGCACTTTTTACTATGCGCACCCAACCAGAGTGACGGGAGGAGCACATTTCAGAAAACGTGCTCAGCTCGTCAAGAAAATGCGATTTAAGCAATAAAATTAAAAATGCACCTAAAACCTAAACCAAACGTTGCAGGTGGTTATTTCTTCGTGCGCAGCAGTCAACGCGGCACTCTCTAGCTGCCAAGAGCACTTTTTACTATGAGCACCCAACCAGAGTGACGGGAGGAGCATATTTCAGAAAACGTGCTCAGCTCGTCGAGTAAATGCAATGTAAGCAATAAAATTAAAAATGCACCCAAAACCTAAACCAAACGTTGCAGGTGGTTATTTCTTCATGCGCAGTGGTCAACGCGGCACTCTCTAGCTGCCAAGAGCACTTTTTACTATGCGCACCCAACCAGACTGACGGGAGGAGCACATTTCAGAAAACGTGCTCAGCTCGTCCAGAAAACGCGATTTAAGCAAAAAAATTAAAAATGCACCTAAAACCTAAACCAAACGTTGCAGATGGTCATTTCTTCATGCGCAGTGGTCAACGCGGCACTCTCTAGCTGCCAAGAGCACTTTTTACTATGCGAACCCAACCAGAGTGACGGGAGGAGCACATTTCAGAAAACGTGCTCAGCTCGTCGAGAAAATGCGATTTAAGCAATAAAATTAAAAATACACCCAAAACCTAAACCAAACGTTGCAGATGGTCATTTCTTCATGCGCAGCAGTCAACGCGGCACTCTCTAGCTGCCAAGAGCACTTTTTACTATGCACACCCAACCAGAGTGACGGGAAGAGCGCATTTTAGAAAACGTGCTCAGCTCGACGAGAAAATGCGATTTAAGCAATAAAATTAAAAATGCACCCAAAACCTAAACGAAACGTTGCAGATGGTCATTTCTTCATGCGCAGTGGTCAACGCGGCACTCTCTAGCTTCCAAGAGCACTTTTTACTATGCACACCCAACCAGAGTGACGGGAGGAGCACATTTCAGAAAACGTGCTCAGCTCGTCCAGACAATGCGATTTAAGCAATAAAATTAAAAATGCACCCAAAACCTAAACCAAACGTTGCAGGTGGTTATTTCTTCGTGCGCAGTGGTCAACGCGGCATTCTCTAGCTGCCAAGAGCACTTTTTACTATGCGCACCCAACCAGAGTGACGGGAGGAGCACATTTCAGAAAACGTGCTCAGCTCGTCGAGAAAATCCGATTTAAGCAATAAAATTAAAAATGCACCCAAAACCTAAACCAAACGTTGCAGATGGTCATTTCTTCATGCGCAGTGGTCAACGCGGCACTCTCTAACTGCCAAGAGCACTTTTTACTATGCGCACCCAACCAGAGTGACGGGAGGAGCACATTTCAGAAAACGTGCTCAGCTCGTCGAGAAAATGCGATTTAAGCAATAAAATTAAAAATGCACCTAAAACCCAAACCAAACGTTGCAGGTGGTTATTTCTTCATGCGCAGCGGTCAACGCGGCACTCTCTAGCTGCCAAGAGCACTTTTTACTATGCGTACCCAACCAGAGTGACGGGAGGAGCACATTTCAGAAAACGTGCTCAGCTCGTCGAGAAAATGCGATTTAAGCAATAAAATTAAAAATGCACCTAAAACCTAAACCAAACGTTGCAGGTGGTTATTTCTTCGTGCGCAGCAGTCAACGCGGCACTCTCTAGCTGCCAAGAGCACTTTTTACTATGCGCACCCAACCAGAGTGACGGGACGAGCACATTTCAGAAAACGTGCTCAGTTCGCCGAGAAAATGCGATTTAAGCAATACAATTAAAAATGCACCTAAAACCTAAACCAAACGTTGCAGGTGGTTATTTCTTCATGTGCAGTGGTCAACGCGGCACTCTCTAGCTGCCAAGAGCACTTTTTACTATGCGCACCCACCCAGAGTGACGGGAGGAGCACATTTCAGAAAACGTGCTCAGCTCGTCGAGAAAATGCGATTTAAGCAATAAAATTAAAAATGCACCTAAAATCTATACCAAACGTTGCAGGTGGTTATTTCTTCATATGCAGTGGTCAACGCGGCACTCTCTAGCTGCCAAGAGCACTTTTTACTATGCGCACCCAACCAGAGTGACAGGAGGAGCACATTTCAGAAAACGTGCTCAGCTCGTTGAGAAAATGCGATTTAAGCAATAAAATTAAAAATGCACCCAAAACCTAAACCAAACGTTGCAGGTGGTTATTTCTTCATGCGCAGTGGTCAACGCGGCACTCTCTAGCTGCCAAGAGCACTTTTTACTATGCGCACCCAACCAGAGTGACGGGAGGAGCGCATTTCAGAAAACGTGCTCAGCTCGACGAGAAAATGCGATTTAAGCAATAAAATTAAAAATGCACCCAAAACCTAAACCAAACGTTGCAGGTGGTTATTTCTTCATGCGCAGCAGTCAACGCGGCACTCTCTAGCTGCCAAGAGCACTTTTTACTATGCGCACCCAACCAGAGTGACGGGAGGAGCACATTTCAGAAAACGTGCTCAGCTCGTCGAGAAAATGAGATTTAAGCAATAAAATTAAAAATGCACCTAAAACCTAAACCAAACGTTGCAGGTGGTTATTTCTTCATATGCAGCAGTCAACGCGGCACTCTCTAGCTGCCAAGAGCACTTTTTACTATGCACACCCAACCAGAGTGACGGGAGGAGCACATTTCAGAAAACGTGCTCAGCTCGTCGAGAAAATGCGATTTAAGCAATAAAATTAAAAATGCACCTAAAAACCTAAACCAAACGTTGCAGGTGGTTATTTCTTCATGCGCATTGGTCAACGCGGCACTCTCTAGCTGCCAAGAGCACTTTTTACTATGTGCACCCAACCAGAGTGACGGGAGGAGCACATTTCAGAAAACGTGCTCAGCTCGTCGAGAAAATGCGATTTAAGCAATAAAATTAAAAATGCACCCAAAACATTAAACCAAACGTTGCAGGTGGTTATTTCTTCATGCGCAATGGTCAACGCGGCACTCTCTAGCTGCCAAGAGCATTTTTTCCTTTGCGCACCCAACCAGAGTGACGGGAGGAGCACATTTCAGAAAACGTGCTCAGCTCGTCGAGAAAATGCGATTTAAGCAATAAAATTAAAAATGCACCTAAAACCTAAACCAAACGTTGCAGGTGGTTATTTCTTCATGCGCAGTGGTCAACGCGGCACTCTCTAGCTGCCAAGAGCACTTTTTACTATGCGCACCCAACCAGAGTGACGGGAGGAGCACATTTCAGAAAACGTGCTCAGCTCGTCGAGAAAATGCGATTTAAGCAATAAAATTAAAAATGCACCTAAAACCTAAACCAAACGTTGCAGGTGGTTATTTCTTCGTGCGCAGCAGTCAACGCGGCACTCTCTAGCTGCCAAGAGCACTTTTTACTATGCGCACCCAACCAGAGTGACGGGAGGAGCACATTCCAGAAAACGTGCTCAGCTCGTCGAGAAAATGCGATTTAAGCAATAAAATTAAAAATGCACCCAAAACCTAAACCAAACGTTGCAGATGGTCATTTCTTCATGCGCAGTGGTCAACGCGGCACTCTCTAGCTGCCAAGAGCACTTTTTACGATGCACACCCAACCAGAGAGACGGGAGGAGCGCATTTCAGAAAACGTGCTCAGCTCGACGAGAAAATGCGATTTAAGCAATAAAATTAAAAATGCACCCAAAACCTAAACCAAACGTTGCAGGTGGTTATTTCTTCATGCGCAGTGGTCAACGCGGCACTCTGTAGCTGCCAAGAGCACCTTTTACTATGCACACCCAACCAGAGTGACGGGAGGAGCGCATTTTAGAAAACGTGCTCAGCTCGACGAGAAAATGCGATTTAAGCAATAAAATTAAAAATGCACCCAAAACCTAAACCAAACGTTGCAGGTGGTTATTTCTTCATGTGCAGTGGTCAACGCGGCACTCTCTAGCTGCCAAGAGCACTTTTTACTATGCGCACCCAACCAGAGTGACGGGAGGAGCACATTTCAGAAAACGTGCTCAGCTCGTCGAGAAAATGCGATTTAAGCAATAAAATTAAAAATGCACCTAAAACCTAAACCAAACGTTGCAGGTGGTTATTTCTTCATGCGCAGCGGTCAACGCGGCACTCTCTAGCTGCCAAGAGCACTTTTTACTATGCGCACCCAACCAGAGTGACGGGAGGAGCACATTTCAGAAAACGTGCTCAGCTCGTCGAGAAAATGCGATTTAAGCAATAAAATTAAAAATGCACCCAAAACATTAAACCAAACGTTGCAGGTGGTTATTTCTTCATGCGCAGTGGTCAACGCGGCACTCTCTAGCTGCCAAGAGCATTTTTTACTATGCGCACCCAACCAGAGTGACGGGAGGAGCACATTTCAGAAAACGTGCTCAGCTCGTCGAGAAAATGCGATTAAAGCAATAAAATTAAAAATGCACCTAAAACCTAAACCAAACGTTGCAGGTGGTTATTTCTTCATGCGCAGTGGTCAACGCGGCACTCTCTAGCTGCCAAGAGCACTTTTTACTATGCGCACCCAACCAGAGTGACGGGAGGAGCACATTTCAGAAAACGTGCTCAGCTCGTTGAGAAAATGCGATTTAAGCAATAAAATTAAAAATGCACCTAAAACCTAAACCAAACGTTGCAGGTGGTTATTTCTTCGTGCGCAGCAGTCAACGCGGCACTCTCTAGCTGCCAAGAGCACTTTTTACTATGCGCACCCAACCAGAGTGACGGGAGGAGCACATTTCAGAAAACGTGCTCAGCTCGTCGAGTAAATGCAATTTAAGCAATAAAATTAAAAATGCACCCAAAACCTAAACCAAACGTTGCAGGTGGTTATTTCTTCATGCGCAGTGGTCAACGCGGCACTCTCTAGCTGCCAAGAGCACTTTTTACTATGCGCACCCAACCAGACTGACGGGAGGAGCACATTTCAGAAAACGTGCTCAGCTCGTCCAGAAAACGCGATTTAAGCAAAAAAATTAAAAATGCACCTAAAACCTAAACCAAACGTTGCAGATGGTCATTTCTTCATGCGCAGTGGTCAACGCGGCACTCTCTAGCTGCCAAGAGCACTTTTTACTATGCACACCCAACCAGAGTGACGGGAGGAGCACATTTCAGAAAACGTGCTCAGCTCGTCCAGACAATGCGATTTAAGCAATAAAATTAAAAATGCACCCAAAACCTAAACCAAACGTTGCAGGTGGTTATTTCTTCATGCGCAGTGGTCAACGCGGCACTCTCTAGCTGCCAAGAGCACTTTTTACTATGCGCACCCAACCAGAGTGACGGGAGGAGCGCATTTCAGAAAACGTGCTCAGCTCGACGAGAAAATGCGATTTAAGCAATAAAATTAAAAAATGCACCTAAAACCTAAACCAAACGTTGCAGGTGGTTATTTCTTCGTGCGCAGCAGTCAACGCGGCACTCTCTAGCTGCCAAGAGCACTTTTTACTATGCGCACCCAACCAGAGTGACGGGAGGAGCACATTTCAGAAAACGTGCTCAGGTCGTCGAGTAAATGCAATTTAAGCAATAAAAATTAAAAATGCACCCAAAACCTAAACCAAACGTTGCAGCTGGTTATTTCTTCATGCGCAGTGGTCAACGCGGCACTCTCTAGCTGCCAAGAGCACTTTTTACTATGCGCACCCAACCAGAGTGACGGGAGGAGCACATTTCAGAAAACGTGCTCAGCTCGTCCAGAAAATGCGATTTAAGCAATAAAATTAAAAATGCACCTAAAACCTAAACCAAACGTTGCAGATGGTTATTTCTTCATGCGCAGTGGTCAACGCGGCACTCTCTAGCTGCCAAGAGCACTTTTTACTATGCGCACCCAACCAGAGTGACGGGAGGAGCACATTTCAGAAAACGTGCTCAGCTCGTCGAGAAAATGCGATTTAAGCAATAAAATTAAAAATGCACCCAAAACCTAAACCAAACGTTGCAGATGGTCATTTCTTCATGTGCAGTGGTCAACGCGGCACTCTCTAGCTGCCAAGAGCACTTTTTACTATGCACACCCAACCAGAGTGACGGGAGGAGCGCATTTCAGAAAACGTGCTCAGCTCGACGAGAAAATGCGATTTAAGCAATAAAATTAAAAATGCACCCAAAACCTAAACCAAACGTTGCAGGTGGTTATTTCTTCATGCGCAGTGGTCAACGCGGCACTCTCTAGCTGCCAAGAGCACTTTTTACGATGCGCACCCAACCAGAGTGACGGGAGGAGCACATTTCAGAAAACGTGCTCAGCTCGTCCAGAAAATGCGATTTAAGCAATAAATTTAAAAATGCACCTAAAACCTAAACCAAACGTTGCAGATGGTCATTTCTTCATGCGCAGTGGTCAACGCGGCACTCTCTAGCTGCCAAGAGCACTTTTTACTATGCACACCCAACCAGAGTGACGGGAGGAGCGCATTTTAGAAAACGTGCTCAGCTCGACGAGAAAATGGGATTTAAGCAATAAAATTAAAAATGCACCCACAACCTAAACCAAACGTTGCAGGTGGTTATTTCTTCATGCGCAGTGGTCAACGCGGCACTCTCTAGCTGCCAAGAGCACTTTTTACTATGCGCACCCAACCAGAGTGACGGGAGGAGCACATTTCAGAAAACGTGCTCAGCTCGTCGAGAAAATGCGATTTAAGCAATAAAATTAAAAATGCACCTAAAACCTAAACCAAACGTTGCAGGTGGTTATTTCTTCATGCGCAGCAGTCAACGCGGCACTCTCTAGCTGCCAAGAGCACTTTTTACTATGCGCACCCAACCAGAGTGACGGGAGGAGCACATTTCAGAAAACGTGCTCAGCTCGTCGAGAAAATGCGATTTAAGCAATAAAATTAAAAATGCACCTAAAACCTAAACCAAACGTTGCAGGTGGTTATTTCTTCATATGTAGCAGTCAACGCGGCACTCTCTAGCTGCCAAGAGCACTTTTTACTATGCGCACCCAACCAGAGTGACGGGAGGAGCACATTTCAGAAAACGTGCTCAGCTCGTCGAGAAAATGCGATTTAAGCAATAAAATTAAAAATGCACCTAAAACCCAAACCAAACGTTGCAGGTGGTTATTTCTTCATGCGCATTGGTCAACGCGGCACTCTCTAGCTGCCAAGAGCACTTTTTACTATGTGCACCCAACCAGAGTGACGTGAGGAGCACATTTCAGAAAACGTGCTCAACTCGTCGAGAAAATGCGATTTAAGCAATAAAATTAAAAATACACCCAAAACCGAAACCAAACGTTGCAGATGGTCATTTCTTCATGCGCAGTGGTCAACGCGGCACTCTCTAGCTGCCAAGAGCACTTTTTACTATGCACACCCAACCAGAGTGACGGGAGGAGCACAGTTCAGAAAACGTGCTCAGCTCGTCGAGAAAATGCGATTTAAGCAATAAAATTAAAAATGCACCCAAAACATTAAACCAAACGTTGCAGGTGGTTATTTCTTCATGCGCAGTGGTCAACGCGGCACTCTCTAGCTACCAAGAGCATTTTTTACTATGCGCACCCAACCAGAGTGACGGGAGGAGCACATTTCAGAAAACGTGCTCAGCTCGACGAGAAAATGCGATTTAAGCAATAAAATTAAAAATGCACCCAAAACCTAAACCAAACGTTGCAGGTGGTTATTTCTTCATGCGCAGTGGTCAACGTGGCACTCTCTAGCTGCCAAGAGCACTTTTTACTATGCGCACCCAACCAGAGTGACGGGAGGAGCGCATTTTAGAAAACGTGCTCAGCTCGACGAGAAAATGCGATTTAAGCAATAAAATTAAAAATGCACCCTAAACCTAAACCAAACGTTGCAGGTGGTTATTTCTTCATGCGCAGTGGTCAACGCGGCACTCTCTAGCTGCCAAGAGCACTTTTTACTATGCGCACCCAACCAGAGTGACGGGAGGAGCACATTTCAGAAAACGTGCTCAGCTCGTTGAGAAAATGCGATTTAAGCAATAAAATTAAAAATGCACCCAAAACCTAAACGAAACGTTGCAGATGGTCATTTCTTCATGCGCAGTGGTCAACGCGGCACTCTCTAGCTTCCAAGAGCACTTTTTACTATGCACACCCAACCAGAGTGACGGGAGGAGCACATTTCAGAAAACGTGCTCAGCTCGTCCAGACAATGCGATTTAAGCAATAAAATTAAAAATGCACCCAAAACCTAAACCAAACGTTGCAGGTGGTTATTTCTTCATGCGCAGTGGTCAACGCGGCACTCTCTAGCTGCCAAGAGCACTTTTTACGATGCGCACCCAACCAGAGTGACGGGAGGAGCACATTTCAGAAAACGTGCTCAGCTCGTCCAGAAAATGCGATTTAAGCAATAAATTTAAAAATGCACCTAAAACCTAAACCAAACGTTGCAGATGGTCATTTCTTCATGCGCAGTGGTCAACGCGGCACTCTCTAGCTGCCAAGAGCACTTTTTACTATGCACACCCAACCAGAGTGACGGGAGGAGCGCATTTTAGAAAACGTGCTCAGCTCGACGAGAAAATGCGATTTAAGCAATAAAATTAAAAATGCACCCACAACCTAAACCAAACGTTGCAGGTGGTTATTTCTTCATGCGCAGTGGTCAACGCGGCACTCTCTAGCTGCCAAGAGCACTTTTTACTATGCGCACCCAACCAGAGTGACGGGAGGAGCACATTTCAGAAAACGTGCTCAGCTCGTCGAGAAAATGCGATTTAAGCAATAAAATTAAAAATGCACCTAAAACCTAAACCAAACGTTGCAGGTGGTTATTTCTTCATGCGCAGCAGTCAACGCGGCACTCTCTAGCTGCCAAGAGCACTTTTTACTATGCGCACCCAACCAGAGTGACGGGAGGAGCACATTTCAGAAAACGTGCTCAGCTCGTCGAGAAAATGCGATTTAAGCAATAAAATTAAAAATGCACCTAAAACCTAAACCAAACGTTGCAGGTGGTTATTTCTTCATATGTAGCAGTCAACGCGGCACTCTCTAGCTGCCAAGAGCACTTTTTACTATGCGCACCCAACCAGAGTGACGGGAGGAGCACATTTCAGAAAACGTGCTCAGCTCGTCGAGAAAATGCGATTTAAGCAATAAAATTAAAAATGCACCTAAAACCCAAACCAAACGTTGCAGGTGGTTATTTCTTCATGCGCATTGGTCAACGCGGCACTCTCTAGCTGCCAAGAGCACTTTTTACTATGTGCACCCAACCAGAGTGACGTGAGGAGCACATTTCAGAAAACGTGCTCAACTCGTCGAGAAAATGCGATTTAAGCAATAAAATTAAAAATACACCCAAAACCGAAACCAAACGTTGCAGATGGTCATTTCTTCATGCGCAGTGGTCAACGCGGCACTCTCTAGCTGCCAAGAGCACTTTTTACTATGCACACCCAACCAGAGTGACGGGAGGAGCACAGTTCAGAAAACGTGCTCAGCTCGTCGAGAAAATGCGATTTAAGCAATAAAATTAAAAATGCACCCAAAACATTAAACCAAACGTTGCAGGTGGTTATTTCTTCATGCGCAGTGGTCAACGCGGCACTCTCTAGCTACCAAGAGCATTTTTTACTATGCGCACCCAACCAGAGTGACGGGAGGAGCACATTTCAGAAAACGTGCTCAGCTCGACGAGAAAATGCGATTTAAGCAATAAAATTAAAAATGCACCCAAAACCTAAACCAAACGTTGCAGGTGGTTATTTCTTCATGCGCAGTGGTCAACGTGGCACTCTCTAGCTGCCAAGAGCACTTTTTACTATGCGCACCCAACCAGAGTGACGGGAGGAGCGCATTTTAGAAAACGTGCTCAGCTCGACGAGAAAATGCGATTTAAGCAATAAAATTAAAAATGCACCCTAAACCTAAACCAAACGTTGCAGGTGGTTATTTCTTCATGTGCAGTGGTCAACGCGGCACTCTCTAGCTGCCAAGAGCACTTTTTACTATGCGCACCCAACCAGAGTGACGGGAGGAGCACATTTCAGAAAACGTGCTCAGCTCGTCGAGAAAATGCGATTTAAGCAATAAAATTAAAAATGCACCTAAAACCTAAACCAAACGTTGCAGGTGGTTATTTCTTCATGCGCAGCAGTCAACGCGGCACTCTCTAGCTGCCAAGAGCACTTTTTACTATGCGCACCCAACCAGAGTGACGGGAGGAGCACATTTCAGAAAACGTGCTCAGCTCGTCGAGAAAATGCGATTTAAGCAATAAAATTAAAAATGCACCTCAAACCTAAACCAAACGTTGCAGGTGGTTATTTCTTCATATGCAGCAGTCAACGCGGCACTCTCTAGCTGCCAAGAGCACTTTTTACTATGCGCACCCAACCAGAGTGACGGGAGGAGCACATTTCAGAAAACGTGCTCAGCTCGTCGAGAAAATGCGATTTAAGCAATAAAATTAAAAATGCACCTAAAAACCTAAACCAAACGTTGCAGGTGGTTATTTCTTCATGCGCATTGGTCAACGCGGCACTCTCTAGCTGCCAAGAGCACTTTTTACTATGTGCACCCAACCAGAGTGACGTGAGGAGCACATTTCAGAAAACGTGCTCAGCTCGTCGAGAAAATGCGATTTAAGCAATAAAATTAAAAATGCACCTAAAACCTAAACCAAACGTTGCAGGTGGTTATTTCTTCATGCGCAGCAGTCAACGCGGCACTCTCTAGCTGCCAAGAGCACTTTTTACTATGCGCACCCAACCAGAGTGACGGGAGGAGCACATTTCAGAAAACGTGCTCAGCTCGTCGAGAAAATGCGATTTAAGCAATAAAATTAAAAATGCACCCAAAACATTAAACCAAACGTTGCAGGTGGTTATTTCTTCATGCGCAGTGGTCAACGCGGCACTCTCTAGCTGCCAAGAGCATTTTTTACTATGCGCACCCAACCAGAGTGACGGGAGGAGCACATTTCAGAAAACGTGCTCAGCTCGTCGAGAAAATGCGATTTAAGCAATAAAATTAAAAATGCACCTAAAACCTAAACCAAACGTTGCAGGTGGTTATTTCTTCATGCGCAGTGGTCAACGCGGCACTCTCTAGCTGCCAAGAGCACTTTTTACTATGTGCACCCAACCAGAGTGACGGGAGGAGCACATTTCAGAAAACGTGCTCAGCTCGTTGAGAAAATGCGATTTAAGCAATAAAATTAAAAATGCACCTAAAACCTAAACCAAACGTTGCAGGTGGTTATTTCTTCGTGCGCAGCAGTCAACGCGGCACTCTCTAGCTGCCAAGAGCACTTTTTACTATGAGCACCCAACCAGAGTGACGGGAGGAGCACATTTCAGAAAACGTGCTCAGCTCGTCGAGTAAATGCAATCTAAGCAATAAAATTAAAAATGCACCCAAAACCTAAACCAAACGTTGCAGGTGGTTATTTCTTCATGCGCAGTGGTCAACGCGGCACTCTCTAGCTGCCAAGAGCACTTTTTACTATGCGCACCCACCCAGACTGACGGGAGGAGCACATTTCAGAAAACGTGCTCAGCTCGTCGAGAAAATGCGATTTAAGCAAAAAAATTAAAAATGCACCTAAAACCTAAACCAAACGTTGCAGATGGTCATTTCTTCATGCGCAGTGGTCAACGCGGCACTCTCTAGCTGCCAAGAGCACTTTTTACTATGCACACCCAACCAGAGTGACGGGAGGAGCACATTTCAGAAAACGTGCTCAGCTCGTCCAGACAATGCGATTTAAGCAATAAAATTAAAAATGCACCCAAAACCTAAACCAAACGTTGCAGGTGGTTATTTCTTCGTGCGCAGTGGTCAACGCGGCACTCTCTAGCTGCCAAGAGCACTTTTTACTATGCGCACCCAACCAGAGTGACGGGAGGAGCACATTCCAGAAAACGTGCTCAGCTCGTCGAGAAAATGCGATTTAAGCAATAAAATTAAAAATGCACCCAAAACCTAAACCAAACGTTGCAGGTGGTTATTTCTTCATGCGCAGTGGTCAACGCGGCACTCTCTAGCTGCCAAGAGCACTTTTTACTATGCGAACCCAACCAGAGTGACGGGAGGAGCACATTTCAGAAAACGTGCTCAGCTCGTCGAGAAAATGCGATTTAAGCAATAAAATTAAAAATACACCCAAAACCTAAACCAAACGTTGCAGATGGTCATTTCTTCATGCGCAGTGGTCAACGCGGCACTCTCTAGCTGCCAAGAGCACTTTTTACTATGCACACCCAACCAGAGTGACGGGAAAAGCGCATTTTAGAAAACGTGCTCAGCTCGACGAGAAAATGCGATTTAAGCAATAAAATTAAAAATGCACCCAAAACCTAAACCAAACGTTGCAGGTGGTTATTTCTTCATGTGCAGTGGTCAACGCGGCACTCTCTAGCTGCCAAGAGCACTTTTTACGATGCACACCCAACCAGAGAGACGGGAGGAGCGCATTTCAGAAAACGTGCTCAGCTCGACGAGAAAATGCGATTTAAGCAATAAAATTAAAAATGCACCCAAAACCTAAACCAAACGTTGCAGGTGGTAATTTCTTCATGCGCAGTGGTCAACGCGGCACTCTCTAGCTGCCAAGAGCACTTTTTACTATGCGCACCTAACCAGAGTGACGGGAGGAGCACATTTCAGAAAACGTGCTCAGCTCGTCCAGAAAATGCGATTTAAGCAATAAATTTAAAAATGCACCTAAAACCTAAACCAAACGTTGCAGATGGTCATTTCTTCATGCGCAGTGGTCAACGCGGCACTCTCTAGCTGCCAAGAGCACTTTTTACTATGCACACCCAACCAGAGTGACGGGAGGAGCGCATTTTAGAAAACGTGCTCAGCTCGACGAGAAAATGCGATTTAAGCAATAAAATTAAAAATGCACCCACAACCTAAACCAAACGTTGCAGGTGGTTATTTCTTCATGCGCAGTGGTCAACGCGGCACTCTCTAGCTGCCAAGAGCACTTTTTACTATGCGCACCCAACCAGAGTGACGGGAGGAGCACATTTCAGAAAACGTGCTCAGCTCGTCGAGAAAATGCGATTTAAGCAATAAAATTAAAAATGCACCTAAAACCTAAACCAAACGTTGCAGGTGGTTATTTCTTCATGCGCAGCAGTCAACGCGGCACTCTCTAGCTGCCAAGAGCACTTTTTACTATGCGCACCCAACCAGAGTGACGGGAGGAGCACATTTCAGAAAACGTGCTCAGCTCGTCGAGAAAATGCGATTTAAGCAATAAAATTAAAAATGCACCTAAAACCTAAACCAAACGTTGCAGGTGGTTATTTCTTCATATGTAGCAGTCAACGCGGCACTCTCTAGCTGCCAAGAGCACTTTTTACTATGCGCACCCAACCAGAGTGACGGGAGGAGCACATTTCAGAAAACGTGCTCAGCTCGTCGAGAAAATGCGATTTAAGCAATAAAATTAAAAATGCACCTAAAACCTAAACCAAACGTTGCAGGTGGTTATTTCTTCATGCGCAGTGGTCAACGCGGCACTCTCTAGCTGCCAAGAGCACTTTTTACTATGCGCACCCAACCAGAATGACGGGAGGAGCACATTTCAGAAAACGTGCTCAGCTCGTCGAGAAAATGCGATTTAAGCAATAAAATTAAAAATGCACCCAAAACCTAAAACAAACGTTGCAGATTTTCATTTCTTCATGCGCAGTGGTCAACGCAGCACTCTCTAGCTGCCAAGAGCACTTTTTACTATGCGCACCCAACCAGAGTGACGGGAGGAGCACATTTCAGAAAACGTGCTCAGCTCGACAAGAAAATGCGATTTAAGCAATAAAATTAAAAATGCACCCAAAACCTAAACCAAACGTTGCAGGCGGTTATTTCTTCATGCGCAGTGGTCAACGCGGCACTCTCTAGCTGCCAAGAGCACTGTTTACTATGCACACCCAACCAGAGTGACGGGAGGAGCGCATTTCAGAAAACGTGCTCAGCTCGTCAAGAAAATGCGATTTAAGCAATAAAATTAAAAATGCACCTAAAACCTAAACCAAACGTTGCAGGTGGTTATTTCTTCATGCGCAGCAGTCAACGCGGCACTCTCTAGTTGCCAAGAGCACTTTTTACTATGCGCACCCAACCAGAGTGAAGGGAGGAGCACATTTCAGAAAACGTGCTCAGCTCGTCGAGAAAATGCGATTTAAGCAATAAAATTAAAAATGCACCCAAAACCTAAACTAAACGTTGCAGGTGGTTATTTCTTCATGCGCAGTGGTCAACGCGGCACTCTCTAGCTGCCAAGAGCACTTTTTACTATGCGCACCCTACCAGAGTGACGGGAGGAGCACATTTCAGAAAACGTGCTCAGCTCGTCGAGAAAATGCGATTTAAGCATTAAAATTAAAAATGCACCTAAAACCTAAACCAAACGTTGCAGGTGGTTATTTCTTCATGCGCAGCAGTCAACGCGGCACTCTCTAGCTGCCGAGAGCACTTTTTACTATGCGCACCCAACCAGAGTGACGGGAGGAGCACATTTCAGAAAACGTGCTCAGCTCGTCGAGAAAATGCAATTTAAGCAATAAAATTAACAATGCACCTAAAACCTAAACCAAACGTTGCAAATGGTCATTTCTTCATGCGCAGTGGTCAACGCGGCACTCTCTAGTTGCCAAGAGCACTTTTTACTATGCGCACCCAACCAGAGTGACGGGAGGAGCACATTTCAGAAAACGTGCTCAGCTCGTCGAGAAAATGCGATTTAAGCAATAAAATTAAAAATGCACCTAAAACCTAAACCAAACGTTGCAGATGGTCATTTCTTCATGCGCAGTGGTCAACGCGGCACTCTCTAGCTGCCAAGAGCACTGTTTACTATGCACACCCAACCAGAGTGACGGGAGGAGCGCATTTCAGAAAACGTGCTCAGCTCGTCGAGAAAATGCGATTTAAGCAATAAAATTAAAAATGCACCCAAAACCTAAACCAAACGTTGCAGGTGGTTATTTCTTCATGCGCAGTGGTCAACGCGGCACTCTCTAGCTGCCAAGAGCACTTTTTACTATGCGCATCCAACCAGAGTGACGGGAGGAGCACATTTCAGAAAACGTGCTCAGCTCGTCGAGAAAATGCGATTTAAGCAATAAAATTAAAAATGCACCCAAAACCTAAACCAAACGTTGCAGGTGGTTATTTCTTCATATGCAGCAGTCAACGCGGCACTCTCTAGCTGCAAAGAGCACTTTTTACTATGCGCACCCAACCAGAGTGACGGGAGGAGCACATTTCAGAAAACGTGCTCAGCTCGTCGAGAAAATGCGATTTAAGCAATAAAATTAAAAATGCACCTAAAACCTAAACCAAACGTTGCAGATGGTCATTTCTTCATGCGCAGTGGTCAACGCGGCACTCTCTAGCTGCCAAGAGCACTGTTTACTATGCACACCCAACCAGAGTGACGGGAGGAGCGCATTTCAGAAAACGTGCTCAGCTCGTCGAGAAAATGCGATTTAAGCAATAAAATTAAAAATGCACCCAAAACCTAAACCAAACGTTGCAGGTGGTTATTTCTTCATGCGCAGTGGTCAACGCGGCACTCTCTAGCTGCCAAGAGCACTTTTTACTATGCGCACCCAACCAGAGTGACGGGAGGAGCACATTTCAGAAAACGTGCTCAGCTCGTCGAGAAAATGCGATTTAAGCAATAAAATTAAAAATGCACCCAAAACCTAAACCAAACGTTGCAGGTGGTTATTTCTTCATATGCAGCAGTCAACGCGGCACTCTCTAGCTGCAAAGAGCACTTTTTACTATGCGCACCCAACCAGAGCGACGGGAGGAGCACATTTCAGAAAACGTGCTCAGCTCGTCGAGAAAATGCGATTTAAGCAATAAAATAAAAAATGCACCTAAAACCTAAACCAAACGTTGCAGGTGGATATTTCTTCATGCGCAGTGGTCAACGCGGCACTCTCTAGCTGCCAAGAGCACTTTTTACTATGCGCATCCAACCAGAGTGACGGGAGGAGCACATTTCAGAAAACGTGCTCAGCTCGTCGAGAAAATGCGATTTAAGCAATAACATTAAAAATGCACCTAAAACCTAAACCAAACGTTGCAGGTGGTTATTTCTTGATGCGCAGTGGTCAACGCGGCACTCTCTCGCTGCCAAGAGAACTTTTTACTATGCGCACCCAACCAGAGTGACGGGAGGAGCACATTCCAGAAAACGTGCTCAGCTCGTCGAGAAAATGCGATTTAAGCAATAAAATTAAAAATGCACCCAAAACCTAAACCAAACGTTGCAGATGGTCATTTCTTCATGCGCAGTGGTCAACGCGGCACTCTCTAGCTGCCAAGAGCATTTTTTACTATGCGCACCCAACCAGAGTGACGGGAGGAGCACATTTCAGAAAACGTGCTCAGCTCGTCGAGAAAATGCGATTTAAGCAATAAAATTAAAAATGCACCCAAAACCTAAACCAAACGTTGCAGGTGGTTATTTCTTCATGCGCAGTGGTCAACGCGGCACTCTCTAGCTGCCAAGAGCACTTTTTACTATGCGCACCCAACCAGAGTGACGGGAGGAGCACATTTCAGAAAACGTGCTCAGCTCGTCGAGAAAATGCGATTTAAGCAATAAAATTAAAAATGCACCCAAAACCTAAACCAAACGTTGCAGATGGTTATTTCTTCATGCGCAGTGGTCAACAAGGCACTCTCTAGCTGCCAAGAGCACTTTTTACTATGCGCACCCACCCAGAGTGACGGGAGGAGCACATTTCAGAAAACGTGCTCAGCTCGTCGAGAAAATGCGATTTAAGCAATAAAATTAAAAATGCACCCAAAACCTAAACCAAACGTTACAGGTGGTTATTTCTTCAAATGCAGTGGTCAACGCGGCACTCTCTAGCTGCCAAGAGCACTTTTTACTATGCGCACCCAACCAGAGTGACGGGAGGAGCACATTCCAGAAAACGTGCTCAGCTCGTCGAGAAAATGCGATTTAAGCAATAAAATTAAAAATGCACCCAAAACCTAAACCAAACGGTCCAGATGGTCATTTCTTCATGCGCAGTGGTCAACGCGGCACTCTCTAGCTGCCAAGAGCACTTTTTACTATGCGCACCCAACCAGAGTGACGGGAGGAGCACATTTCAGAAAACGTGCTCAGCTCGTCGAGAAAATGCGATTTAAGCAATAAAATTAAAAATGCACCCAAAACCTAAACCAAACGTTGCAGGTGGTTATTTCTTCATGCGCAGTGGTCAACGCGGCACTCTCTAGCTGCCAAGAGCACTTTTTACTATGCGAACCCAACCAGAGTGACGGGAGGAGCACATTTCAGAAAACGTGCTCAGCTCGTCGAGAAAATGCGATTTAAGCAATAAAATTAAAAATACACCCAAAACCTAAACCAAACGTTGCAGATGGTCATTTCTTCATGCGCAGTGGTCAACGCGGCACTCTCTAGCTGCCAAGAGCACTTTTTACTATGCACACCCAACCAGAGTGACGGGAAGAGCGCATTTTAGAAAACGTGCTCAGCTCGACGAGAAAATGCGATTTAAGCAATAAAATTAAAAATGCACCCAAAACCTAAACCAAACGTTGCAGGTGGTTATTTCTTCATGCGCAGTGGTCAACGCGGCACTCTCTAGCTGCCAAGAGCACTTTTTACGATGCACACCCAACCAGAGAGACGGGAGGAGCGCATTTCAGAAAACGTGCTCAGCTCGACGAGAAAATGCGATTTAAGCAATAAAATTAAAAATGCACCCAAAACCTAAACCAAACGTTGCAGATGGTCACTTCTTCATGCGCAGTGGTCAACGCGGCACTCTCTAGCTTCCAAGAGCACTTTTTACTATGCACACCCAACCAGAGTGACGGGAGGAGCACATTTCAGAAAACGTGCTCAGCTCGTCCAGACAATGCGATTTAAGCAATAAAATTAAAAATGCACCCAAAACCTAAACCAAACGTTGCAGGTGGTTATTTCTTCGTGCGCAGTGGTCAACGCGGCATTCTCTAGCTGCCAAGAGCACTTTTTACTATGCGCACCCAACCAGAGTGACGGGAGGAGCACATTTCAGAAAACGTGCTCAGCTCGTCGAGAAAATGCGATTTAAGCAATAAAATTAAAAATGCACCTAAAACCTAAACCAAACGTTGCAGGTGGTTATTTCTTCATATGTAGCAGTCAACGCGGCACTCTCTAGCTGCCAAGAGCACTTTTTACTATGCGCACCCAACCAGAGTGACGGGAGGACCACATTTCAGAAAACGTGCTCAGCTCGTCGAGAAAATGCGATTTAAGCAATAAAATTAAAAATGCACCTAAAACCTAAACCAAACGTTGCAGGTGGTTATTTCTTCATGCGCAGTGGTCAACGCGGCACTCTCTAGCTGCCAAGAGCACTTTTTACTATGCGCACCCACCCAGAATGACGGGAGGAGCACATTTCAGAAAACGTGCTCAGCTCGTCGAGAAAATGCGATTTAAGCAATAAAATTAAAAATGCACCCAAAACCTAAAACAAACGTTGCAGATTTTCATTTCTTCATGCGCAGTGGTCAACGCAGCACTCTCTAGCTGCCAAGAGCACTTTTTACTATGCGCACCCAACCAGAGTGACGGGAGGAGCACATTTCAGAAAACGTGCTCAGCTCTTCGAGAAAATGCGATTTAAGCAATAAAATTAAAAATGCACCTAAAACCTAAACCAAACGTTGCAGGTGGTTATTTCTTCGTGCGCAGCAGTCAACGCGGCACTCTCTAGCTGCCAAGAGCACTTTTTACTATGCGCACCCAACCAGAGTGACGGGACGAGCACATTTCAGAAAACGTGCTCAGTTCGCCGAGAAAATGTGATTTAAGCAATACAATTAAAAATGCACCTAAAACCTAAACCAAACGTTGCAGGTGGTTATTTCTTCATGTGCAGTGGTCAACGCGGCACTCTCTAGCTGCCAAGAGCACTTTTTACTATGCGCACCCACCCAGAGTGACGGGAGGAGCACATTTCAGAAAACGTGCTCAGCTCGTCGAGAAAATGCGATTTAAGCAATAAAATTAAAAATGCACCTAAAACCTAAACCAAACGTTGCAGGTGGTTATTTCTTCATATGTAGCAGTCAACGCGGCACTCTCTAGCTGCCAAGAGCACTTTTTACTATGCGCACCCAACCAGAGTGACGGGAGGAGCACATTTCAGAAAACGTGCTCAGCTCGTCGAGAAAATGCGATTTAAGCAATAAAATTAAAAATGCACCTAAAACCTAAACCAAACGTTGCAGGTGGTTATTTCTTCATGCGCAGTGGTCAACGCGGCACTCTCTAGCTGCCAAGAGCACTTTTTACTATGCGCACCCAACCAGAATGACGGGAGGAGCACATTTCAGAAAACGTGCTCAGCTCGTCGAGAAAATGCGATTTAAGCAATAAAATTAAAAATGCACCCAAAACCTAAAACAAACGTTGCAGATTTTCATTTCTTCATGCGCAGTGGTCAACGCAGCACTCTCTAGCTGCCAAGAGCACTTTTTACTATGCGCACCCAACCAGAGTGACGGGAGGAGCACATTTCAGAAAACGTGCTCAGCTCTTCGAGAAAATGCGATTTAAGCAATAAAATTAAAAATGCACCTAAAACCTAAACCAAACGTTGCAGGTGGTTATTTCTTCGTGCGCAGCAGTCAACGCGGCACTCTCTAGCTGCCAAGAGCACTTTTTACTATGCGCACCCAACCAGAGTGACGGGAGGAGCACATTTCAGAAAACGTGCTCAGCTCGTCGAGTAAATGCGATTTAAGCAATAAAATTAAAAATGCACCCAAAACCTAAACCAAACGTTGCAGGTGGTTATTTCTTCATGCGCAGTGGTGAACGCGGCACTCTCTAGCTGCCAAGAGCACTTTTTACTATGCGCACCCAACCAGAGTGACGGGAGGAGCACATTTCAGAAAACGTGCTCAGCTCGTCGAGAAAATGCGATTTAAGCAATAAAATTAAAAATGCACCTAAAACCTAAACCAAACGCTGCAGATGGTCATTTCTTCATGCGCAGTGGTCAACGCGGCACTCTCTAGCTGCCAAGAGCACTTTTTACTATACACACCCAACCAGAGTGACGGGAGGAGCACATTCCAGAAAACGTGCTCAGCTCGTCGGGAAAATGCGATTTAAGCAATAACATTAAAAATGCACCCAAAACCTAAACCAAACGTTGCAGATGGTCATTTCTTCATGTGCAGTGGTCAACGCGGCACTCTCTCGCTGCCAAGAGCACTTTTTACTATGCACACCCAACCAGAGTGACGGGAGGAGCACATTCCAGAAAACGTGCTCAGCTCGTCGAGAAAATGCGATTTAAGCAATAAAATTAAAAATGCACCCAAAACCTAAACCAAACGTTGCAGATGGTCATTTCTTCATGCGCAGTGGTCAACGCGGCACTCTCTAGCTGCCAAGAGCACTTTTTACTATGCGCACCCAACCAGAGTGACGGGAGGAGCACATTTCAGAAAACGTGCTCAGCTCGTCGAGAAAATGCGATTTAAGCAATAAAATTAAAAATGCACCCAAAACCTAAACCAAACGTTGCAGGTGGTTATTTCTTCATGCGCAGTGGTGAACGCGGCACTCTCTAGCTGCCAAGAGCACTTTTTACTATGCGCACCCAACCAGAGTGACAGGAGGAGCACATTTCAGAAAACGTGCTCAGCTCGTTGAGAAAATGCGATTTAAGCAATAAAATTAAAAATGCACCCAAAACTTAAACCAAACGTTGCAGGTGGTTATTTCTTCATGCGCAGTGGTCAACGCGGCACTCTCTAGCTGCCAAGAGCACTTTTTACTATGCGCACCCAACCAGAGTGACGGGAGGAGCGCATTTCAGAAAACGTGCTCAGCTCGACGAGAAAATGCGATTTAAGCAATAAAATTAAAAATGCACCCAAAACCTAAACCAAACGTTGCAGGTGGTTATTTCTTCATGCGCAGCAGTCAACGCGGCACTCTCTAGCTGCCAAGAGCACTTTTTACTATGCGCACCCAACCAGAGTGACGGGAGGAGCACATTTCAGAAAACGTGCTCAGCTCGTCGAGAAAATGAGATTTAAGCAATAAAATTAAAAATGCACCTAAAACCTAAACCAAACGTTGCAGGTGGTTATTTCTTCATATGCAGCAGTCAACGCGGCACTCTCTAGCTGCCAAGAGCACTTTTTACTATGCACACCCAACCAGAGTGACGGGAGGAGCACATTTCAGAAAACGTGCTCAGCTCGTCGAGAAAATGCGATTTAAGCAATAAAATTAAAAATGCACCTAAAAACCTAAACCAAACGTTGCAGGTGGTTATTTCTTCATGCGCATTGGTCAACGCGGCACTCTCTAGCTGCCAAGAGCACTTTTTACTATGTGCACCCAACCAGAGTGACGGGAGGAGCACATTTCAGAAAACGTGCTCAGCTCGTCGAGAAAATGCGATTTAAGCAATAAAATTAAAAATGCACCCAAAACATTAAACCAAACGTTGCAGGTGGTTATTTCTTCATGCGCAATGGTCAACGCGGCACTCTCTAGCTGCCAAGAGCATTTTTTCCTTTGCGCACCCAACCAGAGTGACGGGAGGAGCACATTTCAGAAAACGTGCTCAGCTCGTCGAGAAAATGCGATTTAAGCAATAAAATTAAAAATGCACCTAAAACCTAAACCAAACGTTGCAGGTGGTTATTTCTTCATGCGCAGTGGTCAACGCGGCACTCTCTAGCTGCCAAGAGCACTTTTTACTATGCGCACCCAACCAGAGTGACGGGAGGAGCACATTTCAGAAAACGTGCTCAGCTCGTCGAGAAAATGCGATTTAAGCAATAAAATTAAAAATGCACCTAAAACCTAAACCAAACGTTGCAGGTGGTTATTTCTTCGTGCGCAGCAGTCAACGCGGCACTCTCTAGCTGCCAAGAGCACTTTTTACTATGCGCACCCAACCAGAGTGACGGGAGGAGCACATTCCAGAAAACGTGCTCAGCTCGTCGAGAAAATGCGATTTAAGCAATAAAATTAAAAATGCACCCAAAACCTAAACCAAACGTTGCAGATGGTCATTTCTTCATGCGCAGTGGTCAACGCGGCACTCTCTAGCTGCCAAGAGCACTTTTTACGATGCACACCCAACCAGAGAGACGGGAGGAGCGCATTTCAGAAAACGTGCTCAGCTCGAAGAGAAAATGCGATTTAAGCAATAAAATTAAAAATGCACCAAAAACCTAAACCAAACGTTGCAGGTGGTTATTTCTTCATGCGCAGTGGTCAACGCGGCACTCTGTAGCTGCCAAGAGCACCTTTTACTATGCACACCCAACCAGAGTGACGGGAGGAGCGCATTTTAGAAAACGTGCTCAGCTCGACGAGAAAATGCGATTTAAGCAATAAAATTAAAAATGCACCCAAAACCTAAACCAAACGTTGCAGGTGGTTATTTCTTCATGTGCAGTGGTCAACGCGGCACTCTCTAGCTGCCAAGAGCACTTTTTACTATGCGCACCCAACCAGAGTGACGGGAGGAGCACATTTCAGAAAACGTGCTCAGCTCGTCGAGAAAATGCGATTTAAGCAATAAAATTAAAAATGCACCTAAAACCTAAACCAAACGTTGCAGGTGGTTATTTCTTCATGCGCAGCAGTCAACGCGGCACTCTCTAGCTGCCAAGAGCACTTTTTACTATGCGCACCCAACCAGAGTGACGGGAGGAGCACATTTCAGAAAACGTGCTCAGCTCGTCGAGAAAATGCGATTTAAGCAATAAAATTAAAAATGCACCCAAAACATTAAACCAAACGTTGCAGGTGGTTATTTCTTCATGCGCAGTGGTCAACGCGGCACTCTCTAGCTGCCAAGAGCACTTTTTACTATGCGCACCCAACCAGAGTGACGGGAGGAGCACATTTAAGAAAACGTGCTCAGCTCGTCCAGAAAATGCGATTTAAGCAATAAAATTAAAAATGCACCTAAAACCTAAACCAAACGTTGCAGGTGGTTATTTCTTCATATGTAGCAGTCAACGCGGCACTCTCTAGCTGCCAAGAGCACTTTTTACTATGCGCACCCAACCAGAGTGACGGGAGGAGCACATTTCAGAAAACGTGCTCAGCTCGTCGAGAAAATGCGATTTAAGCAATAAAATTAAAAATGCACCTAAAACCCAAACCAAACGTTGCAGGTGGTTATTTCTTCATGCGCATTGGTCAACGCGGCACTCTCTAGCTGCCAAGAGCACTTTTTACTATGTGCACCCAACCAGAGTGACGTGAGGAGCACATTTCAGAAAACGTGCTCAACTCGTCGAGAAAATGCGATTTAAGCAATAAAATTAAAAATACACCCAAAACCGAAACCAAACGTTGCAGATGGTCATTTCTTCATGCGCAGTGGTCAACGCGGCACTCTCTAGCTGCCAAGAGCACTTTTTACTATGCACACCCAACCAGAGTGACGGGAGGAGCACAGTTCAGAAAACGTGCTCAGCTCGTCGAGAAAATGCGATTTAAGCAATAAAATTAAAAATGCACCCAAAACATTAAACCAAACGTTGCAGGTGGTTATTTCTTCATGCGCAGTGGTCAACGCGGCACTCTCTAGCTACCAAGAGCATTTTTTACTATGCGCACCCAACCAGAGTGACGGGAGGAGCACATTTCAGAAAACGTGCTCAGCTCGACGAGAAAATGCGATTTAAGCAATAAAATTAAAAATGCACCCAAAACCTAAACCAAACGTTGCAGGTGGTTATTTCTTCATGCGCAGTGGTCAACGCGGCACTCTCTAGCTGCCAAGACCACTTTTTACGATGCACACCCAACCAGAGAGACGGGAGGAGCGCATTTCAGAAAACGTGCTCAGCTCGACGAGAAAATGCGATTTAAGCAATAAAATTAAAAATGCACCCAAAACCTAAACCAAACGTTGCAGGCGGTTATTTCTTCATGCGCAGTGGTCAACGCGGCACTCTCTAGCTGCCAAGAGCACTTTTTACTATGCGCACCCAACCAGAGTGACGGGAGGAGCACATTTCAGAAAACGTGCTCAGCTCGTCAAGAAAATGCGATTTAAGCAATAAAATTAAAAATGCACCTAAAACCTAAACCAAACGTTGCAGGTGGTTATTTCTTCATGCGCAGCAGTCAACGCGGCACTCTCTAGCTGCCAAGAGCACTTTTTACTATGCGCACCCAACCAGAGTGAAGGGAGGAGCACATTTCAGAAAACGTGCTCAGCTCGTCGAGAAAATGCGATTTAAGCAATAAAATTAAAAATGCACCCAAAACCTAAACTAAACGTTGCAGGTGGTTATTTCTTCATGCGCAGTGGTCAACGCGGCACTCTCTAGCTGCCAAGAGCACTTTTTACTATGCGCACCCTACCAGAGTGACGGGAGGAGCACATTTCAGAAAACGTGCTCAGCTCGTCGAGAAAATGCGATTTAAGCATTAAAATTAAAAATGCACCTAAAACCTAAACCAAACGTTGCAGGTGGTTATTTCTTCATGCGCAGCAGTCAACGCGGCACTCTCTAGCTGCCGAGAGCACTTTTTACTATGCGCACCCAACCAGAGTGACGGGAGGAGCACATTTCAGAAAACGTGCTCAGCTCGTCGAGAAAATGCAATTTAAGCAATAAAATTAACAATGCACCTAAAACCTAAACCAAACGTTGCAAATGGTCATTTCTTCATGCGCAGTGGTCAACGCGGCACTCTCTAGTTGCCAAGAGCACTTTTTACTATGCGCACCCAACCAGAGTGACGGGAGGAGCACATTTCAGAAAACGTGCTCAGCTCGTCGAGAAAATGCGATTTAAGCAATAAAATTAAAAATGCACCTAAAACCTAAACCAAACGTTGCAGATGGTCATTTCTTCATGCGCAGTGGTCAACGCGGCACTCTCTAGCTGCCAAGAGCACTGTTTACTATGCACACCCAACCAGAGTGACGGGAGGAGCGCATTTCAGAAAACGTGCTCAGCTCGTCGAGAAAATGCGATTTAAGCAATAAAATTAAAAATGCACCCAAAACCTAAACCAAACGTTGCAGGTGGTTATTTCTTCATGCGCAGTGGTCAACGCGGCACTCTCTAGCTGCCAAGAGCACTTTTTACTATGCGCACCCAACCAGAGTGACGGGAGGAGCACATTTCAGAAAACGTGCTCAGCTCGTCGAGAAAATGCGATTTAAGCAATAAAATTAAAAATGCACCCAAAACCTAAACCAAACGTTGCAGGTGGTTATTTCTTCATATGCAGCAGTCAACGCGGCACTCTCTAGCTGCAAAGAGCACTTTTTACTATGCGCACCCAACCAGAGTGACGGGAGGAGCACATTTCAGAAAACGTGCTCAGCTCGTCGAGAAAATGCGATTTAAGCAATAAAATTAAAAATGCACCTAAAACCTAAACCAAACGTTGCAGATGGTCATTTCTTCATGCGCAGTGGTCAACGCGGCACTCTCTAGCTGCCAAGAGCACTGTTTACTATGCACACCCAACCAGAGTGACGGGAGGAGCGCATTTCAGAAAACGTGCTCAGCTCGTCGAGAAAATGCGATTTAAGCAATAAAATTAAAAATGCACCCAAAACCTAAACCAAACGTTGCAGGTGGTTATTTCTTCATGCGCAGTGGTCAACGCGGCACTCTCTAGCTGCCAAGAGCACTTTTTACTATGCGCACCCAACCAGAGTGACGGGAGGAGCACATTTCAGAAAACGTGCTCAGCTCGTCGAGAAAATGCGATTTAAGCAATAAAATTAAAAATGCACCCAAAACCTAAACCAAACGTTGCAGGTGGTTATTTCTTCATATGCAGCAGTCAACGCGGCACTCTCTAGCTGCAAAGAGCACTTTTTACTATGCGCACCCAACCAGAGCGACGGGAGGAGCACATTTCAGAAAACGTGCTCAGCTCGTCGAGAAAATGCGATTTAAGCAATAAAATAAAAAATGCACCTAAAACCTAAACCAAACGTTGCAGGTGGATATTTCTTCATGCGCAGTGGTCAACGCGGCACTCTCTAGCTGCCAAGAGCACTTTTTACTATGCGCATCCAACCAGAGTGACGGGAGGAGCACATTTCAGAAAACGTGCTCAATTCGTCGAGAAAATGCGATTTAAGCAATAACATTAAAAATGCACCTAAAACCTAAACCAAACGTTGCAGGTGGTTATTTCTTGATGCGCAGTGGTCAACGCGGCACTCTCTCGCTGCCAAGAGAACTTTTTACTATGCGCACCCAACCAGAGTGACGGGAGGAGCACATTCCAGAAAACGTGCTCAGCTCGTCGAGAAAATGCGATTTAAGCAATAAAATTAAAAATGCACCCAAAACCTAAACCAAACGTTGCAGATGGTCATTTCTTCATGCGCAGTGGTCAACGCGGCACTCTCTAGCTGCCAAGAGCATTTTTTACTATGCGCACCCAACCAGAGTGACGGGAGGAGCACATTTCAGAAAACGTGCTCAGCTCGTCGAGAAAATGCGATTTAAGCAATAAAATTAAAAATGCACCCAAAACCTAAACCAAACGTTGCAGGTGGTTATTTCTTCATGCGCAGTGGTCAACGCGGCACTCTCTAGCTGCCAAGAGCACTTTTTACTATGCGCACCCAACCAGAGTGACGGGAGGAGCACATTTCAGAAAACGTGCTCAGCTCGTCGAGAAAATGCGATTTAAGCAATAAAATTAAAAATGCACCCAAAACCTAAACCAAACGTTGCAGATGGTCATTTCTTCATGCGCAGTGGTCAACGCGGCACTCTCTAGCTGCCAAGAGCACTTTTTACTATGCGCACCCAACCAGAGTGACGGGAGGAGCACATTTCAGAAAACGTGCTCAGCTCGTCGAGAAAATGCCATTTAAGCAATAAAATTAAAAATGCACCTAAAACCCAAACCAAACGTTGCAGGTGGTTATTTCTTCATGCGCAGTGGTCAACGCGGCACTCTCTAGCTGCCAAGAGCACTTTTTACTATGCACACCCAACCAGAGTGACGGGAGGAGCACATTTCAGAAAACGTGCTCAGCTCGTCGAGAAAATGCGATTTAAGCAATAAAATTAAAAATGCACCTAAAACCTAAACCAAACGTTGCAGGTGGTTATTTCTTCATGCGCAGTGGTCAACGCGGCACTCTCTAGCTGCCAAGAGCACATTTTACTATGCGCACCCAACCAGAGTGACGGGAGGAGCACATTTCAGAAAACGTGCTCAGCTCTTCGAGAAAATGCGATTTAAGCAATAAAATTAAAAATGCACCTAAAACCTAAACCAAACGTTGCAGGTGGTTATTTCTTCGTGCGCAGCAGTCAACGCGGCACTCTCTAGCTGCCAAGAGCACTTTTTACTATGCGCACCCAACCAGAGTGACGGGACGAGCACATTTCAGAAAACGTGCTCAGCTCGCCGAGAAAATGCGATTTAAGCAATACAATTAAAAATGCACCTAAAACCTAAACCAAACGTTGCAGGTGGTTATTTCTTCATGTGCAGTGGTCAACGCGGCACTCTCTAGCTGCCAAGAGCACTTTTTACTATGCGCACCCACCCAGAGTGACGGGAGGAGCACATTTCAGAAAACGTGCTCAGCTCGTCGAGAAAATGCGATTTAAGCAATAAAATTAAAAATGCACCGAAAATCTATACCAAACGTTGCAGGTGGTTATTTCTTCATATGCAGTGGTCAACGCGGCACTCTCTAGCTGCCAAGAGCACTTTTTACTATGCGCACCCAACCAGAGTGACGGGAGGAGCACATTCCAGAAAACGTGCTCAGCTCGTCGAGAAAATGCGATTTAAGCAATAAAATTAAAAATGCACCTAAAACCTAAACCAAAAGTTGCAGGTGGTTATTTCTTCATGCGCAGCAGTCAACACGGCACTCTCTAGCTGCCAAGAGCACATTTTACTATGCGCACCCAACCAGAGTGACGGGAGGAGCACATTTCAGAAAACGTGCTCAGCTCGTCGAGAAAACGCGATTTAAGCAATAAAATTAAAAATGCACCCAAAACCTAAACCAAACGTTGCAGATGGTCATTTCTTCATGTGCAGTGGTCAACGCGGCACTCTCTAGCTGCCAAGAGCACTTTTTACAATGGACACCCAACCAGAGTGACGGGAGGAGCGCATTTCAGAAAACGTGCTCAGCTCGTCGAGAAAATGCGATTTAAGCAATAAAATTAAAAATGCACCTAAAAACCTAAACCAAACGTTGCAGGTGGTTATTTCTTCATGCGCATTGGTCAACGCGGCACTCTCTAGCTGCCAAGAGCACTTTTTACTATGTGCACCCAACCAGAGTGACGTGAGGAGCACATTTCAGAAAACGTGCTCAGCTCGTCGAGAAAATGCGATTTAAGCAATAAAATTAAAAATGCACCTAAAACCTAAACCAAACGTTGCAGGTGGTTATTTCTTCATGCGCAGCAGTCAACGCGGCACTCTCTAGCTGCCAAGAGCACTTTTTACTATGCGCACCCAACCAGAGTGACGGGAGGAGCACATTTCAGAAAACGTGCTCAGCTCGTCGAGAAAATGCGATTTAAGCAATAAAATTAAAAATGCACCCAAAACATTAAACCAAACGTTGCAGGTGGTTATTTCTTCATGCGCAGTGGTCAACGCGGCACTCTCTAGCTGCCAAGAGCATTTTTTACTATGCGCACCCAACCAGAGTGACGGGAGGAGCACATTTCAGAAAACGTGCTCAGCTCGTCGAGAAAATGCGATTTAAGCAATAAAATTAAAAATGCACCTAAAACCTAAACCAAACGTTGCAGGTGGTTATTTCTTCATGCGCAGTGGTCAACGCGGCACTCTCTAGCTGCCAAGAGCACTTTTTACTATGCGCACCCAACCAGAGTGACGGGAGGAGCACATTTCAGAAAACGTGCTCAGCTCGTTGAGAAAATGCGATTTAAGCAATAAAATTAAAAATGCACCTAAAACCTAAACCAAACGTTGCAGGTGGTTATTTCTTCGTGCGCAGCAGTCAACGCGGCACTCTCTAGCTGCCAAGAGCACTTTTTACTATGAGCACCCAACCAGAGTGACGGGAGGAGCACATTTCAGAAAACGTGCTCAGCTCGTCGAGTAAATGCAATCTAAGCAATAAAATTAAAAATGCACCCAAAACCTAAACCAAACGTTGCAGGTGGTTATTTCTTCATGCGCAGTGGTCAACGCGGCACTCTCTAGCTGCCAAGAGCACTTTTTACTATGCGCACCCAACCAGACTGACGGGAGGAGCACATTTCAGAAAACGTGCTCAGCTCGTCCAGAAAACGCGATTTAAGCAAAAAAATTAAAAATGCACCTAAAACCTAAACCAAACGTTGCAGATGGTCATTTCTTCATGCGCAGTGGTCAACGCGGCACTCTCTAGCTGCCAAGAGCACTTTTTACTATGCACACCCAACCAGAGTGACGGGAGGAGCACATTTCAGAAAACGTGCTCAGCTCGTCCAGACAATGCGATTTAAGCAATAAAATTAAAAATGCACCCAAAACCTAAACCAAACGTTGCAGGTGGTTATTTCTTCGTGCGCAGTGGTCAACGCGGCATTCTCTAGCTGCCAAGAGCACTTTTTACTATGCGCACCCAACCAGAGTGACGGGAGGAGCACATTCCAGAAAACGTGCTCAGCTCGTCGAGAAAATGCGATTTAAGCAATAAAATTAAAAATGCACCCAAAACCTAAACCAAACGTTGCAGATGGTTATTTCTTCATGCGCAGTGGTCAACAAGGCACTCTCTAGCTGCCAAGAGCACTTTTTACTATGCGCACCCACCCAGAGTGACGGGAGGAGCACATTTCAGAAAACGTGCTCAGCTCGTCGAGAAAATGCGATTTAAGCAATAAAATTAAAAATGCACCCAAAACCTAAACCAAACGTTGCAGGTGGTTATTTCTTCAAATGCAGTGGTCAACGCGGCACTCTCTAGCTGCCAAGAGCACTTTTTACTATGCGCACCCAACCAGAGTGACGGGAGGAGCACATTCCAGAAAACGTGCTCAGCTCGTCGAGAAAATGCGATTTAAGCAATAAAATTAAAAATGCACCCAAAACCTAAACCAAACGGTCCAGATGGTCATTTCTTCATGCGCAGTGGTCAACGCGGCACTCTCTAGCTGCCAAGAGCACTTTTTACTATGCGCACCCAACCAGAGTGACGGGAGGAGCACATTTCAGAAAACGTGCTCAGCTCGTCGAGAAAATGCGATTTAAGCAATAAAATTAAAAATGCACCCAAAACCTAAACCAAACGTTGCAGGTGGTTATTTCTTCATGCGCAGTGGTCAACGCGGCACTCTCTAGCTGCCAAGAGCACTTTTTACTATGCGAACCCAACCAGAGTGACGGGAGGAGCACATTTCAGAAAACGTGCTCAGCTCGTCGAGAAAATGCGATTTAAGCAATAAAATTAAAAATACACCCAAAACCTAAACCAAACGTTGCAGATGGTCATTTCTTCATGCGCAGTGGTCAACGCGGCACTCTCTAGCTGCCAAGAGCACTTTTTACTATGCACACCCAACCAGAGTGACGGGAAGAGCGCATTTTAGAAAACGTGCTCAGCTCGACGAGAAAATGCGATTTAAGCAATAAAATTAAAAATGCACCCAAAACCTAAACCAAACGTTGCAGGTGGTTATTTCTTCATGCGCAGTGGTCAACGCGGCACTCTCTAGCTGCCAAGAGCACTTTTTACGATGCACACCCAACCAGAGAGACGGGAAGAGCGCATTTCAGAAAACGTGCTCAGCTCGACGAGAAAATGCGATTTAAGCAATAAAATTAAAAATGCACCCAAAACCTAAACCAAACGTTGCAGATGGTCATTTCTTCATGCGCAGTGGTCAACGCGGCACTCTCTAGCTTCCAAGAGCACTTTTTACTATGCACACCCAACCAGAGTGACGGGAGGAGCACATTTCAGAAAACGTGCTCAGCTCGTCCAGACAATGCGATTTAAGCAATAAAATTAAAAATGCACCCAAAACCTAAACCAAACGTTGCAGGTGGTTATTTCTTCGTGCGCAGTGGTCAACGCGGCATTCTCTAGCTGCCAAGAGCACTTTTTACTATGCGCACCCAACCAGAGTGACGGGAGGAGCACATTTCAGAAAACGTGCTCAGCTCGTCGAGAAAATGCGATTTAAGCAATAAAATTAAAAATGCACCTAAAACCTAAACCAAACGTTGCAGGTGGTTATTTCTTCATATGTAGCAGTCAACGCGGCACTCTCTAGCTGCCAAGAGCACTTTTTACTATGCGCACCCAACCAGAGTGACGGGAGGAGCACATTTCAGAAAACGTGCTCAGCTCGTCGAGAAAATGCGATTTAAGCAATAAAATTAAAAATGCACCCAAAACCTAAAACAAACGTTGCAGATTTTCATTTCTTCATGCGCAGTGGTCAACGCAGCACTCTCTAGCTGCCAAGAGCACTTTTTACTATGCGCACCCAACCAGAGTGACGGGAGGAGCACATTTCAGAAAACGTGCTCAGCTCGACAAGAAAATGCGATTTAAGCAATAAAATTAAAAATGCACCTAAAACCTAAACCAAACGTTGCAGGTGGTTATTTCTTCATGCGCAGCAGTCAACGCGGCACTCTCTAGCTGCCAAGAGCACTTTTTACTATGCGCACCCAACCAGAGTGAAGGGAGGAGCACATTTCAGAAAACGTGCTAAGCTCGTCGAGAAAATGCGATTTAAGCAATAAAATTAAAAATGCACCCAAAACCTAAACTAAACGTTGCAGGTGGTTATTTCTTCATGCGCAGTGGTCAACGCGGCACTCTCTAGCTGCCAAGAGCACTTTTTACTATGCGCACCCTACCAGAGTGACGGGAGGAGCACATTTCAGAAAACGTGCTCAGCTCGTCGAGAAAATGCGATTTAAGCATTAAAATTAAAAATGCACCTAAAACCTAAACCAAACGTTGCAGGTGGTTATTTCTTCATGCGCAGCAGTCAACGCGGCACTCTCTAGCTGCCGAGAGCACTTTTTACTATGCGCACCCAACCAGAGTGACGGGAGGAGCACATTTCAGAAAACGTGCTCAGCTCGTCGAGAAAATGCAATTTAAGCAATAAAATTAACAATGCACCTAAAACCTAAACCAAACGTTGCAAATGGTCATTTCTTCATGCGCAGTGGTCAACGCGGCACTCTCTAGTTGCCAAGAGCACTTTTTACTATGCGCACCCAACCAGAGTGACGGGAGGAGCACATTTCAGAAAACGTGCTCAGCTCGTCGAGAAAATGCGATTTAAGCAATAAAATTAAAAATGCACCTAAAACCTAAACCAAACGTTGCAGATGGTCATTTCTTCATGCGCAGTGGTCAACGCGGCACTCTCTAGCTGCCAAGAGCACTGTTTACTATGCACACCCAACCAGAGTGACGGGAGGAGCGCATTTCAGAAAACGTGCTCAGCTCGTCGAGAAAATGCGATTTAAGCAATAAAATTAAAAATGCACCCAAAACCTAAACCAAACGTTGCAGGTGGTTATTTCTTCATGCGCAGTGGTCAACGCGGCACTCTCTAGCTGCCAAGAGCACTTTTTACTATGCGCACCCAACCAGAGTGACGGGAGGAGCACATTTCAGAAAACGTGCTCAGCTCGTCGAGAAAATGCGATTTAAGCAATAAAATTAAAAATGCACCCAAAACCTAAACCAAACGTTGCAGGTGGTTATTTCTTCATATGCAGCAGTCAACGCGGCACTCTCTAGCTGCAAAGAGCACTTTTTACTATGCGCACCCAACCAGAGTGACGGGAGGAGCACATTTCAGAAAACGTGCTCAGCTCGTCGAGAAAATGCGATTTAAGCAATAAAATTAAAAATGCACCTAAAACCTAAACCAAACGTTGCAGATGGTCATTTCTTCATGCGCAGTGGTCAACGCGGCACTCTCTAGCTGCCAAGAGCACTGTTTACTATGCACACCCAACCAGAGTGACGGGAGGAGCGCATTTCAGAAAACGTGCTCAGCTCGTCGAGAAAATGCGATTTAAGCAATAAAATTAAAAATGCACCCAAAACCTAAACCAAACGTTGCAGGTGGTTATTTCTTCATGCGCAGTGGTCAACGCGGCACTCTCTAGCTGCCAAGAGCACTTTTTACTATGCGCACCCAACCAGAGTGACGGGAGGAGCACATTTCAGAAAACGTGCTCAGCTCGTCGAGAAAATGCGATTTAAGCAATAAAATTAAAAATGCACCCAAAACCTAAACCAAACGTTGCAGGTGGTTATTTCTTCATATGCAGCAGTCAACGCGGCACTCTCTAGCTGCAAAGAGCACTTTTTACTATGCGCACCCAACCAGAGCGACGGGAGGAGCACATTTCAGAAAACGTGCTCAGCTCGTCGAGAAAATGCGATTTAAGCAATAAAATAAAAAATGCACCTAAAACCTAAACCAAACGTTGCAGGTGGATATTTCTTCATGCGCAGTGGTCAACGCGGCACTCTCTAGCTGCCAAGAGCACTTTTTACTATGCGCATCCAACCAGAGTGACGGGAGGAGCACATTTCAGAAAACGTGCTCAGCTCGTCGAGAAAATGCGATTTAAGCAATAACATTAAAAATGCACCTAAAACCTAAACCAAACGTTGCAGGTGGTTATTTCTTGATGCGCAGTGGTCAACGCGGCACTCTCTCGCTGCCAAGAGAACTTTTTACTATGCGCACCCAACCTGAGTGACGGGAGGAGCACATTCCAGAAAACGTGCTCAGCTCGTCGAGAAAATGCGATTTAAGCAATAAAATTAAAAATGCACCCAAAACCTAAACCAAACGTTGCAGATGGTCATTTCTTCATGCGCAGTGGTCAACGCGGCACTCTCTAGCTGCCAAGAGCATTTTTTACTATGCGCACCCAACCAGAGTGACGGGAGGAGCACATTTCAGAAAACGTGCTCAGCTCGTCGAGAAAATGCGATTTAAGCAATAAAATTAAAAATGCACCCAAAACCTAAACCAAACGTTGCAGGTGGTTATTTCTTCATGCGCAGTGGTCAACGCGGCACTCTCTAGCTGCCAAGAGCACTTTTTACTATGCGCACCCAACCAGAGTGACGGGAGGAGCACATTTCAGAAAACGTGCTCAGCTCGTCGAGAAAATGCGATTTAAGCAATAAAATTAAAAATGCACCCAAAACCTAAACCAAACGTTGCAGATGGTCATTTCTTCATGCGCAGTGGTCAACGCGGCACTCTCTAGCTGCCAAGAGCACTTTTTACTATGCGCACCCAACCAGAGTGACGGGAGGAGCACATTTCAGAAAACGTGCTCAGCTCGTCGAGAAAATGCCATTTAAGCAATAAAATTAAAAATGCACCTAAAACCCAAACCAAACGTTGCAGGTGGTTATTTCTTCATGCGCAGTGGTCAACGCGGCACTCTCTAGCTGCCAAGAGCACTTTTTACTATGCGCACCCAACCAGAGTGACGGGAGGAGCACATTTCAGAAAACGTGCTCAGCTCGTCGAGAAAATGCGATTTAAGCAATAAAATTAAAAATGCACCTAAAACCTAAACCAAACGTTGCAGGTGGTTATTTCTTCATGCGCAGTGGTCAACGCGGCACTCTCTAGCTGCCAAGAGCACATTTTACTATGCGCACCCAACCAGAGTGACGGGAGGAGCACATTTCAGAAAACGTGCTCAGCTCTTCGAGAAAATGCGATTTAAGCAATAAAATTAAAAATGCACCTAAAACCTAAACCAAACGTTGCAGGTGGTTATTTCTTCGTGCGCAGCAGTCAACGCGGCACTCTCTAGCTGCCAAGAGCACTTTTTACTATGCGCACCCAACCAGAGTGACGGGACGAGCACATTTCAGAAAACGTGCTCAGCTCGCCGAGAAAATGCGATTTAAGCAATACAATTAAAAATGCACCTAAAACCTAAACCAAACGTTGCAGGTGGTTATTTCTTCATGTGCAGTGGTCAACGCGGCACTCTCTAGCTGCCAAGAGCACTTTTTACTATGCGCACCCACCCAGAGTGACGGGAGGAGCACATTTCAGAAAACGTGCTCAGCTCGTCGAGAAAATGCGATTTAAGCAATAAAATTAAAAATGCACCGAAAATCTATACCAAACGTTGCAGGTGGTTATTTCTTCATATGCAGTGGTCAACGCGGCACTCTCTAGCTGCCAAGAGCACTTTTTACTATGCGCACCCAACCAGAGTGACGGGAGGAGCACATTCCAGAAAACGTGCTCAGCTCGTCGAGAAAATGCGATTTAAGCAATAAAATTAAAAATGCACCTAAAACCTAAACCAAAAGTTGCAGGTGGTTATTTCTTCATGCGCAGCAGTCAACACGGCACTCTCTAGCTGCCAAGAGCACATTTTACTATGCGCACCCAACCAGAGTGACGGGAGGAGCACATTTCAGAAAACGTGCTCAGCTCGTCGAGAAAATGCGATTTAAGCAATAAAATTAAAAATGCACCCAAAACCTAAACCAAACGTTGCAGGTGGTTATTTTTTCAAATGCAGTGGTCAACGCGGCACTCTCTAGCTGCCAAGAGCACTTTTTACTATGCGCACCCAACCAGAGTGACGGGAGGAGCACATTCCAGAAAACGTGCTCAGCTCGTCGAGAAAATGCGATTTAAGCAATAAAATTAAAAATGCACCCAAAACCTAAACCAAACGGTCCAGATGGTCATTTCTTCATGCGCAGTGGTCAACGCGGCACTCTCTAGCTGCCAAGAGCACTTTTTACTATGCGCACCCAACCAGAGTGACGGGAGGAGCACATTTCAGAAAACGTGCTCAGCTCGTCGAGAAAATGCGATTTAAGCAATAAAATTAAAAATGCACCTAAAACCTAAACCAAACGTTGCAGGTGGTTATTTCTTCATGCACAGCAGTCAACGCGGCACTCTCTAGCTGCCAAGAGCACTTTTTACTATGCGCACCCAACCAGAGTGACGGGAGGAGCACATTTCAGAAAACGTGCTCAGCTCGTCGAGAAAATGCGATTTAAGCAATAAAATTAAAAATGCACCTAAAACCTAAACCAAACGTTGCAGGTGGTTATTTCTTCATATGTAGCAGTCAACGCGGCACTCTCTAGCTGCCAAGAGCACTTTTTACTATGCGCACCCAACCAGAGTGACGGGAGGAGCACATTTCAGAAAACGTGCTCAGCTCGTCGAGAAAATGCGATTTAAGCAATAAAATTAAAAATGCACCTAAAACCTAAACCAAACGTTGCAGGTGGTTATTTCTTCATGCGCAGTGGTCAACGCGGCACTCTCTAGCTGCCAAGAGCACTTTTTACTATGCGCACCCAACCAGAATGACGGGAGGAGCACATTTCAGAAAACGTGCTCAGCTCGTCGAGAAAATGCGATTTAAGCAATAAAATTAAAAATGCACCCAAAACCTAAAACAAACGTTGCAGATTTTCATTTCTTCATGCGCAGTGGTCAACGCAGCACTCTCTAGCTGCCAAGAGCACTTTTTACTATGCGCACCCAACCAGAGTGACGGGAGGAGCACATTTCAGAAAACGTGCTCAGCTCGACAAGAAAATGCGATTTAAGCAATAAAATTAAAAATGCACCCAAAACCTAAACCAAACGTTGCAGGCGGTTATTTCTTCATGCGCAGTGGTCAACGCGGCACTCTCTAGCTGCCAAGAGCACTTTTTACTATGCGCACCCAACCAGAGTGACGGGAGGAGCACATTTCAGAAAACGTGCTCAGCTCGTCAAGAAAATGCGATTTAAGCAATAAAATTAAAAATGCACCTAAAACCTAAACCAAACGTTGCAGGTGGTTATTTCTTCATGCGCAGCAGTCAACGCGGCACTCTCTAGCTGCCAAGAGCACTTTTTACTATGCGCACCCAACCAGAGTGAAGGGAGGAGCACATTTCAGAAAACGTGCTCAGCTCGTCGAGAAAATGCGATTTAAGCAATAAAATTAAAAATGCACCCAAAACCTAAACTAAACGTTGCAGGTGGTTATTTCTTCATGCGCAGTGGTCAACGCGGCACTCTCTAGCTGCCAAGAGCACTTTTTACTATGCGCACCCTACCAGAGTGACGGGAGGAGCACATTTCAGAAAACGTGCTCAGCTCGTCGAGAAAATGCGATTTAAGCATTAAAATTAAAAATGCACCTAAAACCTAAACCAAACGTTGCAGGTGGTTATTTCTTCATGCGCAGCAGTCAACGCGGCACTCTCTAGCTGCCGAGAGCACTTTTTACTATGCGCACCCAACCAGAGTGACGGGAGGAGCACATTTCAGAAAACGTGCTCAGCTCGTCGAGAAAATGCAATTTAAGCAATAAAATTAACAATGCACCTAAAACCTAAACCAAACGTTACAAATGGTCATTTCTTCATGCGCAGTGGTCAACGCGGCACTCTCTAGTTGCCAAGAGCACTTTTTACTATGCGCACCCAACCAGAGTGACGGGAGGAGCACATTTCAGAAAACGTGCTCAGCTCGTCGAGAAAATGCGATTTAAGCAATAAAATTAAAAATGCACCTAAAACCTAAACCAAACGTTGCAGATGGTCATTTCTTCATGCGCAGTGGTCAACGCGGCACTCTCTAGCTGCCAAGAGCACTGTTTACTATGCACACCCAACCAGAGTGACGGGAGGAGCGCATTTCAGAAAACGTGCTCAGCTCGTCGAGAAAATGCGATTTAAGCAATAAAATTAAAAATGCACCCAAAACCTAAACCAAACGTTGCAGGTGGTTATTTCTTCATGCGCAGTGGTCAACGCGGCACTCTCTAGCTGCCAAGAGCACTTTTTACTATGCGCACCCAACCAGAGTGACGGGAGGAGCACATTTCAGAAAACGTGCTCAGCTCGTCGAGAAAATGCGATTTAAGCAATAAAATTAAAAATGCACCCAAAACCTAAACCAAACGTTGCAGGTGGTTATTTCTTCATATGCAGCAGTCAACGCGGCACTCTCTAGCTGCAAAGAGCACTTTTTACTATGCGCACCCAACCAGAGTGACGGGAGGAGCACATTTCAGAAAACGTGCTCAGCTCGTCGAGAAAATGCGATTTAAGCAATAAAATTAAAAATGCACCTAAAACCTAAACCAAACGTTGCAGGTGGTTATTTCTTCATGCGCAGTGGTCAACGCGGCACTCTCTAGCTGCCAAGAGCACTTTTTACTATGCGCACCCAACCAGAGTGACGGGAGGAGCACATTTCAGAAAACGTGCTCAGCTCGTCGAGAAAATGCGATTTAAGCAATAAAATTAAAAATGCACCCAAAACCTAAACCAAACGTTGCAGGTGGTTATTTCTTCATGTGCAGTGGTCAACGCGGCACTCTCTAGCTGCCAAGAGCACTTTTTACGATGCACACCCAACCAGAGAGACGGGAGGAGCGCATTTCAGAAAACGTGCTCAGCTCGACGAGAAAATGCGATTTAAGCAATAAAATTAAAAATGCACCCAAAACCTAAACCAAACGTTGCAGGTGGTTATTTCTTCATGCGCAGTGGTGAACGCGGCACTCTCTAGCTGCCAAGAGCACTTTTTACTATGCGCACCCAACCAGAGTGACAGGAGGAGCACATTTCAGAAAACGTGCTCAGCTCGTTGAGAAAATGCGATTTAAGCAATAAAATTAAAAATGCACCCAAAACCTAAACCAAACGTTGCAGGTGGTTATTTCTTCATGCGCAGTGGTCAACGCGGCACTCTCTAGCTGCCAAGAGCACTTTTTACTATGCGCACCCAACCAGAGTGACGGGAGGAGCGCATTTCAGAAAACGTGCTCAGCTCGACGAGAAAATGCGATTTAAGCAATAAAATTAAAAATGCACCCAAAACCTAAACCAAACGTTGCAGGTGGTTATTTCTTCATGCGCAGCAGTCAACGCGGCACTCTCTAGCTGCCAAGAGCACTTTTTACTATGCGCACCCAACCAGAGTGACGGGAGGAGCACATTTCAGAAAACGTGCTCAGCTCGTCGAGAAAATGAGATTTAAGCAATAAAATTAAAAATGCACCTAAAACCTAAACCAAACGTTGCAGGTGGTTATTTCTTCATATGCAGCAGTCAACGCGGCACTCTCTAGCTGCCAAGAGCACTTTTTACTATGCACACCCAACCAGAGTGACGGGAGGAGCACATTTCAGAAAACGTGCTCAGCTCGTCGAGAAAATGCGATTTAAGCAATAAAATTAAAAATGCACCTAAAAACCTAAACCAAACGTTGCAGGTGGTTATTTCTTCATGCGCATTGGTCAACGCGGCACTCTCTAGCTGCCAAGAGCACTTTTTACTATGTGCACCCAACCAGAGTGACGGGAGGAGCACATTTCAGAAAACGTGCTCAGCTCGTCGAGAAAATGCGATTTAAGCAATAAAATTAAAAATGCACCCAAAACATTAAACCAAACGTTGCAGGTGGTTATTTCTTCATGCGCAATGGTCAACGCGGCACTCTCTAGCTGCCAAGAGCATTTTTTCCTTTGCGCACCCAACCAGAGTGACGGGAGGAGCACATTTCAGAAAACGTGCTCAGCTCGTCGAGAAAATGCGATTTAAGCAATAAAATTAAAAATGCACCTAAAACCTAAACCAAACGTTGCAGGTGGTTATTTCTTCATGCGCAGTGGTCAACGCGGCACTCTCTAGCTGCCAAGAGCACTTATTACTATGCGCACCCAACCAGAGTGACGGGAGGAGCACATTTCAGAAAACGTGCTCAGCTCGTCGAGAAAATGCGATTTAAGCAATAAAATTAAAAATGCACCTAAAACCTAAACCAAACGTTGCAGGTGGTTATTTCTTCGTGCGCAGCAGTCAACGCGGCACTCTCTAGCTGCCAAGAGCACTTTTTACTATGCGCACCCAACCAGAGTGACGGGAGGAGCACATTCCAGAAAACGTGCTCAGCTCGTCGAGAAAATGCGATTTAAGCAATAAAATTAAAAATGCACCCAAAACCTAAACCAAACGTTGCAGATGGTCATTTCTTCATGCGCAGTGGTCAACGCGGCACTCTCTAGCTGCCAAGAGCACTTTTTACGATGCACACCCAACCAGAGAGACGGGAGGAGCGCATTTCAGAAAACGTGCTCAGCTCGACGAGAAAATGCGATTTAAGCAATAAAATTAAAAATGCACCCAAAACCTAAACCAAACGTTGCAGGTGGTTATTTCTTCATGCGCAGTGGTCAACGCGGCACTCTCTAGCTGCCAAGAGCACTTTCTACTATGCGCACCCAACCAGAGTGACGGGAGGAGCGCATTTCAGAAAACGTGCTCAGCTCGTCGAGAAAATGCGATTTAAGCAATAAAATTAAAAATGCACCTAAAACCTAAACCAAAAGTTGCAGGTGGTTATTTCTTCATGCGCAGCAGTCAACACGGCACTCTCTAGCTGCCAAGAGCACTTTTTACTATGCGCACCCACCCAGAGTGACGGGAGGAGCATATTTCAGAAAACGTGCTCAGCTCGTCCAGATAATGCGATTTAAGCAATAAAATTAAAAATGCACCTAAAACCTAAACCAAACATTGCAGATGGTCATTTCTTCATGCGCAGTGGTCAACGCGGCACTCTGTAGCTGCCAAGAGCACCTTTTACTATGCACACCCAACCAGAGTGACGGGAGGAGCGCATTTTAGAAAACGTGCTCAGCTCGACGAGACAATGCGATTTAAGCAATAAAATTAAAAATGCACCCAAAACCTAAACCAAACGTTGCAGGTGGTTATTTCTTCATGTGCAGTGGTCAACGCGGCACTCTCTAGCTGCCAAGAGCACTTTTTACTATGCGCACCCAACCAGAGTGACGGGAGGAGCACATTTCAGAAAACGTGCTCAGCTCGTCGAGAAAATGCGATTTAAGCAATAAAATTAAAAATGCACCTAAAACCTAAACCAAACGTTGCAGGTGGTTATTTCTTCATGCGCAGCAGTCAACGCGGCACTCTCTAGCTGCCAAGAGCACTTTTTACTATGCGCACCCAACCAGAGTGACGGGAGGAGCACATTTCAGAAAACGTGCTCAGCTCGTCGAGAAAATGCGATTTAAGCAATAAAATTAAAAATGCACCCAAAACATTAAACCAAACGTTGCAGGTGGTTATTTCTTCATGCGCAGTGGTCAACGCGGCACTCTCTAGCTGCCAAGAGCATTTTTTACTATGCGCACCCAACCAGAGTGACGGGAGGAGCACATTTCAGAAAACGTGCTCAGCTCGTCGAGAAAATGCGATTTAAGCAATAAAATTAAAAATGCACCTAAAACCTAAACCAAACGTTGCAGGTGGTTATTTCTTCATGCGCAGTGGTCAACGCGGCACTCTCTAGCTGCCAAGAGCACTTTTTACTATGCGCACCCAACCAGAGTGACGGGAGGAGCACATTTCAGAAAACGTGCTCAGCTCGTTGAGAAAATGCGATTTAAGCAATAAAATTAAAAATGCACCTAAAACCTAAACCAAACGTTGCAGGTGGTTATTTCTTCGTGCGCAGCAGTCAACGCGGCACTCTCTAGCTGCCAAGAGCACTTTTTACTATGAGCACCCAACCAGAGTGACGGGAGGAGCACATTTAAGAAAACGTGCTCAGCTCGTCGAGTAAATGCAATTTAAGCAATAAAATTAAAAATGCACCCAAAACCTAAACCAAACGTTGCAGGTGGTTATTTCTTCATGCGCAGTGGTCAACGCGGCACTCTCTAGCTGCCAAGAGCACTTTTTACTATGCGCACCCAACCAGACTGACGGGAGGAGCACATTTCAGAAAACGTGCTCAGCTCGTCCAGAAAACGCGATTTAAGCAAAAAAATTAAAAATGCACCTAAAACCTAAACCAAACGTTGCAGATGGTCATTTCTTCATGCGCAGTGGTCAACGCGGCACTCTCTAGCTGCCAAGAGCACTTTTTACTATGCACACCCAACCAGAGTGACGGGAGGAGCACATTTCAGAAAACGTGCTCAGCTCGTCCAGACAATGCGATTTAAGCAATAAAATTAAAAATGCACCCAAAACCTAAACCAAACGTTGCAGGTGGTTATTTCTTCGTGCGCAGTGGTCAACGCGGCATTCTCTAGCTGCCAAGAGCACTTTTTACTATGCGCACCCAACCAGAGTGACGGGAGGAGCACATTCCAGAAAACGTGCTCAGCTCGTCGAGAAAATGCGATTTAAGCAATAAAATTAAAAATGCACCCAAAACCTAAACCAAACGTTGCAGATGGTTATTTCTTCATGCGCAGTGGTCAACGCGGCACTCTCTAGCTGCCAAGAGCACTTTTTACTATGCGCACCCAACCAGAGTGACGGGAGGAGCACATTTCAGAAAACGTGCTCAGCTCGTCGAGAAAATGCGATTTAAGCAATAAAATTAAAAATACACCCAAAACCTAAACCAAACGTTGCAGATGGTCATTTCTTCATGCGCAGTGGTCAACGCGGCACTCTCTAGCTGCCAAGAGCACTTTTTACTATGCACACCCAACCAGAGTGACGGGAAGAGCGCATTTTAGAAAACGTGCTCAGCTCGACGAGAAAATGCGATTTAAGCAATAAAATTAAAAATGCACCCAAAACCTAAACCAAACGTTGCAGGTGGTTATTTCTTCATGCGCAGTGGTCAACGCGGCACTCTCTAGCTGCCAAGAGCACTTTTTACGATGCACACCCAACCAGAGAGACGGGAGGAGCGCATTTCAGAAAACGTGCTCAGCTCGACGAGAAAATGCGATTTAAGCAATAAAATTAAAAATGCACCCAAAACCTAAACCAAACGTTGCAGGTGGTAATTTCTTCATGCGCAGTGGTCAACGCGGCACTCTCTAGCTGCCAAGAGCACTTTTTACTATGCGCACCTAACCAGAGTGACGGGAGGAGCACATTTCAGAAAACGTGCTCAGCTCGTCCAGAAAATGCGATTTAAGCAATAAATTTAAAAATGCACCTAAAACCTAAACCAAACGTTGCAGATGGTCATTTCTTCATGCGCAGTGGTCAACGCGGCACTCTCTAGCTGCCAAGAGCACTTTTTACTATGCACACCCAACCAGAGTGACGGGAGGAGCGCATTTTAGAAAACGTGCTCAGCTCGACGAGAAAATGCGATTTAAGCAATAAAATTAAAAATGCACCCAAAACCTAAACCAAACGTTGCAGGTGGTTCTTTCTTCATGCGCAGTGGTCAACGCGGCACTCTCTAGCTGCCAAGAGCACTTTTTACTATGCGCACCCAACCAGAGTGACGGGAGGAGCGCATTTCAGAAAACGTGCTCAGCTCGTCGAGAAAATGCGATTTAAGCAATAAAATTAAAAATGCACCTAAAACCTAAACCAAAAGTTGCAGGTGGTTATTTCTTCATGCGCAGCAGTCAACACGGCACTCTCTAGCTGCCAAGAGCACTTTTTACTATGCGCACCCACCCAGAGTGACGGGAGGAGCATATTTCAGAAAACGTGCTCAGCTCGTCCAGATAATGCGATTTAAGCAATAAAATTAAAAATGCACCTAAAACCTAAACCAAACGTTGCAGATGGTCATTTCTTCATGCGCAGTGGTCAACGCGGCACTCTGTAGCTGCCAAGAGCACCTTTTACTATGCACACCCAACCAGAGTGACGGGAGGAGCGCATTTTAGAAAACGTGCTCCGCTCGACGAGAAAATGCGATTTAAGCAATAAAATTAAAAATGCACCCAAAACCTAAACCAAACGTTGCAGGTGGTTATTTCTTCATGTGCAGTGGTCAACGCGGCACTCTCTAGCTGCCAAGAGCACTTTTTACTATGCGCACCCAACCAGAGTGACGGGAGGAGCACATTTCAGAAAACGTGCTCAGCTCGTCGAGAAAATGCGATTTAAGCAATAAAATTAAAAATGCACCTAAAACCTAAACCAAACGTTGCAGGTGGTTATTTCTTCATGCGCAGCAGTCAACGCGGCACTCTCTAGCTGCCAAGAGCACTTTTTACTATGCGCACCCAACCAGAGTGACGGGAGGAGCACATTCCAGAAAACGTGCTCAGCTCGTCGAGAAAATGCGATTTAAGCAATAAAATTAAAAATGCACCTCAAACCTAAACCAAACGTTGCAGGTGGTTATTTCTTCATATGCAGCAGTCAACGCGGCACTCTCTAGCTGCCAAGAGCACTTTTTACTATGCGCACCCAACCAGAGTGACGGGAGGAGCACATTTCAGAAAACGTGCTCAGCTCGTCGAGAAAATGCGATTTAAGCAATAAAATTAAAAATGCACCTAAAACCAAAACCAAAAGTTGCAGGTGGTTATTTATTCATGCGCAGCAGTCAACACGGCACTCTCTAGCTGCCAAGAGCACATTTTACTATGCGCACCCAACCAGAGTGACGGGAGGAGCACATTTCAGAAAACGTGCTCAGCTCGTCGAGAAAATGCGATTTAAGCAATAAAATTAAAAATGCACCCAAAACCTAAACCACACGTTGCAGATGGTCATTTCTTTATGTGCAGTGGTCAACGCGGCACTCTCTAGCTGCCAAGAGCACTTTTTACAATGCACACCCAACCAGAGTGACGGGAGGAGCGCATTTCAGAAAACCTGCTCAGCTCGTCAAGAAAATGCGATTTAAGCAATAAATTTAAAAATGCGCCCAAAACCTAAACCAAACGTTGTAGGTGGTTATTTCTTCATGCGCAGTGGTCAACGCGGCACTCTCTAGCTGCCAAGAGCACTTTTTACTATGCGCACCCAACCAGAGCGACGGGAGGAGCACATTTCAGAAAACGTGCTCAGCTCGTCGAGAAAATGCGATTTAAGCAATAAAATTAAAAATGCACATAAAACCTAAACCAAACGCTGCAGATGGTCATTTCTTCATGCGCAGTGGTCAACGCGGCACTCTCTAGCTGCCAAGAGCACTTTTTACTATGCGCACCCAACCAGAGTGACGGGAGGAGCACATTTCAGAAAACGTGCTCAGTTCGTCGAGTAAATGCGATTTAAGCAATAAAATTAAAAATGCACCCAAAACCTAAACCAAACGTTGCAGGTGGTTATTTCTTCATGCGCAGTGGTCAACGCGGCACTCTCTAGCTGCCAAGAGCACTTTTTACTATGCGCACCCAACCAGAGTGACGGGAGGAGCGCATTTCAGAAAACGTGCTCAGCTCGTCGAGAAAATGCGATTTAAGCAATGAAATTAAAAATGCACCTAAAACCTAAACCAAAAGTTGCAGGTGGTTATTTCTTCATGTGCAGCAGTCAACGCGGCACTTTCTAGCTGCCAAGAGCACTTTTTACTATGCGCACCCAACCAGAGTGACGGGGAGGAGCACATTTCAGAAAACGTGCTCAGCTCGTCGAGAAAATGCGATTTAAGCAATAAAATTAAAAATGCACCTAAAACCTAAACCAAACGCTGCAGATGGTCATTTCTTCATGCGCAGTGGTCAACGCGGCACTCTCTAGCTGCCAAGAGCACTTTTTACTATACACACCCAACCAGAGTGACGGGAGGAGCACATTCCAGAAAACGTGCTCAGCTCGTCGAGAAAATGCGATTTAAGCAATAAAATTAAAAATGCACCCAAAACCTAAAACAAACGTTGCAGATGGTCATTTCTTCATGTGCAGTGGTCAACGCGGCACTCTCTAGCTGCCAAGAGCACTTTTTACTATGCACAATCAACCAGAGTGACGGGAGGAGCGCATTTTAGAAAACGTGCTCAGCTCGACGAGAAAATGCGATTTAAGCAATAAAATTAAAAATGCACCCAAAACCTAAACCAAACGTTGCAGGTGGTTATTTCTTCATGCGCAGTGGTCAACGCGGCACTCTCTAGCTGCCAAGAGCACTTTTTACTATGCGCACCCAACCAGAGTGACGGGAGGAGCACATTTCAGAAAACGTGCTCAGCTTGTCGAGAAAATGCGATTTAAGCAATACAATTAAAAATGCACCTAAAATCTATACCAAACGTTGCAGGTGGTTATTTCTTCATGCGCAGCAGTCAACACGGCACTCTCTAGCTGCCAAGAGCACTTTTTACTATGCGCACCCAACCAGAGTGACGGGAGGAGCACATTTCAGAAAACGTGCTCGTCGAGTAAATGCGATTTAAGCAATACAATTAAAATTGCACCTAAAACCTAAACCAAACGTTGCAGGTGGTTATTTCTTCATGCGCAGTGGTCAACGCGGCACTCTCTAGCTGCCAAGAGCACTTTTTACTATGCGCACCCAACCAGAGTGACGGGAGGAGCACATTTCAGAAAACGTGCTCAGCTCGACGAGAAAATACGATTTAAGCAATACAATTAAAAATGCACCCAAAACCTAAACCAAACGTTGCAGGTGGTTATTTCTTCATGCGCAGTGGTCAACGCGGCACTCTCTAGCTGCCAAGAGCACTTTTTACTATGCGCACCCAACCAGAGTGACGGGAGGAGCACATTTCATAAAACGTGCTCAGCTCGTCGAGAAAATGCGATTTAAGCAATAAAATTAAAAATGCACCCAAAACCTAAACCAAACGTTGCAGGTGGTTATTTCTTCATGCGCAGTGGTCAACGCGGCACTCTCTAGCTGCCAAGAGCACTTTTTACTATGCGCACCCAACCAGAGTGACGGGAGGAGCACATTTCAGAAAACGTGCTCAGCTCGTCCAGAAAATGCGATTTAAGCAATAAAATTAAAAATGCGCCTAAAACCTAAACCAAACGTTGCAGATGGTCATTTCTTCATGCGCAGTGGTCAACGCGGCACTCTCTAGCTGCCAAGAGCACTTTTTACTATGCACACCCAACCAGAGTGACGGGAGGAGCACATTTCAGAAAACGTGCTCAGCTCGTCGAGAAAATGCGATTTAAGCAATAAAATTAAAAATGCACCCAAAACCTAAACCAAACGTTGCAGGGGGTTATTTCTTCATGCGCAGTGGTCAACGCGGCACTCTCTAGCTGCCAAGAGCACTTTTTACTATGCGCACCCAACCAGAGTGACGGGAGGAGCACATTTCAGAAAACGTGCTCAGCTCGTCGAGAAAATGCGATTTAAGCAATAAAATTAAAAATGCACCCAAAACCTAAACCAAACGTTGCAGGTGGTTATTTCTTCATGCGCAGTGGTCAACGCGGCACTCTCTAGCTGCCAAGAGCACTTTTTACTATGCGCACCCAACCAGAGTGACGGGAGGAGCACATTTCAGAAAACGTGCTCAGCTCGTCGAGAAAATGAGATTTAAGCAATAAAATTAAAAATACACCCAAAACCTAAACCAAACGTTGCAGATGGTCATTTCTTCATATGCAGCAGTCAACGCGGCACTCTCTAGCTGCCAAGAGCACTTTTTACTATGCGCACCCAACCAGAGTGACGGGAGGAGCACATTCCAGAAAACGTGCTCAGCTCGTCGAGAAAATGCGATTTAAGCAATAAAATTAAAAATGCACCTAAAAACCTAAACCAAACGTTGCAGGTGGTTATTTCTTCATGCGCATTGGTCAACGCGGCACTCTCTAGCTGCCAAGAGCACTTTTTACTATGTGCACCCAACCAGAGTGACGGGAGGAGCACGTTTCAGAAAACGTGCTCAGCTCGTCGAGAAAATGCGATTTAAGCAATAAAATTAAAAATGCACCCAAAACATTAAACCAAACGTTGCAGGTGGTTATTTCTTCATGCGCAGTGGTCAACGCGGCACTCTCTAGCTGCCAAGAGCACTTTTTACTATGCGCACCCAACCAGAGTGACGGGAGGAGCACATTCCAGAAAACGTGCTCAGCTCGTCGAGAAAATGCGATTTAAGCAATAAAATTAAAAATGCACCCAAAACCTAAACCAAACGTTGCAGTTGGTTATTTCTTCATGCGCAGTGGTCAACGCGGCACTCTCTAGGTGCCAAGAGCACTTTTTACTATGCGCACCCAACCAGAGCAACGGGAGGAGCACATTTCAGAAAACGTGCTCAGCTCGTCGAGAAAATGCGATTTAAGCAATAAAATTAAAAATGCACATAAAACCTAAACCAAACGCTGCAGATGGTCATTTCTTCATGCGCAGTGGTCAACGCGGCACTCTCTAGCTGCCAAGAGCACTTTTTACTATGCGCACCCAACCAGAGTGACGGGAGGAGCACATTTCAGAAAACGTGCTCAGTTCGTCGAGAAAATGCGATTTAAGCAATAAAATTAAAAATGCACCCAAAACCTAAACCAAACGTTGCAGGTGGTTATTTCTTCATGCGCAGCGGTCAACGCGGCACTCTCTAGCTGCCAAGAGCACTTTTTACTATGCGCACCCAACCAGAGTGACGGGAGGAGCGCATTTCAGAAAACGTGCTCAGCTCGTCGAGAAAATGCGATTTAAGCAATAAAATTAAAAATGCACCTAAAACCTAAACCAAAAGTTGCAGGTGGTTATTTCTTCATGCGCAGTGGAAAACGCGGCACTCTCTAGCTGCCAAGAGCACTTTTTACTATGCGCACCCAACCAGAGTGACGGGAGGAGCACATTTCAGAAAACGTGCTCAGCTCGTCGAGAAAATGCGATTTAAGCAATAAAATTAAAAATGCACCCAAAACCTAAACCAAACGTTGCAGATGGTCATTTCTTCATGCGCAGTGGTCAACGCGGCACTCTCTAGCTGCCAAGAGCACTTTTTACTATGCACACCCAACCAGAGTGACGGGAGGAGCACATTTCAGAAAACGTGCTCAGCTCGTCGAGAAAATGCGATTTAAGCAATAAAATTAAAAATGCACCCAAAACATTAAACCAAACGTTGCAGGTGGTTATTTCTTCATGCGCAGTGGTCAACGCGGCACTCTCTAGCTGCCAAGAGCATTTTTTACTATGCGCACCCAACCAGAGTGACGGGAGGAGCACATTTCAGAAAACGTGCTCAGCTCGTCGAGAAAATGCGATTTAAGCAATAAAATTAAAAATGCACCTGTAACCTAAACCAAACGTTGCAGGTGGTTATTTCTTCATGTGCAGTGGTCAACGCGGCACTCTCTAGCTGCCAAGAGCACTTTTTACTATGCACACCCAACCAGAGTGACGGGAGGAGCGCTTTTCAGAAAACGTGCTCAGCTCGACGAGAAAATGCGATTTAAGCAATGAAATTAAAAATGCACCCAAAACCTAAACCAAACGTTGCAGGTGGTTATTTCTTCATGCGCAGTGGTCAACGCGGCACTCTCTAGCTGCCAACAGCACTTTTTACTATGCGCACCCAACCAGAGTGACGGGAGGAGCACATTTCAGAAAACGTGCTCAGCTCGTCGAGAAAATGCGATTTAAGCAATTAAATTAAAAATGCACCTAAAACCTAAACCAAAAGTTGCAGGTGGTTATTTCTTCATGCGCAGCAGTCAACACGGCACTCTCTAGCTGCCAAGAGCACTTTTTACTATGCGCACCCAACCAGAGTGACGGGAGGAGCACATTTCAGAAAACGTGCTCAGCTCGTCCAGAAAATGCGATTTAAGCAATAAAATTAAAAATGCACCTAAAACCTAAACCAAACGTTGCAGATGGTCATTTCTTCATGCGCAGTGGTCAACGCGGCACTCTCTAGCTGCCAAGAGCACTTTTTACTATGCACACCCAACCAGAGTGACGGGAGGAGCACATTTCAGAAAACGTGCTCAGCTCGTCCAGACAATGCAATTTAAGCAATAAAATTAAAAATGCACCCAAAACCTAAACCAAACGTTGCAGGTGGTTATTTCTTCATGCGCAGTGGTCAACGCGGCACTCTCTATCTGCCAAGAGCACTTTTTACTATGCGACCCCAACCAGAGTGACGGGAGGAGCGCATTTCAGAAAACGTGCTCAGCTCGTCGAGAAAATGCGATTTAAGCAATAAAATTAAAAATGCACCTAAAACCTAAACCAAAAGTTGCAGGTGGTTATTTCTTCATGCGCAGCAGTCAACACGGCACTCTCTAGCTGCCAAGAGCACATTTTACTATGCGCACCCAACCAGAGTGACGGGAGGAGCACATTTCAGAAAACGTGCTCAGCTCGTCGAGAAAATGCGATTTAAGCAATAAAATTAAAAATGCACCCAAAACCTAAACCAAACGTTGCAGATGGTCATTTCTTCATGTGCAGTGATCAACGCGGCACTCTCTAGCTGCCAAGAGCACTTTTTACGATGCACACCCAACCAGAGTGACGGGAGGAGCGCATTTCAGAAAACGTGCTCAGCTCGTCGAGAAAATGCGATTTAAGCAATAAAATTAAAAATGCACCCAAAACCTAAACCAAACGTTGCAGGTGGTTATTTCTTAATGCGCAGTGGTCAAAGGCGGCACTCTCTAGCTGCCAAGAGCACTTTTTACTATTCGCACCCAACCAGAGTGACGGGAGGAGCACATTTCAGAAAACGTGCTCAGCTCGTCGAGCAAATGCGATTTAAGCAATAAAATTAAAAATGCACCTAAAACCTAAACCAAACGTTGCAGGTGGTTATTTCTTCGTGCGCAGCAGTCAACGCGGCACTCTCTAGCTGCCAAGAGCACTTTTTACTATGCGCACCCAACCAGAGTGACGGGAGGAGCACATTTCAGAAAACGTGCTCAGCTCGTCGAGTAAATGCAATTTAAGCAATAAAATTAAAAATGCACCCAAAACCTAAACCAAACGTTGCAGGTGGTTATTTCTTCATGCGCAGTGGTCAACGCGGCACTCTCTAGCTGCCAAGAGCACTTTTTACTATGCGCACCCAACCAGAGTGACGGGAGGAGCACATTTCAGAAAACGTGCTCAGCTCGTCCAGAAAATGCAATTTAAGCAATAAAATTAAAAATGCACCTAAAACCTAAACCAAACGTTGCAGATGGTCATTTCTTCATGCGCAGTGGTCAACGCGGCACTCTCTAGCTGCCAAGAGCACTTTTTACTATGCACACAAAACCAGAGTGACGGGAGGAGCACATTTCAGAAAACGTGCTCAGCTCGTCGAGAAAATGCGATTTAAGCAATAAAATTAAAAATGCACCCAAAACCTAAACCAAACGTTGCAGGTGGTTATTTCTTCGTGCGCAGCAGTCAACGCGGCACTCTCTAGCTGCCAAGGGCACTTTTTACTATGCGCACCCAACCAGAGTGACGGGAGGAGCACATTTCAGAAAACGTGCTCAGCTCGTCGAGTAAATGCAATTTAAGCAATAAAATTAAAAATGCACCCAAAACCTAAACCAAACGTTGCAGGTGGTTATTTCTTCATGCGCAGTGGTCAACGCGGCAATCTCTAGCTGCCAAGAGCACTTTTTACTATGCGCACCCAACCAGAGAGACGGGAGGAGCGATTTTCAGAAAACCTGCTCAGCTCGACGAGAAAATGCGATTTAAGCAATAAAATTAAAAATGCACCCAAAACCTAAACCAAACGTTGCAGGTGGTTATTTCTTAATGCGCAGTGGTCAACGCGGCACTCTCTAGCTGCCAAGAGCACTTTTTACTATTCGCACCCAACCAGAGTGACGGGAGGAGCACATTTCAGAAAACGTGCTCAGCTCGTCGAGAAAATGCGATTTAAGCAATAAAATTAAAAATGCACCTAAAACCTAAACCAACCGTTGCAGGTGGTTATTTCTTCATGCGCAGCAGTCAACGCGGCACTCTCTAGCTGCCAAGAGCACTTTTTACTATGCGCACCCAACCAGAGTGACGGGAGGAGCACATTCCAGAAAACGTGCTCAGCTCGTCGAGAAAATGGGATTTAAGCAATAAAATTAAAAATGCACCCAAAACCTAAACCAAACGTTGCAGATGGTCATTTCTTCATGCGCAGTGGTCAACGCGGCACTCTCTAGCTGCCAAGAGCACATTTTACTATGCGCACCCAACCAGAGTGACGGGAGGAGCACATTTCAGAAAACGTGCTCAGCTCGTCGAGAAAATGCGATTTAAGCAATAAAATTAAAAATGCACCCAAAACCTAAACCAAACGTTGCAGATGGTCATTTCTTCATGTGCAGTGATCAACGCGGCACTCTCTAGCTGCCAAGAGCACTTTTTACGATGCACACCCAACCAGAGTGACGGGAGGAGCGCATTTCAGAAAACGTGCTCAGCTCGTCGAGAAAATGCGATTTAAGCAATAAAATTAAAAATGCACCCAAAACCTAAACCAAACGTTGCAGGTGGTTATTTCTTAATGCGCAGTGGTCAAAGGCGGCACTCTCTAGCTGCCAAGAGCACTTTTTACTATTCGCACCCAACCAGAGTGACGGGAGGAGCACATTTCAGAAAACGTGCTCAGCTCGTCGAGCAAATGCGATTTAAGCAATAAAATTAAAAATGCACCTAAAACCTAAACCAAACGTTGCAGGTGGTTATTTCTTCGTGCGCAGCAGTCAACGCGGCACTCTCTAGCTGCCAAGAGCACTTTTTACTATGCGCACCCAACCAGAGTGACGGGAGGAGCACATTTCAGAAAACGTGCTCAGCTCGTCGAGTAAATGCAATTTAAGCAATAAAATTAAAAATGCACCCAAAACCTAAACCAAACGTTGCAGGTGGTTATTTCTTCATGCGCAGTGGTCAACGCGGCACTCTCTAGCTGCCAAGAGCACTTTTTACTATGCGCACCCAACCAGAGTGACGGGAGGAGCACATTTCAGAAAACGTGCTCAGCTCGTCCAGAAAATGCAATTTAAGCAATAAAATTAAAAATGCACCTAAAACCTAAACCAAACGTTGCAGATGGTCATTTCTTCATGCGCAGTGGTCAACGCGGCACTCTCTAGCTGCCAAGAGCACTTTTTACTATGCACACAAAACCAGAGTGACGGGAGGAGCACATTTCAGAAAACGTGCTCAGCTCGTCGAGAAAATGCGATTTAAGCAATAAAATTAAAAATGCACCCAAAACCTAAACCAAACGTTGCAGGTGGTTATTTCTTCGTGCGCAGCAGTCAACGCGGCACTCTCTAGCTGCCAAGGGCACTTTTTACTATGCGCACCCAACCAGAGTGACGGGAGGAGCACATTTCAGAAAACGTGCTCAGCTCGTCGAGTAAATGCAATTTAAGCAATAAAATTAAAAATGCACCCAAAACCTAAACCAAACGTTGCAGGTGGTTATTTCTTCATGCGCAGTGGTCAACGCGGCAATCTCTAGCTGCCAAGAGCACTTTTTACTATGCGCACCCAACCAGAGAGACGGGAGGAGCGCATTTCAGAAAACGTGCTCAGCTCGACGAGAAAATGCGATTTAAGCAATAAAATTAAAAATGCACCCAAAACCTAAACCAAACGTTGCAGGTGGTTATTTCTTAATGCGCAGTGGTCAACGCGGCACTCTCTAGCTGCCAAGAGCACTTTTTACTATTCGCACCCAACCAGAGTGACGGGAGGAGCACATTTCAGAAAACGTGCTCAGCTCGTCGAGAAAATGCGATTTAAGCAATAAAATTAAAAATGCACCTAAAACCTAAACCAACCGTTGCAGGTGGTTATTTCTTCATGCGCAGCAGTCAACGCGGCACTCTCTAGCTGCCAAGAGCACTTTTTACTATGCGCACCCAACCAGAGTGACGGGAGGAGCACATTCCAGAAAACGTGCTCAGCTCGTCGAGAAAATGGGATTTAAGCAATAAAATTAAAAATGCACCCAAAACCTAAACCAAACGTTGCAGATGGTCATTTCTTCATGCGCAGTGGTCAACGCGGCACTCTCTAGCTGCCAACAGCACTTTTTACGATGCGCACCCAACCAGAGTGACGGGAGGAGCTCATTTCAGAAAACGTGCTCAGCTCGTTGAAAAAATGCGATTTAAGCAATGAAATTAAAAATGCACCCAAAACCTAAACCAAACGTTGCAGGTGGTTATTTCTTCATGCGCAGTGGTCAACGCGGCACTCTCTAGCTGCCAACAGCACTTTTTACTATGCGCACCCAACCAGAGTGACGGGAGGAGCACATTTCAGAAAACGTGCTCAGCTCGTCGAGAAAATGCGATTTAAGCAATAAAATTAAAAATGCACCCAAAACCTAAACCAAACGTTGCAGGTGGTTATTTCTTCGTGCGCAGCAGTCAACGCGGCACTCTCTAGCTGCCAAGGGCACTTTTTACTATGCGCACCCAACCAGAGTGACGGGAGGAGCACATTTCAGAAAACGTGCTCAGCTCGTCGAGTAAATGCAATTTAAGCAATAAAATTAAAAATGCACCCAAAACCTAAACCAAACGTTGCAGGTGGTTATTTCTTCATGCGCAGTGGTCAACGCGGCAATCTCTAGCTGCCAAGAGCACTTTTTACTATGCGCACCCAACCAGAGAGACGGGAGGAGCGCATTTCAGAAAACGTGCTCAGCTCGACGAGAAAATGCGATTTAAGCAATAAAATTAAAAATGCACCCAAAACCTAAACCAAACGTTGCAGATGGTCATTTCTTCATGCGCAGTGGTCAACGCGGCACTCTCTAGCTGCCAAGAGCACTTTTTACTATTCGCACCCAACCAGAGTGACGGGAGGAGCACATTTCAGAAAACGTGCTCAGCTCGTCCAGACAATGCAATTTAAGCAATAAAATTAAAAATGCACCCAAAACCTAAACCAAACGTTGCAGGTGGTTATTTCTTCATGCGCAGTGGTCAACGCGGCACTCTCTATCTGCCAAGAGCACTTTTTACTATGCGACCCCAACCAGAGTGACGGGAGGAGCGCATTTCAGAAAACGTGCTCAGCTCGTCGAGAAAATGCGATTTAAGCAATAAAATTAAAAATGCACCTAAAACCTAAACCAAAAGTTGCAGGTGGTTATTTCTTCATGCGCAGCAGTCAACACGGCACTCTCTAGCTGCCAAGAGCACATTTTACTATGCGCACCCAACCAGAGTGACGGGAGGAGCACATTTCAGAAAACGTGCTCAGCTCGTCGAGAAAATGCGATTTAAGCAATAAAATTAAAAATGCACCCAAAACCTAAACCAAACGTTGCAGATGGTCATTTCTTCATGTGCAGTGATCAACGCGGCACTCTCTAGCTGCCAAGAGCACTTTTTACGATGCACACCCAACCAGAGTGACGGGAGGAGCGCATTTCAGAAAACGTGCTCAGCTCGTCGAGAAAATGCGATTTAAGCAATAAAATTAAAAATGCACCCAAAACCTAAACCAAACGTTGCAGGTGGTTATTTCTTAATGCGCAGTGGTCAAAGGCGGCACTCTCTAGCTGCCAAGAGCACTTTTTACTATTCGCACCCAACCAGAGTGACGGGAAGAGCACATTTCAGAAAACGTGCTCAGCTCGTCGAGCAAATGCGATTTAAGCAATAAAATTAAAAATGCACCTAAAACCTAAACCAAACGTTGCAGGTGGTTATTTCTTCGTGCGCAGCAGTCAACGCGGCACTCTCTAGCTGCCAAGAGCACTTTTTACTATGCGCACCCAACCAGAGTGACGGGAGGAGCACATTTCAGAAAACGTGCTCAGCTCGTCGAGTAAATGCAATTTAAGCAATAAAATTAAAAATGCACCCAAAACCTAAACCAAACGTTGCAGGTGGTTATTTCTTCATGCGCAGTGGTCAACGCGGCACTCTCTAGCTGCCAAGAGCACTTTTTACTATGCGCACCCAACCAGAGTGACGGGAGGAGCACATTTCAGAAAACGTGCTCAGCTCGTCCAGAAAATGCAATTTAAGCAATAAAATTAAAAATGCACCTAAAACCTAAACCAAACGTTGCAGATGGTCATTTCTTCATGCGCAGTGGTCAACGCGGCACTCTCTAGCTGCCAAGAGCACTTTTTACTATGCACACAAAACCAGAGTGACGGGAGGAGCACATTTCAGAAAACGTGCTCAGCTCGTCGAGAAAATGCGATTTAAGCAATAAAATTAAAAATGCACCCAAAACCTAAACCAAACGTTGCAGGTGGTTATTTCTTCGTGCGCAGCAGTCAACGCGGCACTCTCTAGCTGCCAAGGGCACTTTTTACTATGCGCACCCAACCAGAGTGACGGGAGGAGCACATTTCAGAAAACGTGCTCAGCTCGTCGAGTAAATGCAATTTAAGCAATAAAATTAAAAATGCACCCAAAACCTAAACCAAACGTTGCAGGTGGTTATTTCTTCATGCGCAGTGGTCAACGCGGCAATCTCTAGCTGCCAAGAGCACTTTTTACTATGCGCACCCAACCAGAGAGACGGGAGGAGCGCATTTCAGAAAACGTGCTCAGCTCGACGAGAAAATGCGATTTAAGCAATAAAATTAAAAATGCACCCAAAACCTAAACCAAACGTTGCAGGTGGTTATTTCTTAATGCGCAGTGGTCAACGCGGCACTCTCTAGCTGCCAAGAGCACTTTTTACTATTCGCACCCAACCAGAGTGACGGGAGGAGCACATTTCAGAAAACGTGCTCAGCTCGTCGAGAAAATGCGATTTAAGCAATAAAATTAAAAATGCACTTAAAACCTAAACCAACCGTTGCAGGTGGTTATTTCTTCATGCGCAGCAGTCAACGCGGCACTCTCTAGCTGCCAAGAGCACTTTTTACTATGCGCACCCAACCAGAGTGACGGGAGGAGCACATTCCAGAAAACGTGCTCAGCTCGTCGAGAAAATGGGATTTAAGCAATAAAATTAAAAATGCACCCAAAACCTAAACCAAACGTTGCAGATGGTCATTTCTTCATGCGCAGTGGTCAACGCGGCACTCTCTAGCTGCCAACAGCACTTTTTACGATGCGCACCCAACCAGAGTGACGGGAGGAGCTCATTTCAGAAAACGTGCTCAGCTCGTTGAAAAAATGCGATTTAAGCAATGAAATTAAAAATGCACCCAAAACCTAAACCAAACGTTGCAGGTGGTTATTTCTTCATGCGCAGTGGTCAACGCGGCACTCTCTAGCTGCCAACAGCACTTTTTACTATGCGCACCCAACCAGAGTGACGGGAGGAGCACATTTCAGAAAACGTGCTCAGCTCGTCGAGAAAATGCGATTTAAGCAATAAAATTAAAAATGCACCCAAAACCTAAACCAAACGTTGCAGGTGGTTATTTCTTCGTGCGCAGCAGTCAACGCGGCACTCTCTAGCTGCCAAGGGCACTTTTTACTATGCGCACCCAACCAGAGTGACGGGAGGAGCACATTTCAGAAAACGTGCTCAGCTCGTCGAGTAAATGCAATTTAAGCAATAAAATTAAAAATGCACCCAAAACCTAAACCAAACGTTGCAGGTGGTTATTTCTTCATGCGCAGTGGTCAACGCGGCAATCTCTAGCTGCCAAGAGCACTTTTTACTATGCGCACCCAACCAGAGAGACGGGAGGAGCGCATTTCAGAAAACGTGCTCAGCTCGACGAGAAAATGCGATTTAAGCAATAAAATTAAAAATGCACCCAAAACCTAAACCAAACGTTGCAGATGGTCATTTCTTCATGCGCAGTGGTCAACGCGGCACTCTCTAGCTGCCAAGAGCACTTTTTACTATTCGCACCCAACCAGAGTGACGGGAGGAGCACATTTCAGAAAACGTGCTCAGCTCGTCCAGACAATGCAATTTAAGCAATAAAATTAAAAATGCACCCAAAACCTAAACCAAACGTTGCAGGTGGTTATTTCTTCATGCGCAGTGGTCAACGCGGCACTCTCTATCTGCCAAGAGCACTTTTTACTATGCGACCCCAACCAGAGTGACGGGAGGAGCGCATTTCAGAAAACGTGCTCAGCTCGTCGAGAAAATGCGATTTAAGCAATAAAATTAAAAATGCACCTAAAACCTAAACCAAAAGTTGCAGGTGGTTATTTCTTCATGCGCAGCAGTCAACACGGCACTCTCTAGCTGCCAAGAGCACATTTTACTATGCGCACCCAACCAGAGTGACGGGAGGAGCACATTTCAGAAAACGTGCTCAGCTCGTCGAGAAAATGCGATTTAAGCAATAAAATTAAAAATGCACCCAAAACCTAAACCAAACGTTGCAGATGGTCATTTCTTCATGTGCAGTGATCAACGCGGCACTCTCTAGCTGCCAAGAGCACTTTTTACGATGCACACCCAACCAGAGTGACGGGAGGAGCGCATTTCAGAAAACGTGCTCAGCTCGTCGAGAAAATGCGATTTAAGCAATAAAATTAAAAATGCACCCAAAACCTAAACCAAACGTTGCAGGTGGTTATTTCTTAATGCGCAGTGGTCAAAGGCGGCACTCTCTAGCTGCCAAGAGCACTTTTTACTATTCGCACCCAACCAGAGTGACGGGAGGAGCACATTTCAGAAAACGTGCTCAGCTCGTCGAGCAAATGCGATTTAAGCAATAAAATTAAAAATGCACCTAAAACCTAAACCAAACGTTGCAGGTGGTTATTTCTTCGTGCGCAGCAGTCAACGCGGCACTCTCTAGCTGCCAAGAGCACTTTTTACTATGCGCACCCAACCAGAGTGACGGGAGGAGCACATTTCAGAAAACGTGCTCAGCTCGTCGAGTAAATGCAATTTAAGCAATAAAATTAAAAATGCACCCAAAACCTAAACCAAACGTTGCAGGTGGTTATTTCTTCATGCGCAGTGGTCAACGCGGCACTCTCTAGCTGCCAAGAGCACTTTTTACTATGCGCACCCAACCAGAGTGACGGGAGGAGCACATTTCAGAAAACGTGCTCAGCTCGTCCAGAAAATGCAATTTAAGCAATAAAATTAAAAATGCACCTAAAACCTAAACCAAACGTTGCAGATGGTCATTTCTTCATGCGCAGTGGTCAACGCGGCACTCTCTAGCTGCCAAGAGCACTTTTTACTATGCACACAAAACCAGAGTGACGGGAGGAGCACATTTCAGAAAACGTGCTCAGCTCGTCGAGAAAATGCGATTTAAGCAATAAAATTAAAAATGCACCCAAAACCTAAACCAAACGTTGCAGGTGGTTATTTCTTCGTGCGCAGCAGTCAACGCGGCACTCTCTAGCTGCCAAGGGCACTTTTTACTATGCGCACCCAACCAGAGTGACGGGAGGAGCACATTTCAGAAAACGTGCTCAGCTCGTCGAGTAAATGCAATTTAAGCAATAAAATTAAAAATGCACCCAAAACCTAAACCAAACGTTGCAGGTGGTTATTTCTTCATGCGCAGTGGTCAACGCGGCAATCTCTAGCTGCCAAGAGCACTTTTTACTATGCGCACCCAACCAGAGAGACGGGAGGAGCGCATTTCAGAAAACGTGCTCAGCTCGACGAGAAAATGCGATTTAAGCAATAAAATTAAAAATGCACCCAAAACCTAAACCAAACGTTGCAGGTGGTTATTTCTTAATGCGCAGTGGTCAACGCGGCACTCTCTAGCTGCCAAGAGCACTTTTTACTATTCGCACCCAACCAGAGTGACGGGAGGAGCACATTTCAGAAAACGTGCTCAGCTCGTCGAGAAAATGCGATTTAAGCAATAAAATTAAAAATGCACCTAAAACCTAAACCAACCGTTGCAGGTGGTTATTTCTTCATGCGCAGCAGTCAACGCGGCACTCTCTAGCTGCCAAGAGCACTTTTTACTATGCGCACCCAACCAGAGTGACGGGAGGAGCACATTCCAGAAAACGTGCTCAGCTCGTCGAGAAAATGGGATTTAAGCAATAAAATTAAAAATGCACCCAAAACCTAAACCAAACGTTGCAGATGGTCATTTCTTCATGCGCAGTGGTCAACGCGGCACTCTCTAGCTGCCAAGAGCACATTTTACTATGCGCACCCAACCAGAGTGACGGGAGGAGCACATTTCAGAAAACGTGCTCAGCTCGTCGAGAAAATGCGATTTAAGCAATAAAATTAAAAATGCACCCAAAACCTAAACCAAACGTTGCAGATGGTCATTTCTTCATGTGCAGTGATCAACGCGGCACTCTCTAGCTGCCAAGAGCACTTTTTACGATGCACACCCAACCAGAGTGACGGGAGGAGCGCATTTCAGAAAACGTGCTCAGCTCGTCGAGAAAATGCGATTTAAGCAATAAAATTAAAAATGCACCCAAAACCTAAACCAAACGTTGCAGGTGGTTATTTCTTAATGCGCAGTGGTCAAAGGCGGCACTCTCTAGCTGCCAAGAGCACTTTTTACTATTCGCACCCAACCAGAGTGACGGGAGGAGCACATTTCAGAAAACGTGCTCAGCTCGTCGAGCAAATGCGATTTAAGCAATAAAATTAAAAATGCACCTAAAACCTAAACCAAACGTTGCAGGTGGTTATTTCTTCGTGCGCAGCAGTCAACGCGGCACTCTCTAGCTGCCAAGAGCACTTTTTACTATGCGCACCCAACCAGAGTGACGGGAGGAGCACATTTCAGAAAACGTGCTCAGCTCGTCGAGTAAATGCAATTTAAGCAATAAAATTAAAAATGCACCCAAAACCTAAACCAAACGTTGCAGGTGGTTATTTCTTCATGCGCAGTGGTCAACGCGGCACTCTCTAGCTGCCAAGAGCACTTTTTACTATGCGCACCCAACCAGAGTGACGGGAGGAGCACATTTCAGAAAACGTGCTCAGCTCGTCCAGAAAATGCAATTTAAGCAATAAAATTAAAAATGCACCTAAAACCTAAACCAAACGTTGCAGATGGTCATTTCTTCATGCGCAGTGGTCAACGCGGCACTCTCTAGCTGCCAAGAGCACTTTTTACTATGCACACAAAACCAGAGTGACGGGAGGAGCACATTTCAGAAAACGTGCTCAGCTCGTCGAGAAAATGCGATTTAAGCAATAAAATTAAAAATGCACCCAAAACCTAAACCAAACGTTGCAGGTGGTTATTTCTTCGTGCGCAGCAGTCAACGCGGCACTCTCTAGCTGCCAAGGGCACTTTTTACTATGCGCACCCAACCAGAGTGACGGGAGGAGCACATTTCAGAAAACGTGCTCAGCTCGTCGAGTAAATGCAATTTAAGCAATAAAATTAAAAATGCACCCAAAACCTAAACCAAACGTTGCAGGTGGTTATTTCTTCATGCGCAGTGGTCAACGCGGCAATCTCTAGCTGCCAAGAGCACTTTTTACTATGCGCACCCAACCAGAGAGACGGGAGGAGCGCATTTCAGAAAACGTGCTCAGCTCGACGAGAAAATGCGATTTAAGCAATAAAATTAAAAATGCACCCAAAACCTAAACCAAACGTTGCAGGTGGTTATTTCTTAATGCGCAGTGGTCAACGCGGCACTCTCTAGCTGCCAAGAGCACTTTTTACTATTCGCACCCAACCAGAGTGACGGGAGGAGCACATTTCAGAAAACGTGCTCAGCTCGTCGAGAAAATGCGATTTAAGCAATAAAATTAAAAATGCACCTAAAACCTAAACCAACCGTTGCAGGTGGTTATTTCTTCATGCGCAGCAGTCAACGCGGCACTCTCTAGCTGCCAAGAGCACTTTTTACTATGCGCACCCAACCAGAGTGACGGGAGGAGCACATTCCAGAAAACGTGCTCAGCTCGTCGAGAAAATGGGATTTAAGCAATAAAATTAAAAATGCACCCAAAACCTAAACCAAACGTTGCAGATGGTCATTTCTTCATGCGCAGTGGTCAACGCGGCACTCTCTAGCTGCCAACAGCACTTTTTACGATGCGCACCCAACCAGAGTGACGGGAGGATCTCATTTCAGAAAACGTGCTCAGCTCGTTGAAAAAATGCGATTTAAGCAATGAAATTAAAAATGCACCCAAAACCTAAACCAAACGTTGCAGGTGGTTATTTCTTCATGCGCAGTGGTCAACGCGGCACTCTCTAGCTGCCAACAGCACTTTTTACTATGCGCACCCAACCAGAGTGACGGGAGGAGCACATTTCAGAAAACGTGCTCAGCTCGTCGAGAAAATGCGATTTAAGCAATAAAATTAAAAATGCACCCAAAACCTAAACCAAACGTTGCAGGTGGTTATTTCTTCATGCGCAGTGGTCAACGCGGCACTCTCTAGCTGCCAAGAGCACTTTTTACGATGCGCACCCAACCAGAGTGACGGGAGGAGCGCATTTTAGAAAACGTGCTCAGCTCGACGAGAAAATGCGATTTAAGCAATAAAATTAAAAATGCACCCAAAACCTAAACCAAACGTTGCAGGTGGTTATTTCTTCGTGCGCAGCAGTCAACGCGGCACTCTCTAGCTGCCAAGAGGACTTTTTACTATGCGCACCCAACCAGAGTGACGGGAGGAGCACATTTCAGAAAACGTGCTCAGCTCGTCGAGTAAATGCGATTTAAGCAATAAAATTAAAAATGCACCCAAAACCTAAACCAAACGTTGCAGGTGGTTATTTCTTCATGCGCAGTGGTCAACGCGGCACTCTCTAGCTGCCAAGAGCACTTTTTACTATGCGCACCCAACCAGAGTGACGGGAGGAGCACATTTCAGAAAACGTGCTCAGCTCGTCCAGAAAATGCGATTTAAGCAATAAAATTAAAAATGCACCCAAAACCTAAACCAAACGTTGCAGGTGGTTATTTCTTCATGCGCAGTGGTCAACGCGGCACTCTCTAGCTGCCAAGAGCACTTTTTACTATGCACACCCAACCAGAGTGACGGGAGGAGCGCATTTCAGAAAACGTGCTCAGCTCGTCGAGAAAATGCGATTTAAGCAATAAAATTAAAAATGCACCCAAAACCTAAACCAAACGTTGCAGGTGGTTATTTCTTCATGCGCAGTGGTCAACGCGGCACTCTCTAGCTGCCAAGAGCACTTTTTACTATGCGCACCCAACCAGAGTGACGGGAGGAGCACATTCCAGAAAACGTGCTCAGCTCGTCGAGAAAATGGGATTTAAGCAATAAAATTAAAAATGCACCCAAAACCTAAACCAAACGTTGCAGATGGTCATTTCTTCATGCGCAGTGGTCAACGCGGCACTCTCTAGCTGCCAAGAGCACTTTTTACGATGCGCACCCAACCAGAGTGACGGGAGGAGCTCATTTCAGAAAACGTGCTCAGCTCGTTGAAAAAATGCGATTTAAGCAATGAAATTAAAAATGCACCCAAAACCTAAACCAAACGTTGCAGGTGGTTATTTCTTCATGCGCAGTGGTCAACGCGGCACTCTCTAGCTGCCAAGAGCACTTTTTACTATGCGCACCCAACCAGAGTGACGGGAGGAGCACATTTCAGAAAACGTGCTCAGCTCGTCGAGAAAATGCGATTTAAGCAATAAAATTAAAAATGCACCTAAAACCTAAACCAAACGTTGCAGGTGGTTATTTCTTCATGCGCAGCAGTCAACGCGGCACTCTCGAGCTGCCAAGAGCACTTTTTACTATGCGCACCCAACCAGAGTGACGGGAGGAGCACATTTCAGAAAACGTGCTCAGCTCGTCGAGAAAATGCGATTTAAGCAATAAAATTAAAAATGCACCTAAAACCTAAACCAAACGTTGTAGGTGGTTATTTCTTCATATGCAGCAGTCAACGCGGCACTCTCTAGCTGCCAAGAGCACTTTTTACTATGCGCACCCAACCAGAGTGACGGGAGGAGCACATTTCAGAAAACGTGCTCAGCTCGTCGAGAAAATGCGATTTAAGCAATAAAATTAAAAATGCACCTAAAAACCTAAACCAAACGTTGCAGGTGGTTATTTCTTCATGCGCATTGGTCAACGCGGCACTCTCTAGCTGCCAAGAGCACTTTTTACTATGTGCACCCAACCAGAGTGACGTGAGGAGCACATTTCAGAAAACGTGCTCAACTCGTCGAGAAAATGCGATTTAAGCAATAAAATTAAAAATGCACCGAAAACCGAAACCAAACGTTGCAGATGGTCATTTCTTCATGCGCAGTGGTCAACGCGGCACTCTCTAGCTGCCAAGAGCACTTTTTACTATGCACACCCAACCAGAGTGACGGGAGGAGCACATTTCAGAAAACGTGCTCAGCTCGTCGAGAAAATGCGATTTAAGCAATAAAATTAAAAATGCACCCAAAACATTAAACCAAACGTTGCAGGTGGTTATTTCTTCATGCGCAGTGGTCAACGCGGCACTCTCTAGCTGCCAAGAGCATTTTTTACTATGCGCACCCAACCAGAGTGACGGGAGGAGCACATTTCAGAAAACGTGCTCAGCTCGTCGAGAAAATGCGATTTAAGCAATAAAATTAAAAATGCACCTGTAACCTAAACCAAACGTTGCAGGTGGTTATTTCTTCATGTGCAGTGGTCAACGCGGCACTCTCTAGCTGCCAAGAGCACTTTTTACTATGCACACCCAACCAGAGTGACGGGAGGAGCGCTTTTCAGAAAACGTGCTCAGCTCGACGAGAAAATGCGATTTAAGCAATGAAATTAAAAATGCACCCAAAACCTAAACCAAACGTTGCAGGTGGTTATTTCTTCATGCGCAGTGGTCAACGCGGCACTCTCTAGCTGCCAACAGCACTTTTTACTATGCGCACCCAACCAGAGTGACGGGAGGAGCACATTTCAGAAAACGTGCTCAGCTCGTCGAGAAAATGCGATTTAAGCAATTAAATTAAAAATGCACCTAAAACCTAAACCAAAAGTTGCAGGTGGTTATTTCTTCATGCGCAGCAGTCAACACGGCACTCTCTAGCTGCCAAGAGCACTTTTTACTATGCGCACCCAACCAGAGTGACGGGAGGAGCACATTTCAGAAAACGTGCTCAGCTCGTCCAGAAAATGCGATTTAAGCAATAAAATTAAAAATGCACCTAAAACCTAAACCAAACGTTGCAGATGGTCATTTCTTCATGCGCAGTGGTCAACGCGGCACTCTCTAGCTGCCAAGAGCACTTTTTACTATGCACACCCAACCAGAGTGACGGGAGGAGCACATTTCAGAAAACGTGCTCAGCTCGTCCAGACAATGCAATTTAAGCAATAAAATTAAAAATGCACCCAAAACCTAAACCAAACGTTGCAGGTGGTTATTTCTTCATGCGCAGTGGTCAACGCGGCACTCTCTATCTGCCAAGAGCACTTTTTACTATGCGACCACAACCAGAGTGACGGGAGGAGCGCATTTCAGAAAACGTGCTCAGCTCGTCGAGAAAATGCGATTTAAGCAATAAAATTAAAAATGCACCTAAAACCTAAACCAAAAGTTGCAGGTGGTTATTTCTTCATGCGCAGCAGTCAACACGGCACTCTCTAGCTGCCAAGAGCACATTTTACTATGCGCACCCAACCAGAGTGACGGGAGGAGCACATTTCAGAAAACGTGCTCAGCTCGTCGAGAAAATGCGATTTAAGCAATAAAATTAAAAATGCACCCAAAACCTAAACCAAACGTTGCAGATGGTCATTTCTTCATGTGCAGTGATCAACGCGGCACTCTCTAGCTGCCAAGAGCACTTTTTACGATGCACACCCAACCAGAGTGACGGGAGGAGCGCATTTCAGAAAACGTGCTCAGCTCGTCGAGAAAATGCGATTTAAGCAATAAGATTAAAAATGCACCCAAAACCTAAACCAAACGTTGCAGGTGGTTATTTCTTAATGCGCAGTGGTCAACGCGGCACTCTCTAGCTGCCAAGAGCACTTTTTACTATGCGCACCCAACCAGAGTGACGGGAGGAGCACATTTCAGAAAACGTGCTCAGCTCGTCGAGAAAATGCGATTTAAGCAATAAAATTAAAAATGCACCTAAAAACCTAAACCAAACGTTGCAGGTGGTTATTTCTTCATGCGCATTGGTCAACGCGGCACTCTCTAGCTTCCAAGAGCACTTTTTACTATGTGCACCCAACCAGAGTGACGTGAGGAGCACATTTCAGAAAACGTGCTCAACTCGTCGAGAAAATGCGATTTAAGCAATAAAATTAAAAATGCACCGAAAACCGAAACCAAACGTTGCAGATGGTCATTTCTTCATGCGCAGTGGTCAACGCGGCACTCTCTAGCTGCCAAGAGCACTTTTTACTATGCACACCCAACCAGAGTGACGGGAGGAGCACATTTCAGAAAACGTGCTCAGCTCGTCGAGAAAATGCGATTTAAGCAATAAAATTAAAAATGCACCCAAAACATTAAACCAAACGTTGCAGGTGGTTATTTCTTCATGCGCAGTGGTCAACGCGGCACTCTCTAGCTGCCAAGAGCATTTTTTTACTATGCGCACCCAACCAGAGTGACGGGAGGAGCACATTTCAGAAAACGTGCTCAGCTCGTCGAGAAAATGCGATTTAAGCAATAAAATTAAAAATGCACCTGTAACCTAAACCAAACGTTGCAGGTGGTTATTTCTTCATGTGCAGTGGTCAACGCGGCACTCTCTAGCTGCCAAGAGCACTTTTTACTATGCACACCCAACCAGAGTGACGGGAGGAGCGCTTTTCAGAAAACGTGCTCAGCTCGACGAGAAAATGCGATTTAAGCAATGAAATTAAAAATGCACCCAAAACCTAAACCAAACGTTGCAGGTGGTTATTTCTTCATGCGCAGTGGTCAACGCGGCACTCTCTAGCTGCCAACAGCACTTTTTACTATGCGCACCCAACCAGAGTGACGGGAGGAGCACATTTCAGAAAACGTGCTCAGCTCGTCGAGAAAATGCGATTTAAGCAATTAAATTAAAAATGCACCTAAAACCTAAACCAAAAGTTGCAGGTGGTTATTTCTTCATGCGCAGCAGTCAACACGGCACTCTCTAGCTGCCAAGAGCACTTTTTACTATGCGCACCCAACCAGAGTGACGGGAGGAGCACATTTCAGAAAACGTGCTCAGCTCGTCCAGAAAATGCGATTTAAGCAATAAAATTAAAAATGCACCTAAAACCTAAACCAAACGTTGCAGATGGTCATTTCTTCATGCGCAGTGGTCAACGCGGCACTCTCTAGCTGCCAAGAGCACTTTTTACTATGCACACCCAACCAGAGTGACGGGAGGAGCACATTTCAGAAAACGTGCTCAGCTCGTCCAGACAATGCAATTTAAGCAATAAAATTAAAAATGCACCCAAAACCTAAACCAAACGTTGCAGGTGGTTATTTCTTCATGCGCAGTGGTCAACGCGGCACTCTCTATCTGCCAAGAGCACTTTTTACTATGCGACCCCAACCAGAGTGACGGGAGGAGCGCATTTCAGAAAACGTGCTCAGCTCGTCGAGAAAATGCGATTTAAGCAATAAAATTAAAAATGCACCTAAAACCTAAACCAAAAGTTGCAGGTGGTTATTTCTTCATGCGCAGCAGTCAACACGGCACTCTCTAGCTGCCAAGAGCACATTTTACTATGCGCACCCAACCAGAGTGACGGGAGGAGCACATTTCAGAAAACGTGCTCAGCTCGTCGAGAAAATGCGATTTAAGCAATAAAATTAAAAATGCACCCAAAACCTAAACCAAACGTTGCAGATGGTCATTTCTTCATGTGCAGTGATCAACGCGGCACTCTCTAGCTGCCAAGAGCACTTTTTACGATGCACACCCAACCAGAGTGACGGGAGGAGCGCATTTCAGAAAACGTGCTCAGCTCGTCGAGAAAATGCGATTTAAGCAATAAAATTAAAAATGCACCCAAAACCTAAACCAAACGTTGCAGGTGGTTATTTCTTAATGCGCAGTGGTCAAAGGCGGCACTCTCTAGCTGCCAAGAGCACTTTTTACTATTCGCACCCAACCAGAGTGACGGGAGGAGCACATTTCAGAAAACGTGCTCAGCTCGTCGAGCAAATGCGATTTAAGCAATAAAATTAAAAATGCACCTAAAACCTAAACCAAACGTTGCAGGTGGTTATTTCTTCGTGCGCAGCAGTCAACGCGGCACTCTCTAGCTGCCAAGAGCACTTTTTACTATGCGCACCCAACCAGAGTGACGGGAGGAGCACATTTCAGAAAACGTGCTCAGCTCGTCGAGTAAATGCAATTTAAGCAATAAAATTAAAAATGCACCCAAAACCTAAACCAAACGTTGCAGGTGGTTATTTCTTCATGCGCAGTGGTCAACGCGGCACTCTCTAGCTGCCAAGAGCACTTTTTACTATGCGCACCCAACCAGAGTGACGGGAGGAGCACATTTCAGAAAACGTGCTCAGCTCGTCCAGAAAATGCAATTTAAGCAATAAAATTAAAAATGCACCTAAAACCTAAACCAAACGTTGCAGATGGTCATTTCTTCATGCGCAGTGGTCAACGCGGCACTCTCTAGCTGCCAAGAGCACTTTTTACTATGCACACAAAAGCAGAGTGACGGGAGGAGCACATTTCAGAAAACGTGCTCAGCTCGTCGAGAAAATGCGATTTAAGCAATAAAATTAAAAATGCACCCAAAACCTAAACCAAACGTTGCAGGTGGTTATTTCTTCGTGCGCAGCAGTCAACGCGGCACTCTCTAGCTGCCAAGGGCACTTTTTACTATGCGCACCCAACCAGAGTGACGGGAGGAGCACATTTCAGAAAACGTGCTCAGCTCGTCGAGTAAATGCAATTTAAGCAATAAAATTAAAAATGCACCCAAAACCTAAACCAAACGTTGCAGGTGGTTATTTCTTCATGCGCAGTGGTCAACGCGGCAATCTCTAGCTGCCAAGAGCACTTTTTACTATGCGCACCCAACCAGAGAGACGGGAGGAGCGCATTTCAGAAAACGTGCTCAGCTCGACGAGAAAATGCGATTTAAGCAATAAAATTAAAAATGCACCCAAAACCTAAACCAAACGTTGCAGGTGGTTATTTCTTAATGCGCAGTGGTCAACGCGGCACTCTCTAGCTGCCAAGAGCACTTTTTACTATTCGCACCCAACCAGAGTGACGGGAGGAGCACATTCCAGAAAACGTGCTCAGCTCGTCGAGAAAATGGGATTTAAGCAATAAAATTAAAAATGCACCCAAAACCTAAACCAAACGTTGCAGATGGTCATTTCTTCATGCGCAGTGGTCAACGCGGCACTCTCTAGCTGCCAAGAGCACTTTTTACGATGCGCACCCAACCAGAGTGACGGGAGGAGCTCATTTCAGAAAACGTGCTCAGCTCGTTGAAAAAATGCGATTTAAGCAATGAAATTAAAAATGCACCCAAAACCTAAACCAAACGTTGCAGGTGGTTATTTCTTCATGCGCAGTGGTCAACGCGGCACTCTCTAGCTGCCAACAGCACTTTTTACTATGCGCACCCAACCAGAGTGACGGGAGGAGCACATTTCAGAAAACGTGCTCAGCTCGTCGAGAAAATGCGATTTAAGCAATAAAATTAAAAATGCACCCAAAACCTAAACCAAACGTTGCAGGTGGTTATTTCTTCATGCGCAGTGGTCAACGCGGCACTCTCTAGCTGCCAAGAGCACTTTTTACTATGCGCACCCAACCAGAGTGACGGGAGGAGCACATTTCAGAAAACGTGCTCAGCTCGTCCAGAAAATGCGATTTAAGCAATACAATTAAAAATGCACCTAAAACCTAAACCAAACGTTGCAGATGGTCATTTCTTCATGCGCAGTGGTCAACGCGGCACTCTCTAGCTGCCAAGAGCACTTTTTACTATGTATACCCAACCAGAGTGACGGGAGGAGCGCATTTTAGAAAACGTGCTCAGCTCGACGAGAAAATGCGATTTAAGCAATAAAATTAAAAATGCACCCAAAACCTAAACCAAACGTTGCAGGAGGTTATTTCTTCATGCGCAGTGGTCAACGCGGCACTCTCTAGCTGCCAAGAGCACTTTTTACTATGCGCACCCAACCAGAGTGACGGGAGGAGCACATTTCAGAAAACGTGCTCAGCTCGTCGAGAAAATGCGATTTAAGCAATAAAATTAAAAATGCACCTAAAACCTAAACCAAACCTTGCAGGTGGTTATTTCTTCGTGCGCAGCAGTCAACGCGGCACTCTCTAGCTGCCAAGAGGACTTTTTACTATGCGCACCCAACCAGAGTGACGGGAGGAGCACATTTCAGAAAACGTGCTCAGCTCGTCGAGTAAATGCGATTTAAGCAATAAAATTAAAAATGCACCCAAAACCTAAACCAAACGTTGCAGGTGGTTATTTCTTCATGCGCAGTGGTCAACGCGGCACTCTCTAGCTGCCAAGAGCACTTTTTACTATGCGCACCCAACCAGAGTGACGGGAGGAGCACATTTCAGAAAACGTGCTCAGCTCGTCCAGAAAATGCGATTTAAGCAATAAAATTAAAAATGCACCCAAAACCTAAACCAAACGTTGCAGGTGGTTATTTCTTCATGCGCAGTGGTCAACGCGGCACTCTCTAGCTGCCAAGAGCACTTTTTACTATGCACACCCAACCAGAGTGACGGGAGGAGCGCATTTCAGAAAACGTGCTCAGCTCGTCGAGAAAATGCGATTTAAGCAATAAAATTAAAAATGCACCCAAAACCTAAACCAAACGTTGCAGGTGGTTATTTCTTCATGCGCAGTGGTCAACGCGGCACTCTCTAGCTGCCAAGAGCACTTTTTACTATGCGCACCCAACCAGAGTGACGGGAGGAGCACATTCCAGAAAACGTGCTCAGCTCGTCGAGAAAATGGGATTTAAGCAATAAAATTAAAAATGCACCCAAAACCTAAACCAAACGTTGCAGATGGTCATTTCTTCATGCGCAGTGGTCAACGCGGCACTCTCTAGCTGCCAAGAGCACTTTTTACGATGCGCACCCAACCAGAGTGACGGGAGGAGCTCATTTCAGAAAACGTGCTCAGCTCGTTGAAAAAATGCGATTTAAGCAATGAAATTAAAAATGCACCCAAAACCTAAACCAAACGTTGCAGGTGGTTATTTCTTCATGCGCAGTGGTCAACGCGGCACTCTCTAGCTGCCAAGAGCACTTTTTACTATGCGCACCCAACCAGAGTGACGGGAGGAGCACATTTCAGAAAACGTGCTCAGCTCGTCGAGAAAATGCGATTTAAGCAATAAAATTAAAAATGCACCTAAAACCTAAACCAAACGTTGCAGGTGGTTATTTCTTCATGCGCAGCAGTCAACGCGGCACTCTCGAGCTGCCAAGAGCACTTTTTACTATGCGCACCCAACCAGAGTGACGGGAGGAGCACATTTCAGAAAACGTGCTCAGCTCGTCGAGAAAATGCGATTTAAGCAATAAAATTAAAAATGCACCTAAAACCTAAACCAAACGTTGTAGGTGGTTATTTCTTCATATGCAGCAGTCAACGCGGCACTCTCTAGCTGCCAAGAGCACTTTTTACTATGCGCACCCAACCAGAGTGACGGGAGGAGCACATTTCAGAAAACGTGCTCAGCTCGTCGAGAAAATGCGATTTAAGCAATAAAATTAAAAATGCACCTAAAAACCTAAACCAAACGTTGCAGGTGGTTATTTCTTCATGCGCATTGGTCAACGCGGCACTCTCTAGCTGCCAAGAGCACTTTTTACTATGTGCACCCAACCAGAGTGACGTGAGGAGCACATTTCAGAAAACGTGCTCAACTCGTCGAGAAAATGCGATTTAAGCAATAAAATTAAAAATGCACCGAAAACCGAAACCAAACGTTGCAGATGGTCATTTCTTCATGCGCAGTGGTCAACGCGGCACTCTCTAGCTGCCAAGAGCACTTTTTACTATGCACACCCAACCAGAGTGACGGGAGGAGCACATTTCAGAAAACGTGCTCAGCTCGTCGAGAAAATGCGATTTAAGCAATAAAATTAAAAATGCACCCAAAACATTAAACCAAACGTTGCAGGTGGTTATTTCTTCATGCGCAGTGGTCAACGCGGCACTCTCTAGCTGCCAAGAGCATTTTTTACTATGCGCACCCAACCAGAGTGACGGGAGGAGCACATTTCAGAAAACGTGCTCAGCTCGTCGAGAAAATGCGATTTAAGCAATAAAATTAAAAATGCACCTGTAACCTAAACCAAACGTTGCAGGTGGTTATTTCTTCATGTGCAGTGGTCAACGCGGCACTCTCTAGCTGCCAAGAGCACTTTTTACTATGCACACCCAACCAGAGTGACGGGAGGAGCGCTTTTCAGAAAACGTGCTCAGCTCGACGAGAAAATGCGATTTAAGCAATGAAATTAAAAATGCACCCAAAACCTAAACCAAACGTTGCAGGTGGTTATTTGTTCATGCGCAGTGGTCAACGCGGCACTCTCTAGCTGCCAACAGCACTTTTTACTATGCGCACCCAACCAGAGTGACGGGAGGAGCACATTTCAGAAAACGTGCTCAGCTCGTCGAGAAAATGCGATTTAAGCAATTAAATTAAAAATGCACCTAAAACCTAAACCAAAAGTTGCAGGTGGTTATTTCTTCATGCGCAGCAGTCAACACGGCACTCTCTAGCTGCCAAGAGCACTTTTTACTATGCGCACCCAACCAGAGTGACGGGAGGAGCACATTTCAGAAAACGTGCTCAGCTCGTCCAGAAAATGCGATTTAAGCAATAAAATTAAAAATGCACCTAAAACCTAAACCAAACGTTGCAGATGGTCATTTCTTCATGCGCAGTGGTCAACGCGGCACTCTCTAGCTGCCAAGAGCACTTTTTACTATGCACACCCAACCAGAGTGACGGGAGGAGCACATTTCAGAAAACGTGCTCAGCTCGTCCAGACAATGCAATTTAAGCAATAAAATTAAAAATGCACCCAAAACCTAAACCAAACGTTGCAGGTGGTTATTTCTTCATGCGCAGTGGTCAACGCGGCACTCTCTATCTGCCAAGAGCACTTTTTACTATGCGACCCCAACCAGAGTGACGGGAGGAGCGCATTTCAGAAAACGTGCTCAGCTCGTCGAGAAAATGCGATTTAAGCAATAAAATTAAAAATGCACCTAAAACCTAAACCAAAAGTTGCAGGTGGTTATTTCTTCATGCGCAGCAGTCAACACGGCACTCTCTAGCTGCCAAGAGCACATTTTACTATGCGCACCCAACCAGAGTGACGGGAGGAGCACATTTCAGAAAACGTGCTCAGCTCGTCGAGAAAATGCGATTTAAGCAATAAAATTAAAAATGCACCCAAAACCTAAACCAAACGTTGCAGATGGTCATTTCTTCATGTGCAGTGATCAACGCGGCACTCTCTAGCTGCCAAGAGCACTTTTTACGATGCACACCCAACCAGAGTGACGGGAGGAGCGCATTTCAGAAAACGTGCTCAGCTCGTCGAGAAAATGCGATTAAAGCAATAAGATTAAAAATGCACCCAAAACCTAAACCAAACGTTGCAGGTGGTTATTTCTTAATGCGCAGTGGTCAAAGGCGGCACTCTCTAGCTGCCAAGAGCACTTTTTACTATTCGCACCCAACCAGAGTGACGGGAGGAGCACATTTCAGAAAACGTGCTCAGCTCGTCGAGCAAATGCGATTTAAGCAATAAAATTAAAAATGCACCTAAAACCTAAACCAAACGTTGCAGGTGGTTATTTCTTCGTGCGCAGCAGTCAACGCGGCACTCTCTAGCTGCCAAGAGCACTTTTTACTATGCGCACCCAACCAGAGTGACGGGAGGAGCACATTTCAGAAAACGTGCTCAGCTCGTCGAGTAAATGCAATTTAAGCAATAAAATTAAAAATGCACCCAAAACCTAAACCAAACGTTGCAGGTGGTTATTTCTTCATGCGCAGTGGTCAACGCGGCACTCTCTAGCTGCCAAGAGCACTTTTTACTATGCACACAAAACCAGAGTGACGGGAGGAGCACATTTCAGAAAACGTGCTCAGCTCGTCGAGAAAATGCGATTTAAGCAATAAAATTAAAAATGCACCCAAAACCTAAACCAAACGTTGCAGGTGGTTATTTCTTCGTGCGCAGCAGTCAACGCGGCACTCTCTAGCTGCCAAGAGCACTTTTTACTATGCGCACCCAACCAGAGTGACGGGAGGAGCACATTTCAGAAAACGTGCTCAGCTCGTCGAGTAAATGCAATTTAAGCAATAAAATTAAAAATGCACCCAAAACCTAAACCAAACGTTGCAGGTGGTTATTTCTTCATGCGCAGTGGTCAACGCGGCACTCTCTAGCTGCCAAGAGCACTTTTTACTATGCGCACCCAACCAGAGAGACGGGAGGAGCGCATTTCAGAAAACGTGCTCAGCTCGACGAGAAAATGCGATTTAAGCAATAAAATTAAAAATGCACCCAAAACCTAAACCAAACGTTGCAGGTGGTTATTTCTTAATGCGCAGTGGTCAACGCGGCACTCTCTAGCTGCCAAGAGCACTTTTTACTATTCGCACCCAACCAGAGTGACGGGAGGAGCACATTTCAGAAAACGTGCTCAGCTCGTCGAGAAAATGCGATTTAAGCAATAAAATTAAAAATGCACCTAAAACCTAAACCAACCGTTGCAGGTGGTTATTTCTTCATGCGCAGCAGTCAACGCGGCACTCTCTAGCTGCCAAGAGCACTTTTTACTATGCGCACCCAACCAGAGTGACGGGAGGAGCACATTCCAGAAAACGTGCTCAGCTCGTCGAGAAAATGGGATTTAAGCAATAAAATTAAAAATGCACCCAAAACCTAAACCAAACGTCGCAGATGGTCATTTCTTCATGCGCAGTGGTCAACGCGGCACTCTCTAGCTGCCAAGAGCACTTTTTACGATGCGCACCCAACCAGAGTGACGGGAGGAGCTCATTTCAGAAAACGTGCTCAGCTCGTTGAAAAAATGCGATTTAAGCAATGAAATAAAAAATGCACCCAAAACCTAAACCAAACGTTGCAGGTGGTTATTTCTTCATGCGCAGTGGTCAACGCGGCACTCTCTAGCTGCCAACAGCACTTTTTACTATGCGCACCCAACCAGAGTGACGGGAGGAGCACATTTCAGAAAACGTGCTCAGCTCGTCGAGAAAATGCGATTTAAGCAATAAAATTAAAAATGCACCCAAAACCTAAACCAAACGTTGCAGATGGTCATTTCTTCATGCGCAGTGGTCAACGCGGAACTCTCTAGCTGCCAAGAGCACTTTTTACTATGCACACCCAACCAGAGTGACGGGAGGAGCACATTTCAGAAAACGTGCTCAGCTCGTCCAGACAATGCAATTTAAGCAATAAAATTAAAAATGCACCCAAAACCTAAACCAAACGTTGCAGGTGGTTATTTCTTCATGCGCAGTGGTCAACGCGGCACTCTCTAGCTGCCAAGAGCACTTTTTACTATGCGACCCCAACCAGAGTGACGGGAGGAGCGCATTTCAGAAAACGTGCTCAGCTCGTCGAGAAAATGCGATTTAAGCAATAAAATTAAAAATGCACCTAAAACCTAAACCAAAACTTGCAGGTGGTTATTTCTTCATGCGCAGCAGTCAACACGGCACTCTCTAGCTGCCAAGAGCACATTTTACTATGCGCACCCAACCAGAGTGACGGGAGGAGCACATTTCAGAAAACGTGCTCAGCTCGTCGAGAAAATGCGATTTAAGCAATAAAATTAAAAATGCACCCAAAACCTAAACCAAACGTTGCAGATGGTCATTTCTTCATGTGCAGTGATCAACGCGGCACTCTCTAGCTGCCAAGAGCACTTTTTACGATGCACACCCAACCAGAGTGACGGGAGGAGCGCATTTCAGAAAACGTGCTCAGCTCGTCGAGAAAATGCGATTTAAGCAATAAAATTAAAAATGCACCCAAAACCTAAACCAAACGTTGCAGGTGGTTATTTCTTAATGCGCAGTTGTCAAAGGCGGCACTCTCTAGCTGCCAAGAGCACTTTTTACTATTCGCACCCAACCAGAGTGACGGGAGGAGCACATTTCAGAAAACGTGCTCAGCTCGTCGAGCAAATGCGATTTAAGCAATAAAATTAAAAATGCACCTAAAACCTAAACCAAACGTTGCAGGTGGTTATTTCTTCGTGCGCAGCAGTCAACGCGTCACTCTCTAGCTGCCAAGAGCACTTTTTACTATGCGGACCCAACCAGAGTGACGGGAGGAGCACATTTCAGAAAACGTGCTCATCTCGTCGAGTAAATGCAATTTAAGCAATAAAATTAAAAATGCACCCAAAACCTAAACCAAACGTTGCAGGTGGTTATTTCTTCATGCGCAGTGGTCAACGCGGCACTCTCTAGCTGCCAAGAGCACTTTTTACTATGCGCACCCAACAAGAGTGACGGGAGGAGCACATTTCAGAAAACGTGCTCAGCTCGTCCAGAAAATGCGATTTAAGCAATAAAATTAAAAATGCACCTAAAACCTAAACCAAACGTTGCAGATGGTCATTTCTTCATGCGCAGTGGTCAACGCGGCACTCTCTAGCTGCCAAGAGCACTTTTTACTATGCACACAAAACCAGAGTGACGGGAGGAGCACATTTCAGAAAACGTGCTCAGCTCGTCGAGAAAATGCGATTTAAGCAATAAAATTAAAAATGCACCCAAAACCTAAACCAAACGTTGCAGGTGGTTATTTCTTCGTGCGCAGCAGTCAACGCGGCACTCTCTAGCTGCCAAGAGCACTTTTTACTATGCGCACCCAACCAGAGTGACGGGAGGAGCACATTTCAGAAAACGTGCTCAGCTCGTCGAGTAAATGCAATTTAAGCAATAAAATTAAAAATGCACCCAAAACCTAAACCAAACGTTGCAGGTGGTTATTTCTTCATGCGCAGTGGTCAACGCGGCACTCTCTAGCTGCCAAGAGCACTTTTTACTATGCGCACCCAACCAGAGAGACGGGAGGAGCGCATTTCAGAAAACGTGCTCAGCTCGACGAGAAAATGCGATTTAAGCAATAAAATTAAAAATGCACCCAAAACCTAAACCAAACGTTGCAGGTGGTTATTTCTTAATGCGCAGTGGTCAACGCGGCACTCTCTAGCTGCCAAGAGCACTTTTTACTATTCGCACCCAACCAGAGTGACGGGAGGAGCACATTTCAGAAAACGTGCTCAGCTCGTCGAGAAAATGCGATTTAAGCAATAAAATTAAAAATGCACCTAAAACCTAAACCAACCGTTGCAGGTGGTTATTTCTTCATGCGCAGCAGTCAACGCGGCACTCTCTAGCTGCCAAGAGCACTTTTTACTATGCGCACCCAACCAGAGTGACGGGAGGAGCACATTTCAGAAAACGTGCTCAGCTCGTCGAGAAAATGCCATTTAAGCCGTACAATTAAAAATGCACCTAAAACCTAAACCAAACGTTGCAGGTGGTTATTTCTTCATGCGCAGCAGTCAACACGGCACTCTCTAGCTGCCAAGAGCACTTTTTACTGTGCGCACCCAACCAGAGTGACGGGAGGAGCACATTTCAGAAAACGTGCTCAGCTCGTCGAGAAAATGCGATTTAAGCAATAAAATTAAAAATGCACCCAAAACCTAAACCAAACGTTGCAGATGGTCATTTCTTCATGTGCAGTGGTCAACGCGGCACTCTCTAGCTGCCAAGAGCACTTTTTACTATGCACACCCAACCAGAGTGACGGGAGGAGCGCATTTCAGAAAACGTGCTCAGCTCGTCGAGAAAATGCGATTTAAGCAATAAAATTAAAAATGCACCCAAAACCTAAACCAAACGTTGCAGGTGGTTATTTCTTCATGCGCAGTGGTCAACGCGGCACTCTCTAGCTGCCAAGAGCACTTTTTACTATGCGCACCCAACCAGAGTGACGGGAGGAGCACATTCCAGAAAACGTGCTCAGCTCGTCGAGAAAATGCGATTAAAGCAATAAAATTAAAAATGCACCCAAAACCTAAACCAAACGTTGCAGATGGTCATTTCTTCATGCGCAGTGGTCAACGCGGCACTCTCTAGCTGCCAAGAGCACTTTTTACTATGCACACCCAACCAGAGTGACGGGAGGAGCACATTTCAGAAAACGTGCTCAGCTCGTCGAGAAAATGCGATTTAAGCAATAAATTTAAAAATGCACCTAAAACCTAAACCAAACGTTGCAGGTGGTTATTTCTTCATGCGCAGCAGTCAACAAGGCACTCTCTAGCTGCCAAGAGCACTTTTTACTATGCGCACCCAACCAGAGTGACGGGAGGAGCACATTTCAGAAAACGTGCTCAGCTCGTTGAGAAAATGCGATTTAAGCAATAAAATTAAAAATGCACCCAAAACCTAAACCAAACGTTGCAGGTGGTTATTTCTTCATGCGCAGTGGTCAACGCGGCACTCTCTAGCTGCCAAGAGCACTTTTTACGATGCACACCCAACCAGAGAGACGGGAGGAGCGCATTTCAGAAAACGTGCTCAGCTCGACGAGAAAATGCGATTTAAGCAATAAAATTAAAAATGCACCCAAAACCTAAACCAAACGTTGCAGGTGGTTATTTCTTAATGCGCAGTGGTCAACGCGGCACTCTCTAGCTGCCAAGAGCACTTTTTACTATTCGCACCCAACCAGAGTGACGGGAGGAGCGCATTTTAGAAAACGTGCTCAGCTCGACGAGAAAATGCAATTTAAGCAATAAAATTAAAAATGCACCCAAAACCTAAACCAAACGTTGCAGGTGGTTATTTCTTCATGCGCAGTGGTCAACGCGGCACTCTCTAGCTGCCAAGAGCACTTTTTACTATGCGCACCCAACCAGAGTGACGGGAGGAGCACATTTTAGAAAACGTGCTCAGCTCGTCGAGAAAATGCGATTTAAGCAATAAAATTAAAAATGCACCTAAAACCTAAACCAAACGTTGCAGGTGGTTATTTCTTCATGCGCAGCAGTCAACGCGGCACTATCTAGCTGCCAAGAGCACTTTTTACTATGCGCACCCAACCAGAGTGACGGGAGGAGCACATTTCAGAAAACGTGCTCAGCTCGTCGAGAAAATGCCATTTAAGCCGTACAATTAAAAATGCACCTAAAACCTAAACCAAACGTTGCAGGTGGTTATTTCTTCATGCGCAGTGGTCAACGTGGCACTCTCTAGCTGCCAAGAGCACTTTTTACTATGCGCACCCAACCAGAGTGACGGGAGGAGCACATTTCAGAAAACGTGCTCAGCTCGTCGAGAAAATGCGATTTAAGCAATAAAATTAAAAATGCACCTAAAACCTAAACCAAACGTTGCAGGTGGTTATTTCTTCATGCGCAGTGGTCAACGCGGCACTCTCTAGCTGCCAAGAGCACTTTTTACTATGCGCACCCAACCAGAGTGACGGGAGGAGCACATTCCAGAAAACGTGCTCAGCTCGTCGAGAAAATGCGATTTAAGCAATAAAATTAAAAATGCACCCAAAACCTAAACCAAACGTTGCAGATGGTCATTTCTTCATGCGCAGTGGTCAACGCGGCACTCTCTAGCTGCCAAGAGCACGTTTTACTATGCGCACCCAACCAGAGTGACGGGAGGAGCACATTTCAGAAAACGTGCTCAGCTCGTTGAGAAAATGCGATTTAAGCAATAAAATTAAAAATGCACCCAAAACCTAAACCAAACGTTGCAGATGGTCATTTCTTCATGCGCAGTGGTCAACGCGGCACTCTCTAGCTGCCAAGAGCACTTTTTACTATGCACACCCAACCAGAGTGACGGGAGGAGCACATTTCAGAAAACGTGCTCAGCTCGTCGAGAAAATGCGATTTAAGCAATAAATTTAAAAATGCACCTAAAACCTAAACCAAACGTTGCAGGTGGTTATTTCTTCATGCGCAGTGGTCAACGCGGCACTCTCTAGCTGCCAAGAGCACTTTTTACTATGCGCACCCAACCAGAGTGACGGGAGGAGCACATTTCAGAAAACGTGCTCAGCTCGTCGAGAAAATGCGATTTAAGCAATAAAATTAAAAATGCACCTAAAACCTAAACCAAACCTTGCAGGTGGTTATTTCTTCATGCGCAGCAGTCAACGCGGCACTCTCTAGCTGCCAAGAGCACTTTTTATTATGCGCACCCAACCAGAGTGACGGGAGGAGCACATTTCAGAAAACGTGCTCAGCTCGTCGAGAAAATGCGATTTAAGCAATAAAATTAAAAATGCACCTAAAACCTAAACCAAACGTTGCAGGTGGTTATTTCTTCATATGCAGCAGTCAACGCTGCACTCTCTAGCTGCCAAGAGCACTTTTTACTATGCGCACCCAACCAGAGTGACGTGAGGAGCACATTTCAGAAAACGTGCTCAACTCGTCGAGAAAATGCGATTTAAGCAATAAAATTAAAAATGCACCCAAAACCGAAACCAAACGTTGCAGATGGTCATTTCTTCATGCGCAGTGGTTAACGCGGCACTCTCTAGCTGCCAAGAGCACTTTTTACTATGCGCACCCAACCAGAGTGACGGGAGGAGCACATTTCAGAAAACGTGCTCAGCTCGTCGAGAAAATGCGATTTAAGCAATAAAATTAAAAATGCAGCCAAAACCTAAACCAAACGTTGCAGATGGTCATTTCTTCATGCGCAGTGGTCAACGCGGCACTCTCTAGCTGCCAAGAGCACTTTTTACTATGCACACCCAACCAGAGTGACGGGAGGAGCACATTTCAGAAAACGTGCTCAGCTCGTCGAGAAAATGCGATTTAAGCAATAAATTTAAAAATGCACCTAAAACCTAAACCAAACGTTGCAGGTGGTTATTTCTGCATGCGCAGTGGTCAACGCGGCACTCTAGCTGCCAAGAGCACTTTTTACTATGCGCACCAATCCAGAGTGACGGGAGGAGCACATTTCAGAAAACGTGCTCAGCTCGTCGAGAAAATGCGATTTAAGCAATAAAATTAAAAATGCACCTAAAACCTAAACCAAACATTGCAGGTGGTTATTTCTTCATGCGCAGTGGTCAACGCGGCACTCTCTAGCTGCCAAGAGCACTTTTTACTATGCGCACCCAACCAGAGTGACGGGAGGAGCGCATTTCAGAAAACGTGCTCAGCTCGTCGAGAAAATGCGATTTAAGCAATAAAATTAAAAATGCACCTAAAACCTAAACCAAAAGTTGCAGGTGGTTATTTCTTCATGCGCAGCAGTCAACACGGCACTCTCTAGCTGCCAAGAGCACTTTTTACTATGCGCACCCAACCAGAGTGACGGGAGGAGCACATTTCAGAAAACGTGCTCAGCTCGTCGAGAAAATGCGATTTAAGCAATAAAATTAAAAATGCACCCAAAACCTAAACCAAACGTTGCAGATGGTCATTTCTTCATGTGCAGTGGTCAACGCGGCACTCTCTAGCTGCCAAGAGCACTTTTTACTATGCACACCCAACCAGAGTGACGGGAGGAGCACATTTCAGAAAACGTGCTCAGCTCGTCGAGAAAATGCGATTTAAGCAATAAAATTAAAAATGCACCCAAAACCTAAACCAAACGTTGCAGGTGGTTATTTCTTCATGCGCAGTGGTCAACGCGGCACTCTCTAGCTGCCAAGAGCACTTTTTACTATGCGCACCCAACCAGAGTGACGGGAGGAGCACATTCCAGAAAACGTGCTCAGCTCGTCAAGAAAATGCGATTTAAGCAATAAAATTAAAAATGCACCCAAAACCTAAACCAAACGTTGCAGATGGTCATTTCTTCATGCGCAGTGGTCAACGCGGCACTCTCTAGCTGCCAAGAGCACTTTTTACTATGCGCACCCAACCAGAGTGACGGGAGGAGCACATTTCAGAAAACGTGCTCAGCTCGTTAAGAAAATGCGATTTAAGCAATAAAATTAAAAATGCACCCAAAACTTAAACCAAACGTTGCAGGTGGTTATTTCTTCATGCGCAGTGGTCAACGCGGCACTCTCTAGCTGCCAAGAGCACTTTTTACTATGCACACCCAACCAGAGTGACGGGAGGAGCGCATTTCAGAAAACGTGCTCAGCTCGACGAGAAAATGCGATTTAAGCAATAAAATTAAAAATGCACCCAAAACCTAAACCAAACGTTGCAGGTGGTTATTTCTTCATGCGCAGTGGTCAACGCGGCACTCTCTAGCTGCCAAGAGCACTTTTTACGATGCACACCCAACCAGAGAGACGGGAGGAGCGCATTTCAGAAAACGTGCTCAGCTCGACGAGAAAATGCGATTTAAGCAATAAAATTAAAAATGCACCCAAAACCTAAACCAAACGTTGCAGGTGGTTATTTCTTAATGCGCAGTGGTCAACGCGGCACTCTCTAGCTGCCAAGAGCACTTTTTACTATTCGCACCCAACCAGAGTGACGGGAGGAGCACATTTCAGAAAACGTGCTCAGCTCGTCGAGAAAATGCGATTTAAGCAATAAAATTAAAAATGCACCCAAAACCTAAACCAAACGTTGCAGGTGGTTATTTCTTCATGCGCAGTGGTCAACGCGGCACTCTCTAGCTGCCAAGAGCACTTTTTACTATGCGCACCCAACCAGAGTAACGGGAGGAGCACATTTCAGAAAACGTGCTCAGCTCGTCCAGAAAATGCGATTTAAGCAATAAAATTAAAAATGCACATAAAACCTAAACCAAACGTTGCAGATGGTCATTTCTTCATGCGCAGTGGTCAACGCGGCACTCTCTAGCTGCCAAGAGCACTTTTTTACTATGCACAGCCAACCAGAGTGACGGGAGGAGCGCATTTTAGAAAACGTGCTCAGCTCGACGAGAAAATGCGATTTAAGCAATAAAATTAAAAATGCACCCAAAACCTAAACCAAACGTTGCAGGTGGTTATTTCTTCATGCGCAGTGGTCAACGCGGCACTCTCTAGCTGCCAAGAGCACTTTTTACTATGCGCACCCAACCAGAGTGACGGGAGGAGCACATTTCAGAAAACGTGCTCAGCTCGTCGAGAAAATGCGATTTAAGCAATAAAATTAAAAATACACCTAAAACCTAAACCAAACGTTGCAGGTGGTTATTTCTTCATGCGCAGCAGTCAACGCGGCACTCTCTAGCTGCCAAGAGCACTTCTTACTATGCGCACCCAACCAGAGTGACGGGAGGAGCACATTTCAGAAAACGTGCTCAGCTCGTCGAGAAAATGCGATTTAAGCAATAAAATTAAAAATGCACCTAAAACCTAAACCAAACGTTGCAGGTGGTTATTTCTTCGTGCGCAGCAGTCAACGCGGCACTCTCTAGCTGCCAAGAGCACTTTTTACTATGCGCACCCAACCAGAGTGACGGGAGGAGCACATTCCAGAAAACGTGCTCAGCTCGTCGAGAAAATGCGATTTAAGCAATAAAATTAAAAATGCACCCAAAACCTAAACCAAACGTTGCAGATGGTCATTTCTTCATGTGCAGTGGTCAACGCGGCACTCTCTAGCTGCCAAGAGCACTTTTTACTATGCACACCCAACCAGAGTGACGGGAGGAGCGCATTTCAGAAAACGTGCTCAGCTCGTCGAGAAAATGCCATTTAAGCAATAAAATTAAAAATGCACCCAAAACCTAAACCAAACGTTGCAGGTGGTTATTTCTTCATGCGCAGTGGTCAACGCGGCACTCTCTAGCTGCCAAGAGCACTTTTTACTATGCGCACCCAACCAGAGTGACGGGAGGAGCACATTTCAGAAAACGTGCTCAGCTCGTCGAGAAAATGCGATTTAAGCAATAAAATTAAAAATGCACCTAAAAACCTAAACCAAACGTTGCAGGTGGTTATTTCTTCATGCGCATTGGTCAACGCGGCACTCTCTAGCTGCCAAGAGCACTTTTTACTATGCGCACCCACCCAGAGTGACGGGAGGAGCACATTTCAGAAAACGTGCTCAGCTCGTCGAGAAAATGCGATTTAAGCAATAAAATTAAAAATGCACCTAAAATCTATACCAAACGTTGCAGGTGGTTATTTCTTCATATGCAGTGGTCAACGCGGCACTCTCTAGCTGCCAAGAGCACTTTTTACTATGCGCACCCAACCAGAGTGACGGAAGGAGCACATTCCAGAAAACGTGCTCAGCTCGTCCAGACAATGCGATTTAAGCAATAAAATTAAAAATGCACCCAAAACCTAAACCAAACGTTGCAGGTGGTTATTTCTTCATGCGCAGTGGTCAACGCGGCACTCTCTAGCTGCCAAGAGCACTTTTTACTATGCGCACCCAACCAGAGTGACGGGAGGAGCGCATTTCAGAAAACGTGCTCAGCTCGTCCAGAAAATGCGATTTAAGCAATAAAATTAAAAATGCACCTAAAACCTAAACCAAAAGTTGCAGGTGGTTATTACTTCATACGCAGCAGTCAACACGGCACTCTCTAGCTGCCAAGAGCACTTTTTACTATGCGCACCCAACCAGAGTGACGGGAGGAGCACATTTCAGAAAACGTGTTCAGCTCGTCGAGAAAATGCGATTTAAGCAATAAAATTAAAAATGCACCCAAAACCTAAACCAAACGTTGCAGATGGTCATTTCTTCATGTGCAGTGGTCAACGCGGCACTCTCTAGCTGCCAAGAGCACTTTTTACTATGCACACCCAACCAGAGTGACGGGAGGAGCGCATTTCAGAAAACGTGCTCAGCTCGTCGAGAAAATGCGATTTAAGCAATAAAATTAAAAATGCACCCAAAACCTAAACCAAACGTTGCAGGTGGTTATTTCTTCATGCGCAGTGGTCAATGCGGCACTCTCTAGCTGCCAAGAGCACTTTTTACTATGCGCACCCAACCAGAGTGACGGGAGGAGCACATTTCAGAAAACGTGCTCAGCTCGTCGAGAAAATGCGATTTAAGCAATAAAATTAAAAATGCACCTAAAACCTAAACCAAACGCTGCAGATGGTCATTTCTTCATGCGCAGTGGTCAACGCGGCACTCTCTAGCTGCCAAGAGCACTTTTTACTATACACACCCAACCAGAGTGACGGGAGGAGCACATTCCAGAAAACGTGCTCAGCTCGTCGAGAAAATGCGATTTAAGCAATAAAATTAAAAATGCACCCAAAACCTAAACCAAACGTTGCAGATGGTCATTTCTTCATGTGCAGTGGTCAACGCGGCACTCTCTAGCTGCCAAGAGCACTTTTTACTATGCGCACCCAACCAGAGTGACGGGAGGAGCGCATTTCAGAAAACGTGCTCAGCTCGTCGAGAAAATGCGATTTAAGCAATAAAATTAAAAATGCACCCAAAACCTAAACCAAACGTTGCAGGTGGTTATTTCTTCATGCGCAGTGGTCAACGCGGCACTCTCTAGCTGCCAAGAGCACTTTTTACTATGCGCACCCAACCAGAGTGACGGGAGGAGCACATTTCAGAAAACGTGCTCAGCTCGTCGAGAAAATGCGATTTAAGCAATACAATTAAAAATGCACCCAAAACCTAAACCAAACGTTGCAGGTGGTTATTTCTTCATATGCAGCAGTCAACGCGGCACTCTCTAGCTGCCAAGAGCATTTTTTACTATGCGCACCCATCCAGAGTGACGGGAGGAGCACATTTCAGAAAACGTGCTCAGCTCGTCGAAAAAATGCGATTTAAGCAATAAAATAAAAAATGCACCTAAAACCTAAACCAAACGTTGCAGGTGGTTATTTCTTCATGCACAGTGGTCAACGCGGCACTCTCTAGCTGCCAAGAGCACTTTTTACTATGCGCACCCAACCAGAGTGACGGGAGGAGCACATTTCAGAAAACGTGCTCAGCTCGCCGAGAAAATGGGATTTAAGCAATACAATTAAAAATGCACCTAAAACCTAAACCAAACGTTGCAGGTGGTTATTTCTTCATGTGCAGTGGTCAACGCGGCACTCTCTAGCTGCCAAGAGCACTTTTTACTATGCGCACCCACCCAGAGTGACGGGAGGAGCACATTTCAGAAAACGTGCTCAGCTCGTCGAGAAAATGCGATTTAAGCAATAAAATTAAAAATGCACCTAAAATCTATACCAAACGTTGCAGGTGGTTATTTCTTCATATGCAGTGGTCAACGCGGCACTCTCTAGCTGCCAAGAGCACTTTTTACTATGCGCACCCAACCAGAGTGACGGGAGGAGCACATTTCAGAAAACGTGCTCAGCTCGTCGAGAAAATGCGATTTAAGCAATAAAATTAAAAATGGACCCAAAACCTAAACCAAACGTTGCAGATGGTCATTTCTTCATGTGCAGTGGTCAACGCGGCACTCTCTAGCTGCCAAGAGCACTTTTTACTATGCACACCCAACCAGAGTGACGGGAGGAGCGCATTTCAGAAAACGTGCTCAGCTCGTCGAGAAAATGCGATTTAAGCAATAAAATTAAAAATGGACCCAAAACCTAAACCAAACGTTGCAGATGGTCATTTCTTCATGTGCAGTGGTCAACGCGGCACTCTCTAGCTGCCAAGAGCACTTTTTACTATGCACACCCAACCAGAGTGACGGGAGGAGCGCATTTCAGAAAACGTGCTCAGCTCGTCGAGAAAATGCGATTTAAGCAATAAAATTAAAAATGCACCCAAAACCTAAACCAAACGTTGCAGGTGGTTATTTCTTCATGCGCAGTGGTCAACGCGGCACTCTCTAGCTGCCAAGAGCACTTTTTACTATGCGCACCCAACCAGAGTGACGGGAGGAGCACATTCCAGAAAACGTGCTCAGCTCGTCGAGAAAATGGGATTTAAGCAATAAAATTAAAAATGCACCCAAAACCTAAACCAAACGCTGCAGATGGTCATTTCTTCATGCGCAGTGGTCAACGCGGCACTCTCTAGCTGCCAAGAGCACTTTTTACGATGCGCACCCAACCAGAGTGACGGGAGGAGCTCATATCAGAAAACGTGCTCAGCTCGTTGAAAAAATGCGATTTAAGCAATGAAATTAAAAATGCACCCAAAACCTAAACCAAACGTTGCAGGTGGTTATTTCTTCATGCGCAGTGGTCAACGCGGCACTCTCTAGCTGCCAACAGCACTTTTTACTATGCGCACCCAACCAGAGTGACGGGAGGAGCACATTTCAGAAAACGTGCTCAGCTCGTCGAGAAAATGCGATTTAAGCAATAAAATTAAAAATGCACCCAAAACCTAAACCAAACGTTGCAGGTGGTTATTTCTTCATGCGCAGTGGTCAACGCGGTACTCTCTAGCTGCCAAGAGCACTTTTTACTATGCGCACCCAACCAGAGTGACGGGAGGAGCACATTTCAGAAAACGTGCTCAGCTCGTCCAGAAAATGCGATTTAAGCAATAAAATTAAAAATGCACCTAAAACCTAAACCAAACGTTGCAGATGGTCATTTCTTCATGCGCAGTGGTCAACGCGGCACTCCCTAGCTGCCAAGAGCACTTTTTACTATGCATACCCAACCAGAGTGACGGGAGGAGCGCATTTTAGAAAACGTGCTCAGCTCGACGAGAAAATGCGATTTAAGCAATAAAATTAAAAATGCACCCAAAACCTAAACCAAACGTTGCAGGAGGTTATTTCTTCATGCGCAGTGGTCAACGCGGCACTCTCTAGCTGCCAAGAGCACTTTTTACTATGCGCACCCAACCAGAGTGACGGGAGGAGCACATTTCAGAAAACGTGCTCAGCTCGTCCAGAAAATGCGATTTAAGCAATAAAATTAAAAATGCACCTAAAACCTAAACCAAACGTTGCAGATGGTCATTTCTTCATGCGCAGTGGTCAACGCGGCACTCTCTAGCTGCCAAGAGCACTTTTTACTATGCACACCCAACCAGAGTGACGGGAGGAGCACATTTCAGAAAACGTGCTCAGCTCGTCCAGACAATGCAATTTAAGCAATAAAATTAAAAATGCACCCAAAACCTAAACCAAACGTTGCAGGTGGTTATTTCTTCATGCGCAGTGGTCAACGCGGCACTCTCTAGCTGCCAAGAGCACTTTTTACTATGCGACCCCAACCAGAGTGACGGGAGGAGCGCATTTCAGAAAACGTGCTCAGCTCGTCGAGAAAATGCGATTTAAGCAATAAAATTAAAAATGCACCTAAAACCTAAACCAAAAGTTGCAGGTGGTTATTTCTTCATGCGCAGCAGTCAACACGGCACTCTCTAGCTGCCAAGAGCACATTTTACTATGCGCACCCAACCAGAGTGACGGGAGGAACACATTTCAGAAAACGTGCTCAGCTCGTCGAGAAAATGCGATTTAAGCAATAAAATTAAAAATGCACCCAAAACCTAAACCAAACGTTGCAGATGGTCATTTCTTCATGTGCAGTGATCAACGCGGCACTCTCTAGCTGCCAAGAGCACTTTTTACGATGCACACCCAACCAGAGTGACGGGAGGAGCGCATTTCAGAAAACGTGCTCAGCTCGTCGAGAAAATGCGATTTAAGCAATAAAATTAAAAATGCACCCAAAACCTAAACCAAACGTTGCAGGTGGTTATTTCTTAATGCGCAGTGGTCAAAGGCGGCACTCTCTAGCTGCCAAGAGCACTTTTTACTATTCGCACCCAACCAGAGTGACGGGAGGAGCACATTTCAGAAAACGTGCTCAGCTCGTCGAGCAAATGCGATTTAAGCAATAAAATTAAAAATGCACCTAAAACCTAAACCAAACGTTGCAGGTGGTTATTTCTTCGTGCGCAGCAGTCAACGCGGCACTCTCTAGCTGCCAAGAGCACTTTTTACTATGCGCACCCAACCAGAGTGACGGGAGGAGCACATTTCAGAAAACGTGCTCAGCTCGTCCAGAAAATGCGATTTAAGCAATAAAATTAAAAATGCACCTAAAACCTAAACCAAACGTTGCAGATGGTCATTTCTTCATGCGCAGTGGTCAACGCGGCACTCTCTAGCTGCCAAGAGCACTTTTTACTATGCACACATAACCAGAGTGACGGGAGGAGCACATTTCAGAAAACGTGCTCAGCTCGTCGAGAAAATGCGATTTAAGCAATAAAATTAAAAATGCACCCAAAACCTAAACCAAACGTTGCAGGTGGTTATTTCTTTGTGCGCAGCAGTCAACGCGGCACTCTCTAGCTGCCAAGAGCACTTTTTACTATGCGCACCCAACCAGAGTGACGGGAGGAGCACATTTCAGAAAACGTGCTCAGCTCGTCGAGTAAATGCAATTTAAGCAATAAAATTAAAAATGCACCCAAAACCTAAACCAAACGTTGCAGGTGGTTATTTCTTCATGCGCAGTTGTCAACGCGGCACTCTCTAGCTGCCAAGAGTACTTTTTACTATGCGCACCCAACCAGAGAGACGGGAGGAGCGCATTTCAGAAAACGTGCTCAGCTCGACGAGAAAATGCGATTTAAGCAATAAAATTAAAAATGTACCCAAAACCTAAACCAAACGTTGCAGGTGGTTATTTCTTAATGCGCAGTGGTCAACGCGGCACTCTCTAGCTGCCAAGAGCACTTTTTACTATTCGCACCCAACCAGAGTGACGGGAGGAGCACATTTCAGAAAACGTGCTCAGCTCGTCGAGAAAATGCGATTTAAGCAATAAAATTAAAAATGCACCTAAAACCTAAACCAAACGTTGCAGGTGGTTATTTCTTCATGCGCAGCAGTCAACGCGGCACTCTCTAGCTGCCAAGAGCACTTTTTACGATGCACACCCAACCAGAGAGACGGGAGGAGCGCATTTCAGAAAACGTGCTCAGCTCGACGAGAAAATGCGATTTAAGCAATAAAATTAAAAATGCACCCAAAACCTAAACCAAACGTTGCAGTTGGTTATTTCTTCATGCGCAGTGGTCAACGCGGCACTCTCTAGCTGCCAAGAGCACTTTTTACGATGCACACCCAACCAGAGAGACGGGAGGAGCGCATTTCAGAAAACGTGCTCAGCTCGACGAGAAAATGCGATTTAAGCAATAAAATTAAAAATGCACCCAAAACCTAAACCAAACGTTGCAGGTGGTTATTTCTTAATGCGCAGTGGTCAACGCGGCACTCTCTAGCTGCCAAGAGCACTTTTTACTATGCGCACCCAACCAGAGTGACGGGAGGAGCACATTTCAGAAAACGTGCTCAGCTCGTCCAGAAAATGCGATTTAAGCAATAAAATTAAAAATGCACATAAAACCTAAACCAAACGTTGCGGATGGTCATTTCTTCATGCGCAGTGGTCAACGCGGCACTCTCTAGCTGCCAAGAGCACTTTTTACTATGCACACCCAACCAGAGTGACGGGAGGAGCGCATTTTAGAAAACGTGCTCAGCTCGACGAGAAAATGCAATTTAAGCAATAAAATTAAAAATGCACCCAAAACCTAAACCAAACGTTGCAGGTGGTTATTTCTTCATGCGCAGTGGTCAACGCGGCACTCTCTAGCTGCCAAGAGCACTTTTTACTATGCGCACCCAACCAGAGTGACGGGAGGAGCACATTTCAGAAAACGTGCTCAGCTCGTCGAGAAAATGCGATTTAAGCAATAAAATTAAAAATGCACCTAAAACCTAAACCAAACGTTGCAGGTGGTTATTTCTTCATGCGCAGCAGTCAACGCGGCACTCTCTAGCTGCCAAGAGCACTTTTTACTATGCGCACCCAACCAGAGTGACGGGAGGAGCACATTTCAGAAAACGTGCTCAGCTCGTCGAGAAAATGCCATTTAAGCCGTACAATTAAAAATGCACCTAAAACCTAAACCAAACGTTGCAGGTGGTTATTTCTTCATGCGCAGTGGTCAACGTGGCACTCTCTAGCTGCCAAGAGCACTTTTTACTATGCGCACCCAACCAGAGTGACGGGAGGAGCACATTTCAGAAAACGTGCTCAGCTCGTCGAGAAAATGCGATTTAAGCAATAAAATTAAAAATGCACCTAAAACCTAAACCAAACGTTGCAGGTGGTTATTTCTTCATGCGCATTGGTCAACGCGGCACTCTCTAGCTGCCAAGAGCACTTTTTACTATGCACACCCAACCAGAGTGACGGGGGGAGCACATTTCAGAAAACGTGCTCAGCTCGTCCAGACAATGCGATTTAAGGAATAAAATTAAAAATGCACCCAAAACCTAAACCAAACGTTGCAGGTGGTTATTTCTTCATGCGCAGTGGTCAACGCGGCACTCTCTAGCTGCCAAGAGCACTTTTTACTATGCGCACCCAACCAGAGTGACGGGAGGAGCACATTTCAGAAAACGTGCTCAGCTCGTCGAGAAAATGCGATTTAAGCAATAAAATTAAAAATGCACCCAAAACCTAAACCAAACGTTGCAGATGGTCATTTCTTCATGCGCAGTGGTCAACGCGGCACTCTCTAGCTGCCAAGAGCACTTTTTACTATGCACACCCAACCAGAGTGACGGGAGGAGCGCATTTCAGAAAACGTGCTCAGCTCGACGACAAAATGCGATTTAAGCAATAAAATTAAAAATGCACCCAAAACCTAAACCAAACGTTGCAGGTGGTTATTTCTTCATGCGCAGTGGTCAACGCGGCACTCTCTAGCTGCCAAGAGCACTTTTTACTATACACACCCAACTAGAGTGACGAGAGGAGCACATTCCAGAAAACGTGCTCAGCTCGTCGAGAAAATGCGATTTAAGCAATAAAATTAAAAATGCACCTAAAACCTAAACCAAACGCTGCAGATGGTCATTTCTTCATGTGCAGTGGTCAACGCGGCACTCTCTAGCTGCCAAGAGCACTTTTTACTATGCGCACCCAACCAGACTGACGGGAGGAGCACATTTCAGAAAACGTGCTCAGTTCGTCGAGAAAATGCGATTTAATCAACAAAATTAAAAATGCACCCAAAACCTAAACCAAACGTTGCAGGTGGTTATTTCTTCATGCGCAGCAGTCAACGCGGCACTCTCTAGCTGCCAAGAGCACTTTTTAATATGCACACCCAACAAGAGTGACGGGAGGAGCGCATTTCAGAAAACGTGCTCAGCTCGACGAGAACATGCGATTTAAGCAATAAAATTAAAAATGTACCCAAAACCTAAACCAAACGTTGCAGGTGGTTATTTCTTCGTGCGCAGCAGTCAACGCGGCACTCTCTAGCTGCCAAGAACACTTTTTACTATGCGCACCCAACCAGAGTGACGGGAGGAGCACATTTCAGAAAACGTGCTCAGCTCGTCGAGAAAATGCGATTTAAGCAATAAAATTAAAAATGCACCTAAAACCTAAACCAAACGTTGCAGGTGGTTATTTCTTCATGCGCAGTGGTCAACGCGGCACTCTCTAGCTGCCAAGAGCACTTTTTACTATGCGCACCAAACCAGAGTGACGGGAGGAGCACATTTCAGAAAACGTGCTCAGCTCGTCGAGAAAATGCGATTTAAGCAATAAAATTAAAACTGCACCCAAAACCTAAACCAAACGTTGCAGATGGTCATTTCTTCATGCGCAGTGGTCAACGCGGCACTCTCTAGCTGCCAAGAGCACTTTTTACTATGCGCACCCAACCAGAGTGACGGGAGGACCACATTTCAGAAAACGTGCTCAGCTCGTCGAGAAAATGCGATTTAAGCAATAAAATTAAAAATGCACCCAAAACCTAAACCAAACGTTGCAGGTGGTTATTTCTTCATGCCCAGCAGTCAACGCGGCACTCTCTAGCTGCCAAGAGCACTTTTTACTATGCGCACCCAACCAGAGTGACGGGAGGAGCACATTTCAGAAAACGTGCTCAGCTCGTCGAGAAAATGCGATTTAAGCAATAAAATTAAAAATGCACCTAAAACCTAAACCAAACGTTGCAGGTGGTTATTTCTTCATGCGCAGTGGTCAACGCGGCACTCTCTAGCTGCCAAGAGCACCTTTTACTATGCGCACCAAACCAGAGTGACGGGAGGAGCACATTTCAGAAAACGTGCTCTGCTCGTCGAGAAAATGCGATTTAAGCAATAAAATTAAAACTGCACCCAAAACCTAAACCAAACGTTGCAGATGGTCATTTCTTCATGCGCAGTGGTCAACGCGGCACTCTCTAGCTGCCAAGAGCACTTTTTACTATGCGCACCCAACCAGAGTGACGGGAGGACCACATTTCAGAAAACGTGCTCAGCTCGTCGAGAAAATGCGATTTAAGCAATAAAATTAAAAATGCACCCAAAACCTAAACCAAACGTTGCAGGTGGTTATTTCTTCATGCGCAGCAGTCAACGCGGCACTCTCTAGCTGCCAAGAGCACTTTTTACTATGCGCACCCAACCAGAGTGACGGGAGGAGCACATTTCAGAAAACGTGCTCAGCTCGTCGAGAAAATGCGATTTAAGCAGAGAAATTAAAAATGCACCCAAAACCTAAACCAAACGTTGCAGGTGGTTATTTCTTCATGCGCAGTGGTCAACGCGGCACTCTCTAGCTGCCAAGAGCACTTTTTACTATGCGCACCCAACCAGAGTGACGGGAGGAGCACTTTTCAGAAAACGTGCTCAGCTCGTCGAGAAAATGCGAATTAAGCAATAAAATTAAAAATGCACCCAAAACCTAAACCAAACGTTGCAGATGGTCATTTCTTCATGTGCGGTGGTCAACGCGGCACTCTCTAGCTGCCAAGAGCCCTTTTTACTATGCGCACCCAACCAGAGTGACGGGAGGAGCACATTTCAGAAAACGTGCTCAGCTCGTCGAGAAAATGCGATTTAAGCAATAAAATTAAAAATGCACCTAAAACCCAAACCAAACGTTGCAGGTGGTTATTTCTTCATGCGCAGTGGTCAACGCGGCACTCTCTAGCTGCCAAGAGCACTTTTTACTATGCGCACCCAACCAGAGTGACGGGAGGAGCACATTTCAGAAAACGTGCTCAGCTCGTCTAGAAAATGCGATTTAAGCAATAAAATTAAAAATGCACCCAAAACCTAAACCAAACGTTGCAGATGGTCATTTCTTCATGCGCAGTGGTCAACGCGGCACTCTCTAGCTGCCAAGAGCACTTTTTACTATGCGCACCCAACCAGAGTGACGGGAGGACCACATTTCAGAAAACGTGCTCAGCTCGTCGAGAAAATGCGATTTAAGCAATAAAATTAAAAATGCACCCAAAACCTAAACCAAACGTTGCAGGTGGTTATTTCTTCATGCGCAGCAGTCAACGCGGCACTCTCTAGCTGCCAAGAGCACTTTTTACTATGCGCACCCAACCAGAGTGACGGAAGGAGCACATTTCAGAAAACGTGCTCAGCTCGTCGAGAAAATGCGATTTAAGCAATGAAATTAAAAATGCACCCAAAACCTAAACCAAACGTTGCAGGTGGTTATTTCTTCATGCGCAGTGGTCAACGCGGCACTCTCTAGCTGCCAAGAGCACTTTTTACTATGCGCACCCAACCAGAGTGACGGGAGGAGCACTTTTCAGAAAACGTGCTCAGCTCGTCGAGAAAATGCGAATTAAGCAATAAAATTAAAAATGCACCCAAAACCTAAACCAAACGTTGCAGATGGTCCTTTCTTCATGCGCAGTGGTCAACGCGGCACTCTCTAGCTGCCAAGAGCACTTTTTACTATGCGCACCCAACCAGAGTGACGGGAGGAGCACATTTCAGAAAACGTGCTCAGCTCGTCGAGAAAATGCGATTTAAGCAATAAAATTAAAAATGCACCTAAAACCCAAACCAAACGTTGCAGGTGGTTATTTCTTCATGCGCAGTGGTCAACGCGGCACTCTCTAGCTGCCAAGAGCACTTTTTACTATGCGCACCCAACCAGAGTGACGGGAGGAGCACATTTCAGAAAATGTGCTCAGCTCGTCGAGAAAATGCCATTTAAGCCGTACAATTAAAAATGCACCTAAAACCTAAACCAAACGTTGCAGGTGGTTGTTTCTTCATGCGCAGTGGTCAACGTGGCACTCTCTAGCTCCCAAGAGCACTTTTTACTATGCGCACCCAACCAGAGTGACGGGAGGACCACATTTCAGAAAACGTGCTCAGCTCGTCGAGAAAATGCGATTTAAGCAATAAAATTAAAAATGCACCCAAAACCTAAACCAAACGTTGCAGGTGGTTATTTCTTCATGCGCAGCAGTCAACGCGGCACTCTCTAGCTGCCAAGAGCACTTTTTACTATGCGCACCCAACCAGAGTGACGGGAGAAGCACATTTCAGAAAACGTGCTCAGCTCGTCGAGAAAATGCGATTTAAGCAATGAAATTAAAAATGCACCCAAAACCTAAACCAAACGTTGCAGGTGGTTATTTCTTCATGCGCCGTGGTCAACGCGGCACTCTCTAGCTGCCAAGAGCACTTTTTACTATGCGCACCCAACCAGAGTGACGGGAGGAGCACTTTTCAGAAAACGTGCTCAGCTCGTCGAGAAAATGCGAATTAAGCAATAAAATTAAAAATGCACCCAAAACCTAAACCAAACGTTGCAGATGGTCATTTCTTCATGCGCAGTGGTCAACGCGGCACTCTCTAGCTGCCAAGAGCACTTATTACTATGCGCACCCAACCAGAGTGACGGGAGGAGCACATTTCAGAAAACGTGCTCAGCTCGTCGAGAAAATGCGATTTAAGCAATAAACTTAAAAATGCACCTAAAACCCAAACCAAACGTTGCAGGTGGTTATTTCTTCATGCGCAGTGGTCAACGCGGCACTCTCTAGCTGCCAAGAGCACTTTTTACTATGCGCACCCAACCAGAGTGACGGGAGGAGCACATTTCAGAAAAGTGCTCAGCTCGTCGAGAAAATGCGATTTAAGCAATAAAATAAAAAATGCACCTAAAACCTAAACCAAACGTTGCAGGTGGTTATTTCTTCATGCGCAGTGGTCAACGCGGCACTCTCTAGCTGCCAAGAGCACTTTTTACTATGCGCACCCAACCAGAGTGACGGGAGGAGCACATTTCAGAAAACGTGCTCAGCTCGTTGAGAAAATGCGATTTAAGCAATAAAATTAAAAATGCACCTAAAACCTAAACCAAACGTTGCAGGTGGTTATTTCTTCATGCGCAGTGGTCAACGCGGCACTCTCTCGCTGCCAAGAGCACTTTTTACTATGCGCACCCAACCAGAGTGACGGGAGGACCACATTTCAGAAAACGTGCTCAGCTCATCGAGAAAATGCGATTTAAGCAATAAAATTAAAAATGCACCTAAAACCTAAACCAAACGTTGCAGGTGGTTATTTCTTCATGCGCAGTGGTCAACGCGGCACTCTCTAGCTGCCAAGAGCACTTTTTACTATGCGCACCCAACCAGAGTGACGGGAGGAGCACATTTCAGAAAACGTGCTCAGCTCGTCGAGAAAATGCGATTTAAGCAATAAAATTAAAAATGCACCTAAAACCTAAACCAAACGTTGCAGGTGGTTATTTCTTCGTGCGCAGCAGTCAACGCGGCACTTTCTAGCTGCCAAGAGCACTTTTTACTATGCGCACCCAACCAGAGTGACGGGAGGAGCACATTTCAGAAAACGTGCTCAGCTCGTCGAGTAAATGTGATTTAAGCAATAAAATTAAAAATGCACCCAAAACCTAAACCAAACGTTGCAGGTGGTTATTTCTTCATGCGCAGTGGTCAACGCGGCACTCTCTAGCTGCCAAGAGCACTTTTTACTATGCGCACCCAACCAGAGTGACGGGAGGAGCACATTTCAGAAAACGTGCTCAGCTCGTCCAGAAAATGCGATTTAAGCAATAAAATTAAAAATGCACCTAAAACCTAAACCAAACGTTGCAGATGGTCATTTCTTCATGCGCAGTGGTCAACGCGGCACTCTCTAGCTGCCAAGAGCACTTTTTACTATGCGCACCCAACCAGAGTGACGGGAGGAGCACTTTTCAGAAAACGTGCTCAGCTCGTCGAGAAAATGCGAATTAAGCAATAAAATTAAAAATGCACCCAAAACCTAAACCAAACGTTGCAGATGGTCCTTTCTTCATGCGCAGTGGTCAACGCGGCACTCTCTAGCTGCCAAGAGCACTTTTTACTATGCGCACCCAACCAGAGTGACGGGAGGAGCACATTTCAGAAAACGTGCTCAGCTCGTCGAGAAAATGCGATTTAAGCAATAAAATTAAAAATGCACCTAAAACCCAAACCAAACGTTGCAGGTGGTTATTTCTTCATGCGCAGTGGTCAACGCGGCACTCTCTAGCTGCCAAGAGCACTTTTTACTATGCGCACCCAACCAGAGTGACGGGAGGAGCACATTTCAGAAAACGTGCTCAGCTCGTCGAGAAAATGCGAATTAAGCAATGAAATTAAAAATGCACCCAAAACCTAAACCAAACGTTGCAGATGGTCATTTCTTCATGCGCAGTGGTCACCGCGGCACTCTCTAGCTGCCAAGAGCACTTATTACTATGCGCACCCAACCAGAGTGACGGGAGGAGCACTTTTCAGAAAACGTGCTCAGCTCGTCGAGAAAATGCGATTTAAGCAATAAACTTAAAAATGCACCTAAAACCCAAACCAAACGTTGCAGGTGGTTATTTCTTCATGCGCAGTGGTCAACGCGGCACTCTCTAGCTGCCAAGCGCACTTTTTACTATGCGCACCCAACCAGAGTGACGGGAGGAGCACATTTCAGAAAACGTGCTCAGCTCGTCGAGAAAATGCGATTTAAGCAATAAAATTAAAAATGTACCTAAAAACCTAAACCAAACGTTGCAGGTGGTTATTTCTTCATGCGCAGCAGTCAACGCGGCACTCTCTAGCTGCCAAGAGCACTTTTTACTATGCGCACCCAACCAGAGTGACGGGAGGAGCACATTTCAGAAAACGTGCTCTGCTCGTCCAGACAATGCGATTTAAGCAATAAAATTAAAAATGCACCCAAAACCTAAACCAAACGTTGCAGGTGGTTATTTCTTCATGCACAGTGGTCAACGCGGATCTCTAGCTGCCAAGAGCACTTTTTACTATGCGCACCCAACCAGAGTGACGGGAGGAGCACATTTCAGAAAACGTGCTCAGCTCGTCCAGAAAATGCTATTTAAGCAATAAAATAAAAAATGCACCTAAAACCTAACCCAAACGTTGCAGATGGTCATTTCTTCATGCGCAGTGGTCAATGTGGCACTCTCTAGCTGCCAAGAGCACTTTTTACTATGCGCACCCAACCAGAGTGACGGGAGGAGCACATTTCAGAAAACGTGCTCAGCTCGTCGAGAAAATGCGATTTAAGCAATAAAATTAAAAATGCACCTAAAACCTAAACCAAACGTTGCAGGTGGTTATTTCTTTATGCGCAGTGGTCCTCGCGGCACTCTCTAGCTGCCAAGAGCACTTTTTACTATGCGCACCCAACCAGAGTGACGGGAGGAGCACATTTCAGAAAACGTGCTCAGCTCGTCCAGAAAATGCTATTTAAGCAATAAAATAAAAAATGCAACTAAAACCTAAACCAAACGTTGCAGATGGTCATTTCTTCATGCGCAGTGGTCAACGCGGCACTCTCTAGCTGCCAAGAGCACTTTTTACTATGCGCACCCAACCAGAGTGACGGGAGGAGCACATTTCAGAAAACGTGCTCAGCTCGTCGAGAAAATGCGATTTAAACAATAAAATTTAAAATGCACCTAAAACCTAAACCAAACGTTGCAGGTGGTTATTTTTTCATGCGAAGTGGTCAACGCGGCACTCTCTAGCTGCCAAGAGCACTTTTTACTATGCGCACCCAACCAGAGTGACGGGAGGAGCACATTTCAGAAAACGTGCTCAGCTCGTCGAGAAAATGCGATTTAAGCAATAAAATTAAAAATGCACCCAAAACCTAAACCAAACGTTGCAGATGGTCATTTCTTCATGCGCAGTGGTCAACGCGGCACTCTCTAGCTGCCAAGAGCACTTTTTACTATGCACACCCAACCAGAGTGACGGGAGGAGCACATTTCAGAAAACGTGCTCAGCTCGTCCAGAAAATGCTATTTAAGCAATAAAATAAAAAATGCAACTAAAACCTAAACCAAACGATGCAAATGGTCATTTCTTCATGCGCAGTGGTCAACGCGGCACTCTCTAGCTGCCAAGAGCACTTTTTACTATGCGCACCCAACCAGAGTGACGGGAGGAGCGCATTTCAGAAAACGTGCTCAGCTCGTCGAGAAAATGCGATTTAAGCAATAAAATTAAAAATGCATCCAAAACCTAAACCAAACGTTGCAGGTGGTTATTTCTTCATGCGCAGCAGTCAACGCGGCACTCTCTAGCTGCCAAGAGCACTTTTTACTATGCGCACCCAACCAGAGTGACGGGAGGAGCACATTTCAGAAAACGTGCTCAGCTCGTCCAGAAAATGCTATTTAAGCAATAAAATAAAAAATGCAACTAAAACCTAAACCAAACGTTGCAGATGGTCATTTCTTCATGCGCAGTGGTCAACGCGGCACTCTCTAGCTGCCAAGAGCACTTTTTACTATGCGCACCCAACCAGTGACGGGAGGAGCACATTTCAGAAAACGTGCTCAGCTCGTCGAGAAAATGCGATTTAAGCAATAAAATTAAAAATGCAACTAAAACCTAAACCAAACGTTGCAGATGGTCATTTCTTCATGCGCAGTGGTCAACGCGGCACTCTCTAGCTGCCAAGAGCACTTTTTACTATGCGCACCCAACCAGAGTGACGGGAGGAGCACATTTTAGAAAACGTGCTCAGCTCGTCGAGAAAATGCGATTTAAGCAATAAAATTAAAAATGCACCTAAAACCTAAACCAAAAGTTGCAGGTGGTTATTTCTTCATGCGCAGCAGTCAACACGGCACTCTCTAGCTGCCAAGAGCACTTTTTACTATGCGCACCCAACCAGAGTGACGGGAGGAGCGGATTTCAGAAAACGTGCTCAGCTCGTCGAGAAAATGCGATTTAAGCAATAAAATTAAAAATGCACCCAAAACCTAAACCAAACGTTGCAGGTGGTTATTTCTTCATGCGCAGTGGTCAACGCGGCACTCTCTAGCTGCCAAGAGCACTTTTTACTATGCGCACTCAACCAGAGTGACGGGAGGAGCACATTTCAGAAAACGTGCTCAGCTCGTCGAGAAAATGCGATTTAAGCAATAAAATAAAAAATGCACCTAAAACCTAAACCAAACGCTGCAGATGGTCATTTCTTCATGTGCAGTGGTCAACGCGGCACTCTCTAGCTGCCAAGAGCACTTTTTACTATGCACACCCAACCAGAGTGACGGGAGGAGCACATTTCAGAAAACGTGCTCAGCTCGTCGAGAAAATGCGATTTAAGCAATAAAATTAAAAATGCACCCAAAACCTAAACCAAACGTTGCAGGTGGTTATTTCTTCATGCGCAGCAGTCAACGCGGCACTCTCTAGCTGCCAAGAGCACTTTTTACTATGCGCACTCAACCAGAGTGACGGGAGGAGCACATTTCAGAAAACGTGCTCAGCTCGTCCAGAAAATGCTATTTAAGCAATAAAATAAAAAATGCAACTAAAACCTAAACCAAACGTTGCAGATGGTCATTTCTTCATGCGCAGTGGTCAACGCGGCACTCTCTAGCTGCCAAGAGCACTTTTTACTATGCGCACCCAACCAGAGTGACGGGAGGAGTACATTTCAGAAAACGTGCTCAGCTCGTCGAGAAAATGCGATTTAAACAATAAAATTTAAAATGCACCTAAAACCTAAACCAAACGTTGCAGGTGGTTATTTTTTCATGCGAAGTGGTCAACGCGGCACTCTCTAGCTGCCAAGAGCACTTTTTACCATGCGCACCCAACCAGAGTGACGGGAGGAGCACATTTCACAAAACGTGCTCAGCTCGTCGAGAAAATGCGATTTAAGCAATAAAATTAAAAATGCACCCAAAACCTAAACCAAACGTTGCAGATGGTCATTTCTTCATGCGCAGTGGTCAACGCGGCACTCTCTAGCTGCCAAGAGCACTTTTTACTATGCACACCCAACCAGAGTGACGGGAGGAGCACATTTCAGAAAACGTGCTCAGCTCGTCCAGAAAATGCTATTTAAGCAATAAAATAAAAAATGCAACTAAAACCTAAACCAAACGATGCAGATGGTCATTTCTTCGTGCGCAGCAGTCAACGCGGCACTCTCTAGCTGCCAAGAGCACTTTTTACTATGCGCACCCAACCAGAGTGACGGGAGGAGCACATTTCAGAAAACGTGCTCGTCGAGTAAATGCGATTTAAGCAATAAAATTAAAAATGCACCCAAAACCTAAACCAAACGTTGCAGGTGGTTATTTCTTCATGCGCAGTGGTCAACGCGGCACTCTCTAGCTGCCAAGAGCACTTTTTTCTATGCGCACTCAACCAGAGTGACGGGAGGAGCACATTTCAGAAAACGTGCTCAGCTCGTCGAGAAAATGCGATTTAAGCAATAAAATAAAAAATGCACCTAAAACCTAAACCAAACGCTGCAGATGGTCATTTCTTCATGTGCAGTGGTCAACGCGGCACTCTCTAGCTGCCAAGAGCACTTTTTACTATGCACACCCAACCAGAGTGACGGGAGGAGCACATTTCAGAAAACGTGCTCAGCTCGTCGAGAAAATGCGATTTAAGCAATAAAATTAAAAATGCACCCAAAACCTAAACCAAACGTTGCAGGTGGTTATTTCTTCATGCGCAGCAGTCAACGCGGCACTCTCTAGCTGCCAAGAGCACTTTTTACTATGCGCACCCAACCAGAGTGACGGGAGGAGCACATTTCAGAAAACGTGCTCAGCTCGTCGAGAAAATGCGATTTAAGCAATAAAATTAAAGATGCACCTAAGACCTAAACCAAACGTTGCAGGTGGTTATTTCTTCATGCGCAGTGGTCAACGCGGCACTCTCTAGCTGCCAAGAGCACTTTTTACTATGCACACCCAACCAGAGTGACGGGAGGAGCACATTTCAGAAAACGTGCTCAGCTCGTCGAGAAAATGCGATTTAAGCAATAAAATTAAAAATGCACCCAAAACCTAAACCAAACGTTGCAAATGGTCATTTCTTCATGTGCAGTGGTCAACGCGGCACTCTCTAGCTGCCAAGAGCACTTTTTACTATGCGCACCCAACCAGAGTGACGGGAGGAGCACATTTCAGAAAACGTGCTCAGCTCGTCGAGAAAATGCGATTTAAGCAATAAAATTAAAAATGCACCTAAAACCTAAACCAAACGTTGCAGGTGGTTATTTCTTCATGCGCAGTGGTCAACGCGGCACTCTCTAGCTGCCAAGAGCACTTTTTACTATGCACACCCAACCAGAGTGACGGGAGGAGCGCATTTCAGAAAACGTGCTCAGCTCGACGAGAAAATGCGATTTAAGCAATAAAATTAAAAATGCACCCAAAACCTAAACCAAACGTTGCAGGTGGTTATTTCTTCATGCGCAGTGGTCAACGCGGCACTCTCTAGCTGCCAAGAGCACTTTTTACTATACACACCCAACAAGAGTGACGGGAGGAGCACATTCCGGAAAACGTGCTCAGCTCGTCGAGAAAATGCGATTTAAGCAATAAAATTAAAAATGCACCCAAAACCTAAACCAAACGTTGCAGGTGGTTATTTCTTCATGCGCAGCAGTCAACGCGGCACTCTCTAGCTGCCAAGAGCACTTTTTACTATGCGCACCCAACCAGAGTGACGGGAGGAGCACATTTCAGAAAACGTGCTCAGCTCGTCGAGAAAATGCGATTTAAGCAATAAAATTAAAAATGCACCTAAAACCCAAACCAAACGTTGCAGGTGGTTATTTCTTCATGCGCAGTGGTCAACGCGGCACTCTCTAGCTGCCAAGAGCACTTTTTACTATGCGCACCCAACCAGAGTGACGGGAGGAGCACATTTCAGAAAACGTGCTCAGCTCGTCGAGAAAATGCGATTTAAGCAATAAAATTAAAAATGCACCTAAAACCTAAACCAAACGTTGCAGGTGGTTATTTCTTCATGCGCAGTGGTCAACGCGGCACTGTCTAGCTGCCAAGAGCACTTTTTACTATGCGCACCCAACCAGAGTGACGGGAGGAGCACATGTCAGAAAACGTGCTTAGCTCGTCGAGAAAATGCGATTTAAGCAATAAAATTAAAAATGCACCTAAAACCTAAACCAAACGCTGCAGATGGTCATTTCTTCATGCGCAGCAGTCAACGCGGCACTCTCTAGCTGCCAAGAGCACTTTTTACTATGCACACCCAACCAGAGTGACGGGAGGAGCACATTCCAGAAAACGTGCTCAGCTCGTCGAGACAATGCGATTTAAGCAATAAAATTAAAAATGCACCCAAAACCGAAACCAAACGTTGCAGATGGTCATTTCTTCATGCGCAATGGTCAACGCGGCACTCTCTAGCTGCCAAGAGCACTTTTTACTATGCGCACCCAACCAGAGTGACGGGAGGAGCACATTTCAGAAAACGTGCTCAGCTCGTCGAGAAATTGCGATTTAAGCAATAAAATTAAAAATGCACCTAAAACCTGAACCAAACGTTGCAGGTGGTTATTTCTTCATGCGCAGTGGTCAACGCGGCACTCTCTAGCTGCCAAGAGCACTTTTTACTATGCGCACCCAACCAGAGTGACGGGAGGAGCACATTTCAGAAAACGTGCTCAGCTCGTCGAGAAAATGCGATTTAAGCAATAAAATTAAAAATGCACCTAAAACCTAAACCAAACGTTGCAGGTGGTTAATTCTTCGTGCGCAGCAGTCAACGCGGCACTCTCTAGCTGCCAAGAGCACTTTTTACTATGCGCACCCACCCAGAGTGACGGTAGGAGCACATTTCAGAAAACGTGCTCAGCTCGTCGAGTAAATGCGATTTAAGCAATAAAATTAAAACTGCACCCAAAACCTAAACCAAACGTTGCAGGTGGTTATTTCTTCATGCGCAGTGGTCAACGCGGCACTCTCTAGCTGCCAAGAGCACTTTTTACTATGCGCACCCAATCAGAGTGACGGGAGGAGCACATTTCAGAAAACGTGCTCAGCTCGTCCAGAAAATGCGATTTAAGCAATAAAATTAAAAATGCACCTAAAACCTAAACCAAACGTTGCAGATGGTCGTTTCTTCATGCGCAGTGGTCAACGCGGCACTCTCTAGCTGCCAAGAGCACTTTTTACTATGCACACCCAACCAGAGTGACGGGAGGAGCACATTTCAGAAAACGTGCTCAACTCGTCCAGACAATGCGATTTAAGCAATAAAATTAAAAATGCACCCAAAACCTAAACCAAACGTTGCAGTTGGTTATTTCTTCATGCGCAGTGGTGAACGCGGCACTCTCTAGCTGCCAAGAGCACTTTTTTACTATGCGCACCCAACCAGAGTGACCGGAGGAGCGCATTTCAGAAAACGTGCTCAGCTCGTCGAGAAAATGCGATTTAAGCAATAAAATTAAAAATGCACCCAAAACCTAAACCAAACGTTGCAGGTGGTTATTTCTTCGTGCGCAGCAGTCAACGCGGCACTCTCTAGCTGCCAAGAACACTTTTTACTATGCGCACCCAACCAGAGTGACGGGAGGAGCACATTTCAGAAAACGTGCTCAGCTCGTCGAGAAAATGCGATTTAAGCAATAAAATTAAAAATGCACCCAAAACCTAAACCAAACGTTGCAGGTGGTTATTTCTTCATGCGCAGCAGTCAAAGCGGCACTCTCTAGCTGCCAAGAGCACTTTTTACTATGTGCACCCAACCAGAGTGACGGGAGGACCACATTTCAGAAAACGTGCTCAGCTCGTCGAGAAAATGCGATTCAAGCAATAAAATTTAAAATGCACCTAAAACCTAAACCAAACGTTGCAGATGGTCATTTCTTCATGCGCAATGGTCAACGCGGCACTCTCTAGCTGCCAAGAGCACTTTTTACTATGCGCACCCAACCAGAGTGACGGGAGGAGCACATTTCAGAAAACGTGCTCAGCTCGTCGAGAAATTGCGATTTAAGCAATAAAATTAAAAATGCACCTAAAACCTGAACCAAACGTTGCAGGTGGTTATTTCTTCATGCGCAGTGGTCAACGCGGCACTCTCTAGCTGCCAAGAGCACTTTTTACTATGCGCACCCAACCAGAGTGACGGGAGGAGCACATTTCAGAAAACGTGCTCAGCTCGACGAGAAAATGCGATTTAAGCAATAAAATTAAAAATGCACCCAAAACCTAAACCAAACGTTGCAGGTGGTTATTTGTTCATGCGCAGTGGTCAACGCGGCACTCTCTAGCTGCCAAGAGCACTTTTTACTATGCGCACCCAACCAGAGTGACGGGAGGAGCACATTTCAGAAAACGTGCTCAGCTCGTCGAGAAAATGCGATTTAAGCAATAAAATTAAAAATGCACGTAAAACCTAAACCAAGCGTTGCAGGTGGTTATTTCTTCATGTGCAGCAGTCAACGCGGCACTCTCTAGCTGCCAAGAGCACTTTTTACTATGCGCAGCCAACCAGAGTGACGGGAGGAGCACATTTCAGAAAACGTGCTCAGCTCGTCGAGAAAATGCGATTTAAGCAATAAAATTAAAAATGCACCCAAAACCTAAACCAAACGTTGAAGGTGGTTATTTCTTCATGCGCAGTGGTCAACGCGGCACTCTCTAGCTGCCAAGAGCACTTTTTACTATGCGCACCCAACCAGAGTGACGGGAGGAGCACATTTCAGAAAACGTGCTCAGCTCGTCGAGAAAATGCGATTTAAGCAATAAAATTAAAAATGCACGTAAAACCTAAACCAAGCGTTGCAGGTGGTTATTTCTTCATGTGCAGCAGTCAACGCGGCACTCTCTAGCTGCCAAGAGCACTTTTTACTATGCGCAGCCAACCAGAGTGACGGGAGGAGCACATTTCAGAAAACGTGCTCAGCTCGTCGAGAAAATGCGATTTAAGCAATAAAATTAAAAATGCACCCAAAACCTAAACCAAACGTTGAAGGTGGTTATTTCTTCATGCGCAGTGGTCAACGCGGCACTCTCTAGCTGCCAAGAGCACTTTTTACTATGCGCACCCAACCAGAGTGACGGGAGGAGCACATTTCAGAAAACGTGCTCAGCTCGTCGAGAAAATGCGATTTAAGCAATAAAATTAAAAATGCACCTAAAACCTAAACCAAACGTTGCAAATGGTCATTTCTTCATGCGCAGTGGTCAACGCGGCACTCTCTAGTTGCCAAGAGCACTTTTTACTATGCGCACCCAACCAGAGTGACGGGAGGAGCACATTTCAGAAAACGTGCTCAGCTCGACGAGAAAGTGCGATTTAAGCAAAAAAATTAAAAATGCACCCAAAACCTAAACCAAACGTTGCAGGTGGTTATTTCTTCATGCGCAGTGGTCAACGCGGCACTCTCTAGCTGCCAAGAGCACTTTTTACTATGCGCACCCTACCAGAGTGACGGGAGGAGCACATTTCAGAAAACGTGCTCAGCTCGTCGAGAAAATGCGATTTAAGCAATAAAATTAAAAATGCACCTAAAACCTAAACCAAACGTTGCAGGTGGTTATTTCTTCATGCGCAGCAGTCAACGCGGCACTCTCTAGCTGCCGAGAGCACTTTTTACTATGCGCACACAACCAGAGTGACGGGATGAGCACATTTCAGAAAACGTGCTCAGCTCGTCGAGAAAATGCAATTTAAGCAATAAAAATAAAAATGCACCTAAAACCTAAACCAAACGTTGCAAATGGTCATTTCTTCATGCGCAGTGGTCAACGCGGCACTCTCTAGTTGCCAAGAGCACTTTTTACTATTCGCACCCAACCAGAGTGACGGGAGGAGCACATTTCAGAAAACGTGCTCAGCTCGTCGAGAAAATGCGATTTAAGCAATAAAATTAAAAATGCACCTAAAACCTAAACCAAACGTTGCAGATGGTTATTTCTTCATGCGCAGTGGTCAACGCGGCACTCTCTATCTGCCAAGAGCACTTTTTACTATGCGCACCCAACCAGAGTGACGGGAGGAGCACATTTCAGAAAACGTGCTCAGCTCGTCCAGAAAATGCGATTTAAGCAATAAAATTAAAAATGCACCCAAAACCTAAACCAAACGTTGCAGGTGGTTATTTCTTCATGCGCAGTGGTCAACGCGGCACTCTCTAGCTGCCAAGAGCACTTTTTACTATGCGCATCCAACCAGAGTGACGGGAGGAGCACATTTCAGAAAAGGTGCTCAGCTCGTCGAGAAAATGCGATTTAAGCAATAAAATTAAAAATGCACCTAAAACCTAAACCAAACGTTGCAGGTGGTTATTTCTTCATGCGCAGCAGTCAACGCGGCACTCTCTAGCTGCCAAGAGCACTTTTTACTATGCGCACCCAACCAGAGTGACGGGAGGAGCACATTTCAGAAAACGTGCTCAGCTCGTCGAGAAAATGCGATTTAAGCAATAAAATTAAAAATGCACCTAAAACCTAAACCAAACGTTGCAGATGGTCATTTCTTCATGCGCAGTGGTCAACGCGGCACTCTCTAGCTGCCAAGAGCACTTTTTACTATGCGCACCCAACCAGAGTGACGGGAGGAGCACATTTCAGAAAACGTGCTCAGCTCGACGAGAAAATGCGATTTAAGCAATAAAATTAAAAATGCACCCAAAACCTAAACCAAACGTTGCAGGCGGTTATTTCTTCATGCGCAGTGGTCAACGCGGCACTCTCTAGCTGCCAAGAGCACTTTTTACTATGCGCACCCAACCAGAGTGACGGGAGGAGCACATTTCAGAAAACGTGCTCAGCTCGTCAAGAAAATGCGATTTAAGCAATAAAATTAAAAATGCACCTAAAACCTAAACCAAACGTTGCAGGTGGTTATTTCATCATTCGCAATGGTCAACGCGGCACTCTCTAGCCTCCAAGAGCACTTTTTACTATGCGCACCCAACCAGAGTGAAGGGAGGAGCACATTTCAGAAAACGTGCTCAGCTCGTCGAGAAAATGCGATTTAAGCAATACAATTAAAAATGCACCCAAAACCTAAAACAAACGTTGCAGGTGGTTATTTCTTCATGCGCAGTGGTCAACGCGGCACTCTCTAGCTGCCAAGAGCACTTTTTATTATGCGCACCCAACCAGAGTGACGGGAGGAGCACATTTCAGAAAACGTGCTCAGCTCGTCGAGAAAATGCGATTTAAGCAATAAAATTAAAAATGCACCTAAAACCTAAACCAAACGTTGCAGGTGGTTATTTCTTCATGCGCAGCAGTCAACGCGGCACTCTCTAGCTGCCAAGAGCACTTTTTACTATGCGCACCCAACCAGAGTGACGGGAGGAGCACATTTCAGAAAACGTGCTCAGCTCGTCGAGAAAATGCGATTTAAGCAATAAAATTAAAAATGCACCTAAAACCTAAACCAAACGTTGCAGATGGTCATTTCTTCATGCGCAGTGGTCAACGCGGCACTCTCTAGCTGCCAAGAGCACTTTTTACTATGCGCACCCAACCAGAGTGACGGGAGGAGCACATTTCAGAAAACGTGCTCAGCTCGTCGAGAAAATGCGATTTAAGCAATAAAATTAAAAATGCACCCAAAACCTAAACCAAACGTTGCAGATGGTCAATTTCTTCATGCGCAGTGTTCAACGCGGCACTCTCTAGCTGCCAAGAGCACTTTTTACCATGCGCACCCAACCAGAGTGAAGGGAGGAGCACATTTCAGAAAACGTGCTCAGCTCGTCGAGAAAATGCGATTTAAGCAATAAAATTAAAAATGCACCCAAAACCTAAACCAAACGTTGCAGATGGTCAATTTCTTCATGCGCAGTGGTCAACGCGGCACTCTCTAGCTGCCAAGAGCACTTTTTACTATGCACACCCAACCAGAGTGACGGGAGGAGCACATTTCAGAAAACGTGCTCAGCTCGACGAGAAAATGCGATTTAAGCAATAAAATTAAAAATGCACCCAAAACCTAAAACAAACGTTGCAGATGGTCATTTCTTCATGCGCAGTGGTCAACGCGGCACTCTCTAGCTGCCAAGAGCACTTTTTACTATGCGCACCCAACCAGAGTGACGGGAGGAGCACATTTCAGAAAACGTGCTCAGCTCGTCGAGAAAATGCGATTTAAGCAATAAAATTAAAAATGCACCTAAAACCTAAACCAAACGTTGCAGATGGTCATTTCTTCATGCGCAGTGGTCAACGCGGCACTCTCTAGCTGCCAAGAGCACTTTTTACTATGCGCACCCAACCAGAGTGACGGGAGGAGCACATTTCAGAAAACGTGCTCAGCTCGTCGAGAAAATGCGATTTAAGCAATAAAATTAAAAATGCACCCAAAACCTAAACCAAACGTTGCAGGTGGTTATTTCTTCATGCGCAGTGGTCAACGCGGCACTCTCTAGCTGCCAAGAGCACTTTTTACTATGCGCACCCAACCAGAGTGACGGGAGGAGCACATTTCAGAAAACGTGCTCAGCACGTATAGAAAATGCGATTTAAGCAATAAAATTAAAAATGCACCTAAAACCTAAACCAAACGTTGCAGGTGGTTATTTCTTCATGCGCAGCAGTCAACGCGGCACTCTCTAGCTGCCAAGAGCACTTTTTATTATGCGCACCTAACCAGAGTGACGGGAGGAGCACATTTCAGAAAACGTGCTCAGCTTGTCCAGAAAATGCGATTTAAGCAATACAATTAAAAATGCACCCAAAACCTAAACCAAACGTTGCAGGTGGTTATTTCTTCATGCGCAGTGGTCAACGCGGCACTCTCTAGCTGCCAAGAGCACTTTTTACTATGCGCACCCAACCAGAGTGACGGGAGGAGCACATTTCAGAAAACGTGCTCAGCTCGTCGAGAAAATGCGATTTAAGCAATAAAATTAAAAATGCACCCAAAACCTAAACCAAACGTTGCAGGTGGTTATTTCTTCATGCGCAGTGGTCAACGCGGCACTCTCTAGCTGCCAAGAGCACTTTTTACTATGCGCACCCAACCAGAGTGACGGGAGGAGCACATTTCAGAAAACGTGCTCAGCTCGTCGAGAAAATGCGATTTAAGCAATAAAATTAAAAATGCACTAAAAACCTAAACCAAACGTTGCCGATGGTCATTTCTTCATGCGCAGCGGTCAACGCGGCACACTCTAGCTGCCAAGAGCACTTTTTACTATGCGCACCCTACCAGAGTGACGGGAGGAGCACATTTCAGAAAACGTGCTCAGCTCGTCGAGAAAATGCGATTTAAGCAATAAAATTAAAAATGCACCTAAAACCTAAACCAAACGTTGCAGGTGGTTATTTCTTCATGCGCAGCAGTCAACGCGGCACTCTCTAGCTGCCAAGAGCACTTTTTACTATGCGCACCCAACCAGAGTGACGGGAGGAGCACATTTCAGAAAACGTGCTCAGCTCGTCGAGAAAATGCAATTTAAGCAATAAAATTAAAAATGCACCTAAAACCTAAACCAAACGTTGCAGGTGGTTATTTCTTCATGCGCAGTGGTCAACGCGGCACTCTCTAGCTGCCAAGAGCACTTTTTACTATGCGCACCCAACCAGAGTGACGGGAGGAGCACATTTCAGAAAACGTGCTCAGCTTGTCCAGAAAATGCGATTTAAGCAATAAAATTAAAAATGCACCCAAAACCTAAACCAAACGTTGCAGGTGGTTATTTATTCATGCGCAGTGGTCAACGCGGCACTCTCTAGCTGCCAAGAGCACTTTTTACTATGCGCACCCAACCAGAGTGACGGGAGGAGCACATTTCAGAAAACGTGCTCAGCACGTCGAGAAAATGCGATTTAAGCAATAAAATTAAAAATGCACCTAAAACCTAAACCAAACGTTGCAGGTGGTTATTTCTTCATGCGCAGCAGTCAACGCGGCACTCTCTAGCTGCCAAGAGCACTTTTTACTATGCGCACCCAACCAGAGTGACGGGAGGAGCACATTTCAGAAAACGTGCTCAGCTCGACGAGGAAATGCGATTTAAGCAATAAAATTAAAAATGCACCTAAAACCTAAACCAAACGTTGCAGGTAGTTATTTCTTCATGCGCAGTATTCAACGCGGCACTCTCTAGCTGCCAAGAGCACTTTTTACTATGCGCATCCAACCAGAGTGACGGGAGGAGCACATTTCTGAAAACGTGCTCAGCTCGACGAGAAAATGCGATTTAAGCAATAAAATTAAAAATGCACCCAAAACCTAAACCAAACGTTGCAGGTGGTTATTTCTTCATGTGCAGTGGTCAACGCGGCACTCTCTAGCTGCCAAGAGCACTTTTTACTATGCGCACCCAAACAGAGTGACGGGAGGAGCACATTTCAGAAAACGTGCTCTGCTCGTCGAGAAAATGCGATTTAAGCAATACAATTAAAAATGCACCTAAAACCTAAACCAAACGTTGCAGGTGGTTATTTCTTTATGCGCAATGGTCAACGCGGCACTCTCTAGCTGCCAAGAGCACTTTTTACTATGCGCACCCAACCAGAGTGACGGGAGGAGCACATTTCAGAAAACGTGCTCAGCTCGTCGAGAAAATGCGATTTAAGCAATAAAATTAAAAATGCACCTAAAACCTAAACCAAACGTTGCAGATGGTCATTTCTTCATGCACAGTGGTCAACGTGGCACTCTCTAGCTGCCAAGAGCACTTCTTACTATGCGCACCCAACCAGAGTGACGGGAGGAGCACATTTCAGAAAACGTGCTCAGCTCGTCGAGAAAATGCGATTTAAGCAATAAAATTAAAGATGCACCTAAGACCTAAACCAAACGTTGCAGATGGTCATTTCTTCATGCGCAGTGGTCAACGCGGCACTCTCTAGCTGCTATGAGCACTTTTTACTATGCGCACCCAACCAGAGTGACGGGAGGAGCATATTTCAGAAAACGTGCTCAGCTCGACAAGAAAATGCGATTTAAGCAATAAAATTAAAAATGCACCCAAAACCTAAACCAAACGTTGCAGGCGGTTATTTCTTCATGCGCAGTGGTCAACGCGGCACTATCTAGCTACCAAGAGCACTTTTTACTATGCGCACCCAACCAGAGTGACGGGAGGAGCACATTTCAGAAAACGTGCTCAGCTCGTCGAGAAAATGCGATTTAAGCAATAAAATTAAAAATGCACCTAAAACCTAAACCAAACGTTGCAGGTGGTTATATCTTCATGTGCAGCAGTCAACGCGGCACTCTCTAGCTGCCAAGAGCACTTTTTACTATGCGCACCCAACCAGAGTGACGGGAGGAGCACATTTCAGAAAACGTGCTCAGCTCGTCGAGAAAATGCGATTTAAGCAATCAAATTAAAAATGCACCTAAAACCTAAAACAAACGTTGCACGTGGTTATTTCTTCATGCACAGTGGTCAACGCGGCACTCTCTAGCTGCCAAAAGCACGTTTTACTATGCGCACCCAACCAGAGTGACGGGAGGAGCACATTTCAGAAAACGTGCTCAGCTCGTCGAGAAAATGCGATTTAAGCAATAAAATTAAAAATGCACCCAAAACCTAAACCAAACGTTGCAGATGGTCATTTCTTCATGCGCAGTGGTCAACGCGGCACTCTCTAGCTGCCAAGAGCACTTTTTACTATGTGCACCCAACCAGAGTGACGGGAGGAGCACATTTCAGAAAACGTGCTCAGCTCGACGAGAAAATGCGATTTAAGCAATAAAATTAAAAATGCACCCAAAACCTAAACCAAACGTTGCAGGTGGTTATTTTTTCATGCGCAGTGGTCAACGCGGCACTCTCTAGCTGCCAAGAGCACTTTTTACTATGCGCACCCAACCAGAGTGACGGGAGGAGCACATTTCAGAAAACGTGCTCAGCTCGTCGAGAAAATGCGATTTAAGCAATAAAATTAAAAATGCACCTAAAACCTAAACCAAACGTTGCAGGTGGTTATTTCTTCATGCGCAATGGTCAACGCGGCACTCTCTAGCTGCCAAGAGCACTTTTTACTATGCGCACCCAACCAGAGTGACGGGAGGAGCACATTTCAGAAAACGTGCTCAGCTCGTCGAGAAAATGCGATTTAAGCAATAAAATTAAAAATGCACCTAAAACCTAAACCAAACGTTGCAGATGGTCATTTCTTCATGCGCAGTGGTCAACGCGGCACTCTCTAGCTGCCAAGAGCACTTTTTACTATGCGCACCCAACCAGAGTGACGGGAGGAGCACATTTCAGAAAACGTGCTCAGCTCGACGAGAAAATGAGATTTAAGCAATACAATTAAAAATGCACCCAAAACCTAAACCAAACGTTGCAGGTGGTTATTTCTTCATGCGCAGTGGTCAACGCGGCACTCTCTAGCTGCCAAGAGCAGTTTTTACTATGCGCACCCAACCAGAGTGACGGGAGGAGCACATTTCAGAAAACGTGCTCAGCTCGTCGAGAAAATGCGATTTAAGCAATAAAATTAAAAATGCACCTAAAACCTAAACCAAACGTTGCAGGTGGTTATTTCTTCATGCGCAGTGGTCAACGCGGCACTCTCTAGCTGCCAAGAGCACTTTTTACTATGCGCACCCAACCAGAGTGACGGGAGGAGCACATTTCAGAAAACGTGCTCAGCTCGTCGAGAAAATGCGATTCAAGCAATAAAATTAAAAATGCACCCAAAACCTAAACCAAACGTTGCAGGTGGTTATTTCTTCATGCGCAGTGGTCAACGCGGCACTCTCTAGCTGCCAAGAGCACTTTTTACTATGCGCACCCAACCAGAGTGACGGGAGGAGCACATTTCAGAAAACGTGCTCAGCTCGTCGAGAAAATGCGATTTAAGCAATAAAATTAAAAATGCACCCAAAACCTAAACCAAACGTTGCAGATGGTCATTTCTTCATGCGCAGTGGTCAACGCGGCACTCTCTAGCTGCCAAGAGCATTTTTTACTATGCGCACCCAACCAGAGTGACGGGAGGAGCACATTTCAGAAAACGTGCTCAGCTCGACGAGAAAATGCGATTTAAGCAATAAAATTAAAAATGCACCCAAAACCTAAACCAAACGTTGCAGGCGGTTATTTCTTCATGCGCAGTGGTCAACGCGGCGCTCTCTAGCTGCCAAGAGCACTTTTTACTATGCGCACCCAACCAGAGTGACGGGAGGAGCACATTTCAGAAAACGTGCTCAGCTCGTCGAGAAAATGCGATTTAAGCAATAAAATTAAAAACGCACCTAAAACCTAAACCAAACGTTGCAGGTGGTTATTTCTTCATGCGCAGCAGTCAACGCGGCACTCTCTAGCTGCCAAGAGCACTTTTTACTATGCGCACCCAACCAGAGTGACGGGAGGAGCACATTTCAGAAAACGTGCTCAGCTCGTCGAGAAAATGCGATTCAAGCAATAAAATTAAAAATGCACCTAAAACCTAAACCAAACGTTGCAGGTGGTTATTTCTTCATGCGCAGTGGTCAACGCGGCACTCTCTAGCTGCCAAGAGCACTTTTTACTATGCGCACCCAACCAGAGTGACGGGAGGAGCACATTTCAGAAAACGTGCTCAGCTCGTCGAGAAAATGCAATTTAAGCAATAAAATTAAAAATGCACATAAAACCTAAACCAAACGTTGCAGGTGGTTATTTCTTCATGCAAATAAAGAAGCTGCCAAGAGCACTTTTTACTATGCGCACCCAACCAGAGTTACGGGAGGAGCACATTTCAGAAAACGTGCTCAGCTCGTCGAGAAAATGCGATTTAAGCAATAAAATTAAAAATGCACCTAAAACCCAAACCAAACGTTGCAGGTGGTTATTTCTTCATGCGCAGTGGTCAACGCGGCACTCTCTAGCTGCCAAGAGCACTTTTTACTATGCGCACCCAACCAGAGTGACGGGAGGAAGACATTTCAGACAACGTGCTCAGCTCGTCGAGAAAATGCGATTTAAGCAATAAAATTAAAAATGCACCTAAAACCTAAACCAAACGTTGCAGGTGGTTATTTCTTCATGCGCAGTGGTCAACGCTGCACTCTCTAGCTGCCAAGAGCACATTTTACTATGCGCACCCAACCAGAGTGACGGGAGGAGCACATTTCAGAAAACTTGCTCAGCTCGTCGAGAAAATACGATTTAAGCAATAAAATTAAAAATGCACCTAAAACCTAAACCAAACGTTGCAGGTGGTTATTTCTTCGTGCGCAGCAGTCAACGCGGCACTCTCTAGCTGCCAAGAGCACTTTTTACTATGCGCACCCAACCAGAGTGACGGGAGGAGCGCATTTCAGAAAACGTGCTCAGCTCGTCGAGAAAATGCGATTTAAGCAATAAAATTAAAAATGCACCTAAAACCTAAACCCAAAGTTGCAGGTGGTTATTTCTTCATGCGCAGCAGTCAACGCGGCACTCTCTAGCTGCCAAGAGCACTTTTTACTATGCGCACCCAACCAGAGTGACGGGAGGAGCACATTTAAGAAAACGTGCTCAGCTCGTCGAGAAAATGCGATTTAAGCAATAAAATTAAATATGCAACTAAAACCTAAACCAAACGCTTCAGATGGTCATTTCTTCATGCGCAGTGGTCAACGCGGCACTCTCTAGCTGCCAAGAGCACTTTTTACTATGCGCACCCAACCAGAGTGACGGGAGGAGCACATTTCAGAAAACGTGCTCAGCTCGTCGAGAAAATGCGATTTAAGCAATAAAATTAAAAATGCACCTAAAAACCTAAACCAAACGTTGCAGGTGGTTATTTCTTCATGCGCATTGGTCAACGCGGCACTCTCTAGCTGCCAAGAGCACTTATTACTATGTGCACCCAACCAGAGTGACGGGAGGAGCACATTTCAGAAAACGTGCTCAGCTCGTCGAGAAAATGCGATTTAAGCAATAAAAGTAAAAATGCACGCAAAACATTAAACCAAACGTTGCAGGTGGTTATTTCTTCATGCGCAGTGATCAACGCGGCACTCTCTAGCTGCCAAGAGCATTTTTTTACTATGCGCACCCAACCAGAGTGACGGGAGGAGCACATTTCAGAAAACGTGCTCAGCTCGTCGAGAAAATGCGATTTAAGCAATAAAATTAAAAATGCACCTAAAACCTAAACCAAACGTTGCAGGTGGTTATTTCTTCATGCGCAGTGGTCAACGCGGCACTCTCTAGCTGCCAAGAGCACTTTTTACTATGCGCACCCAACCAGAGTGACGGGAGGAGCACATTTCAGAAAACGTGCTCAGCTCGTCGAGAAAATGCGATTTAAGCAATAAAATTAAAAATGCACCTAAAACCTAAACCAAACGTTGCAGGTGGTTATTTCTTCGTGCGCAGCAGTCAACGCGGCACTCTCTAGCTGCCAAGAGCACGTTTTACTATGCGCACCTAACCAGAGTGACGGGAGGAGCACATTTCAGAAAACGTGCTCAGCTCGTCGAGTAAATGCAATTTAAGCAATAAAATTAAAAATGCACCCAAAACCTAAACCAAACGTTGCAGGTGGTTATTTCTTCATGCGCAGTGGTCAACGCGGCACTCTCTAGCTGCCAAGAGCACTTTTTACTATGTGCACCCAACCAGAGTGACGGGAGGAGCACATTTCAGAAAACGTGCTCAGCTCGTCCAGAAAATGCGATTTAAGCAATAAAATTAAAAATGCACCTAAAACCTAAACCAAACGCTTCAGATGGTCATTTCTTCATGCGCAGTGGTCAACGCGGCACTCTCTAGCTGCCAAGAGCACTTTTTACTATACACACCCAACCAGAGTGACGGGAGGAGCACATTCCAGAAAACGTGCTCACCTCGTCGAGAAAATGCGATTTGATCAATAAAATTAAAAAATGCACCCAAAACCTAAACCAAACGTTGCAGATGGTCATTTCTTCATGTGCAGTGGTCAACGCGGCACTCTCTAGCTGCCAAGAGCACTTTTTACTATGCACACCCAACCAGAGTGACGGGAGGAGCGCATTTCAGAAAACGTGCTCAGCTCGTCGAGAAAATGCGATTTAAGCAATAAAATTAAAAATGCACCCAAAACCTAAACCAAACGTTGCAGGTGGTTATTTCTTCATGCGCAGTGGTCAACGCGGCACTCTCTAGCTGCCAAGAGCACTTTTTACTATGCGCACCCAACCAGAGTGACGGGAGGAGCACATTTCAGAAAACGTGCTCAGCTCGTCGAGAAAATGCGATTTAAGCAATAAAATTAAAAATGCACCCAAAACCTAAACCAAACGTTGCAGATGGTCATTTCTTCATGTGCAGTGGTCAACGCGGCACTCTCTAGCTGCCAAGAGCACTTTTTACTATGCACACCCAACCAGAGTGACGGGAGGAGCGCATTTCAGAAAACGTGCTCAGCTCGTCGAGAAAATGCGATTTAAGCAATAAAATTAAAAATGCACCCAAAACCTAAACCAAACGTTGCAGGTGGTTATTTCTTCATGCGCAGTGGTCAACGCGGCACTCTCTAGCTGCCAAGAGCACTTTTTACTATGCGCACCCAACCAGAGTGACGGGAGGAGCGCATTCCAGAAAACGTGCTCAGCTCGTCGAGAAAATGCGATTTAAGCAATAAAATTAAAAATGCACCCAAAACCTAAACCAAACGTTGCAGATGGTCATTTCTTCATGCGCAGTGGTCAACGCGGCACTCTCTAGCTGCCAAGAGCACTTTTTACTATGTGCACCCAACCAGAGTGACGGGAGGAGCACATTTCAGAAAACGTGCTCAGCTCGTTGAGAAAATGCGATTTAAGCTATAAAATTAAAAATGCACCCAAAACCTAAACCAAACATTGCAGGTGGTTATTTCTTCATGCGCAGTGGTCAACGCGGCACTCTCTAGCTGCCAAGAGCACTTTTTACTATGCACACCCAACCAGAGTGACGGGAGGAGCGCATTTCAGAAAACGTGCTCAGCTCGACGAGAAAATGCGATTTAAGCAATAAAATTAAAAATGCACCCAAAACCTAAACCAAACGTTGCAGGTGGTTATTTCTTCATGCGCAGTGGTCAACGCGGCACTCTCTAGCTGCCAAGAGCACTTTTTACTATGCGCACCCAACCAGAGTGACGGGAGGAGCACATTTCAGAAAACGTGCTCAGCTCGTCGAGAAAATGCGATTTAAGCAATAAAATTAAAAATGCACCCAAAACCTAAACCAAACGTTGCAGATGGTCATTTCTTCATGTGCAGTGGTGAACGCGGCACTCTCTAGCTGCCAAGAGCACTTTTTACTATGCGCACCCAACCAGAGTGACAGGAGGAGCATATTTCAGAAAACGTGCTCAGCTCGTTGAGAAAATGCGATTTAAGCAATAAAATTAAAAATGCACCCAAAACCTAAACCAAACGTTGCAGGTGGTTATTTCTTCATGCGCAGTGGTCAACGCGGCACTCTCTAGCTGCCAAGAGCACTTTTTACTATGCGCACCCAACCAGAGTGACGGGAGGAGCACATTTCAGAAAACGTGCTCAGCTCGTCGAGAAAATGCGATTTAAGCAATAAAATTAAAAATGCACCTAAAAACCTAAACCAAACGTTGCAGGTGGTTATTTCTTCATGCGCATTGGTCAACGCGGCACTCTCTAGCTGCCAAGAGCACTTATTACTATGTGCACCCAACCAGAGTGACGGGAGGAGCACATTTCAGAAAACGTGCTCAGCTCGTCGAGAAAATGCGATTTAAGCAATAAAAGTAAAAATGGACGCAAAACATTGAACCAAACGTTGCAGGTGGTTATTTCTTCATGCGCAGTGATCAACGCGGCACTCTCTAGCTGCCAAGAGCATTTTGTACTATGCGCACCCAACCAGAGTGACGGGAGGAGCACATTTCAGAAAACGTGCTCAGCTCGTCGAGAAAATGCGATTTAAGCAATAAAATTAAAAATGCACCTAAAACCTAAACCAAACGTTGCAGGTGGTTATTTCTTCATGCGCAGTGGTCAACGCGGCACTCTCTAGCTGCCAAGAGCACTTTTTACTATGCGCACCTAACCAGAGTGACGGGAGGAGCACATTTCAGAAAACGTGCTCAGCTCGTCGAGAAAATGCGATTTAAGCAATAAAATTAAAAATGCACCTAAAACCTAAACCAAAAGTTGCAGGTGGTTATTTCTTCATGCGCAGCAGTCAACACGGCACTCTCTAGCTGCCAAGAGCACTTTTTACTATGCGCACCCAACCAGAGTGACGGGAGGAGCACATTTCAGAAAACGTGCTCAGCTCGTGGAGAAAATGCGATTTAAGCAATAAAATTAAAAATGCACCCAAAACCTAAACCAAACGTTGCAGATGGTCAGTTCTTCATGTGCAGTGGTCAACGCGGCACTCTCTAGCTGCCAAGAGCACTTTTTACTATGCACACCCATCCAGAGTGACGGGAGGAGCGCATTTCAGAAAACGTGCTCAGCTCGTCGAGAAAATGCGATTTAAGCAATAAAATTAAAAATGCACCCAAAACCTAAACCAAACGTTGCAGGTGGTTATTTCTTCATGCGCAGTGGTCAACGCGGCACTCTCTAGCTGCCAAGAGCTCTTTTTACTATACACACCCAACCAGAGTGACGGGAGGAGCACATTCCAGAAAACGTGCTCAGCTCGTCGAGAAAATGCGATTTAAGCAATAAAATTAAAAATGCACCCAAAACCTAAACCAAACGTTGCAGATGGTCATTTCTTCATGTGCAGTGGTCAACGCGGCACTCTCTAGCTGCCAAGAGCACTTTTTACTATGCGCACCCAACCAGAGTGACGGGAGGAGCGCATTTCAGAAAACGTGCTCAGGTCGTCGAGAAAATGCGATTTAAGCAATAAAATTAAAAATGCACCCAAAACCTAAACCAAACGTTGCAGGTGGTTATTTCTTCATGCGCAGTGGTCAACGCGGCACTCTCTAGCTGCCAAGAGCACTTTTTACTATGCGCACCCAACCAGAGTGACGGGAGGAGCACATTTCAGAAAACGTGCTCAGCTCGTCGAGAAAATGCGATTTAAGCAATAAAATTAAAAATGCACCCAAAACCTAAAACCAAACGTTGCAGGTGGTTATTTCTTCATATGCAGCAGTCAACGCGGCACTCTCTAGCTGCCAAGAGCACTTTTTACTATGCGCACCCAACCAGAGTGACGGGAGGAGCACATTTCAGAAAACGTGCTCAGCTCGTCGAGAAAATGCGATTTAAGCAATAAAATATAAAATGCACCTAAAACCTAAACCAAACGTTGCAGGTGGATATTTCTTAATGCGCAGTGGTCAACGCGGCACTCTCTAGCTGCCAAGAGCACTTTTTACTATGCGCACCCAACCAGAGTGACGTGAGGAGCACATTTCAGAAAACGTGCTCAGCTCGTCGAGAAAATGCAATTTAAGCAATAACATTAAAAATGCACCTAAAACCTAAACCAAACGTTGCAGGTGGTTATTTCTTCATGCGCAGTGGTCAACGCGGCACTCTCTCGCTGCCAAGAGCACTTTTTACTATGCGCACCCAACCAGAGTGACGGGAGGAGCACATTTCAGAAAACGTGCTCAGCTCATCGAGAAAATGCGATTTAAGCAATAAAATTAAAAATGCACCTAAAACCTAAACCAAACGTTGCAGGTGGTTATTTCTTCATGCGCAGTGGTCAACGCGGCACTCTCTAGCTGCCAAGAGCACTTTTTACTATGCGCACCCAACCAGAGTGACGGGAGGAGCACATTTCAGAAAACGTGCTCAGCTCGTCGAGAAAATGCAATTTAAGCAATAAAAATAAAAATGCAATTAAAACCTAAACCAAACGTTGCAGGTGGTTATTTCTTCGTGCGCAGCAGTCAACGCGGCACTCTCTAGCTGCCAAGAGCACTTTTTACTATGCGCACCCAACCAGAGTGACGGGAGGAGCACATTTCAGAAAACTTGCTCAGCTCGTCGAGAAAATGCGATTTAAGCAATAAAATTAAAAATGCACCTAAAACCTAAACCAAACGTTGCAGGTGGTTATTTCTTCGTGCGCAGCAGTCAACGCGGCACTCTCTAGCTGCCAAGAGCACTTTTTACTATGCGCACCCAACCAGAGTGACGGGAGGAGCGCATTTCAGAAAACGTGCTCAGCTCGTCGAGAAAATGCGATTTAAGCAATAAAATTAAAAATGCACCTAAAACCTAAACCCAAAGTTGCAGGTGGTTATTTCTTCATGCGCAGCAGTCAACGCGGCACTCTCTAGCTGCCAAGAGCACTTTTTACTATGCGCACCCAACCAGAGTGACGGGAGGAGCACATTTAAGAAAACGTGCTCAGCTCGTCGAGAAAATGCGATTTAAGCAATAAAATTAAATATGCAACTAAAACCTAAACCAAACGCTTCAGATGGTCATTTCTTCATGCGCAGTGGTCAACGCGGCACTCTCTAGCTGCCAAGAGCACTTTTTACTATGCGCACCCAACCAGAGTGACGGGAGGAGCACATTTCAGAAAACGTGCTCAGCTCGTCGAGAAAATGCGATTTAAGCAATAAAATTAAAAATGCACCTAAAAACCTAAACCAAACGTTGCAGGTGGTTATTTCTTCATGCGCATTGGTCAACGCGGCACTCTCTAGCTGCCAAGAGCACTTATTACTATGTGCACCCAACCAGAGTGACGGGAGGAGCACATTTCAGAAAACGTGCTCAGCTCGTCGAGAAAATGCGATTTAAGCAATAAAAGTAAAAATGCACGCAAAACATTAAACCAAACGTTGCAGGTGGTTATTTCTTCATGCGCAGTGATCAACGCGGCACTCTCTAGCTGCCAAGAGCATTTTTTTACTATGCGCACCCAACCAGAGTGACGGGAGGAGCACATTTCAGAAAACGTGCTCAGCTCGTCGAGAAAATGCGATTTAAGCAATAAAATTAAAAATGCACCTAAAACCTAAACCAAACGTTGCAGGTGGTTATTTCTTCATGCGCAGTGGTCAACGCGGCACTCTCTAGCTGCCAAGAGCACTTTTTACTATGCGCACCCAACCAGAGTGACGGGAGGAGCACATTTCAGAAAACGTGCTCAGCTCGTCGAGAAAATGCGATTTAAGCAATAAAATTAAAAATGCACCTAAAACCTAAACCAAACGTTGCAGGTGGTTATTTCTTCGTGCGCAGCAGTCAACGCGGCACTCTCTAGCTGCCAAGAGCACGTTTTACTATGCGCACCTAACCAGAGTGACGGGAGGAGCACATTTCAGAAAACGTGCTCAGCTCGTCGAGTAAATGCAATTTAAGCAATAAAATTAAAAATGCACCCAAAACCTAAACCAAACGTTGCAGGTGGTTATTTCTTCATGCGCAGTGGTCAACGCGGCACTCTCTAGCTGCCAAGAGCACTTTTTACTATGTGCACCCAACCAGAGTGACGGGAGGAGCACATTTCAGAAAACGTGCTCAGCTCGTCCAGAAAATG